>NC_091687.1:44953560-45256590 GCF_041296265.1 Equus caballus
GATGAAGACCCACCTTTTGAGTCGATCAGTACATGATTCCTACTCCTTTCCCTTGACTATTTTAGTGGACTTTTCTCAGACTTCTGCAGCTCCATTATATCTTCCTCGTGACTTTAGGACTGTATTTTTATCCAAGAGTCTATACAAGAGAAAGATGGTATTTGGAGTTTTATTTCCATTGCCTTTCTGATGATTCCTTCCATTCGGATAGCGTTGTTGTCTGCATTCCAGAATGTATCTCACCAATGTCTTTGAGGAATAATCAACCATTACTGCTGCTTCCTGTTCTGGAGCTCAAACTTAGAGCACAAAGCTTATCATAATTTAAGTATATTTTGGAATCTAATTTTCCGAGATACATTACTTGAGTTTGGCCACAATAATCAAACCCTGTTCTTAAACCCTATTTTCACTATTCAATGTTTTGCATAGTCAAGTGAAGTACGTTAATTTAATAAGCCTTTTGTGCTCCATGTCTAGTTATCTGATATTTTAAATGACATCGTGTTAAGCACACAAATTCAGCTCTCTCCTTCAAAGGCAGTGTATCTTACCAATTTTTATTAGAACACAATAAACCCTGCCATTAATATAGCACTTTAGAACTCTTGTGTAAAACCAACACCTTGTATTTAGAGTGACAAGTTAATAATCACTGCCATCTGCAGGCAACAAAAAAATTCTGGCTTGTACCAACTTGTTCGAGCAAAGGCAATTTCAAATGAACAAAATAATTATATTTCCAGGGAACAACGCACTCAGATAAAAACAGACTAGGTTATTTCCTGCCCTTCATATTTGCATTGGAACGAACAGCAACAGAGCAAACAGAAGAATAATGTTGAGCAAAAGCAGTTGCACTGGCAACCCTGAGGTCACAATCTTTGCTAGAGAATATAGAATGGGAGGCAAGATGTGAATGGAGAATAGATGTGTCCCCCAGTAGAATTGTTTTGGAGCATCACTGCTCTCAGTTGACAAATCCAATTCATTTATTTCAGCTCCCTCTGCAACTCTTTCTGAGCAAATCAGTAATATAACTTACTTGATAAGCCAAATTGATAGCCAGTCACATGCTGAATATCTGTCTGGTATCCATACTGAACTCAAGCCTATGTTATCTATAGTAGAGCAGGGAATCGATGTGTTCCAATTCATTGTCTGCATATGTAAATACAGTGTGGAGAAAATACTACGATATATCAACTGGAAACATGTTTGTTTGGTTTTTTTAATGATTGGCACCTGAGCTAAGATCTGTTGCCAATCTTTTCTTTTTTCTTCTTCTTCTTCTTCTCCCCAAAGCCCCCGAGTATATAGTTGTATATTCTAGTTGTGAGTGCCTCTGGTTGTGCTATGTGGGCCATCACCTCAGCATCGCTTGATGAGCGGTGCCATGTCCACGCCCAGGATCTGAATCGGCAAAACCCTGCGCCGCTGAAGTGGAGCACAAGAACTTAACCTCTCAGCCACGGGACCAGCCCCATGGAAATATGGTTTCTTTTAATGTTTTCAAGAAATTATACTTTTTAAAAGATACCCTTGGATGATAGCCTAACTCTGTTTCTCAATGGTAGCTACTATCGTCACTCAGGAGGAACAATCCCTCATGATTCTGTGCATTGCAGGATGTCTGGCATTCCTGGACCCCACCCATTAAGTGTCAGTAGAATCTCCCAGTCAGATGACAATCAAAAATGCTCCCAGGTATTTCAAAATGGTCGCTAGGACAACAATCCTGCTCTGTCTCTCAATAAAGGATCTTTGGTAAGGTTTCCCAACAGGACTTGAAGAATTTAATAAGCAAATTCCTGTATGGTCAATGATTCTTTAAAGAAACTCTAAACCAAAGATGCAAAGGAGAGCTGAATCTAGGGGATAATTTGTACAGAACCATAAAAAGTACTCATCTCTGCTTCTACCTTTTGCTAAATGATGCCTAAAAGAGGGTTCAAAGTTAGAAACTTTAAAATGACCAAAAAAAAGAATAATAACAAATGACAAACTAGAAACATTTGCAAGGGTTAATAACTTTAATGTATAAAGAATCTTTACATTCAATAAGAAAAAACTAATGTCCAATAGGAAACCAGATGAGGCAATCAGCAAGCAATTCAAAAATAAGAAAAATGGTTAATAACATAACAAAACATATTCAACGTTATTAATAATCCAATAAGCATAAATTATAAAAATTAAAACAAAGAAGTAATATTTTGACCCATAGAATTGAAAACTTTATTTACATGAAAATACTCAGTATTGGTAAGGATTCAAAGACATGAGCAAAAAGAGACAAGAACTGCCGCAGCCCTTATGGAAGAAATTCAGCCATAGCCATCAAAGCCTTAAAATTTTGCAATTCATTTAATCCATCAACCCTGTCTTCAGGAATTTAGACTAGGAATATAATTGTGGTTGTGAGCAAAGATTTGCCTACAATGTTGTTCACTGAATCATTATTTTTTTGTAGTAACAAAGCAGATACAACTTACATTTTCAAGAATAGGAAGTAGATTTTAAAACTATTATAAATCTAAACACATGGATAAGAACAGATCAGTGGTTACCAGAGGAGGAGAAGATGGCGGGAGGGTGAAAGGGGTAAAGGGAAACATATGTATGGTTGTGGATAAAAACTAGACTATTGAGGAGCCGGCCTGGTGGCACAGTGGTTAAGTTTAGGTGCTCCGCTTTAGCAGCCCGGGGTTTGTGGGCCTGGATCCCAGGCATGGACCTACACATCTCTCATCCAGCCATGCTGAAGGAGTATCCCACATACAAAATAGAGGAAGATTCACACAGATGTTTGCTCAGCAACAGTGTTCCTCAAGCAAAAAGAGGAGGATTGGCAATGGATGTTAGCTCAGGGCCAACCTTCCTCACCAAAAAAAAAAAAGACGACATTAGACTATTGAGGGTGAGCAGTGCAGTCTATACAGAAACTGATATATAATAATGTAGATCTGAAATTACACAATGTTATAAACCAATATGACCTTGATAAAATAACTTAAAAAATAATAAAAAGGGGAAAAAACTATTGCATATCTAGAAAATAAGATATTATGAACTAAAAATAATGCCTTGGAAAAATATTTAATGATTGGAAAATAGTGTCTCACTAAGGGAAAAAAGCAGGATACAAAACAATTTGTATATTATAATACCCTTTTTATAAAACATACATGAGAGTGTGTATGTGAATAATATATATTTATACATTATAGAGAGAGACATAGAGAGAGAGAGAGAGATGCTATGTCTCTCTTGTGTAGAGAGATTGTCTATCTCTTTTTTCTTTGCAAACTCAAAACCTAGCATGGTGCCAGAAACAAAGAGTGTGTATTAAGTGCACCAAGTCAGTCACATTTATAAATGAGTGATTCATAAAGGACTATGAAAACATTCACTAAGATGTTTATGGTCATTGGGGCTGGGATAAATGAATTTTTTCTTTTTTCTCTTGGCTTATCTTTATTTTCTGGGTTTTATTCAATGAATAAGTATTACTTTTATACTTAGAAAAATTGTGTAAGAAGTCATAGAGAGGGCCTTAAAGTAGTTAGAAAGAAATTTTTAGATCTTAAAGGCAAGGATTTTTACACATGCTGTAGCGATTTTCCCTCTATTTGTCACGATCATAATTTGAACCAATTTAAGTGCGTACTCACCTGCTGGGGGAAAAAAACAGCTTCCCGCCCTCCCCTGCCAGGCCCCATGGACTTCAGAAGTAAGGCAGTAAGCTTGAGTCACCCACCTTACTTGGGGCGCAGTCACAGGGTGCTTGGGGAGAAAAGCCCCTGGGAACACTGCGGCGAACAAGATTGTAGCGCGGTTGTATCGTAATTCTGAGACGGTGAAAGCAATATAGACAACGACGTTAGGCTCTTTGATTTTTATGTTTGCTTTGGTTCTTGTTTGAAGCAGTGTGTATCTTACGTCACCTAATGTCAGTTTTATAGTTATAATTTGAGGGGCAGTTTAGTTGCTTTAAAAAAGTTGCAACATTTCCGTCTCCTTTACAATCATTTCCCTGGTCTAGAAAAGGCAATGACCTACTACCGCAAACAAGCAAGAGTGCCACCTAGTGGCAGCTTACTTAATATGCACATGGTTCTCGGGCTCTGGAAGAAATTTAAGAGCGGAAGAGAGTCAATACTTCAGAGACTGACTCTCTGGTCTAACATGCTTCACCAGCTTCAGTGAACTGAATTGCAAAGGCTCCTTCCTGCCTAGGATTTTAGATTTCAGAAATGTGACGGATTGGGTTAACCCGGGAAAGATATCATTCTAAACCCTATTAACGCTAGCATATATTACCAAATAGTATAAGGCTCTTCTGGAGACTGACCGTTTTCTCATAGCACCGTTTATGATACAGCCCAAATCATCCGGTTTCAGAGAGCTATTGCCCTCTCTTCATTCACTTAGTCATTTAATGAACATTTATTGAACACCTCTAATTTCCAGGAACTGCACCAGGCATTAAGAACACAAAGATGAATAAGATACATTCTCCAGCTGGTGACTTATTCATAATCTATTAATTGTGCCGGATGATCTGTTGTCAACTCGGCGTCACCACCACCCCCTTTAAGGTCTCCTCTTAGAATGCCCATCCCTGGGATATGGAGCTGCCTCTAAGAGGAAGTGGCTCGAGATTTGGAAGGCCTTAGAGAAAGAGAAGCTGTGCTCTCCAGACGCAGCAGCAGCAGTCAGGTTCATGAGCAGAAGAGAGATCCACAGCGGCTCCCTGGTGAGCTCTTGGGGACCACTTGTGTCGCTGCTGCGCCCTAAGACTGTGAGAGTGCTTCTCCAGGATTCTTAAGAACCCAGCCGCTTTCCGGTGCGTTTCTGAGAACTAACCGCACTGTTACTGCGCGCCAGATCTTCTTCGGTGTCTGTCCCTCCCATCCGCAGCAGCTTCCCTCCTTCATTACTCCCTGAGCTCTTCCAGTAGTCAAGTAAGCACCTAATTCCTGTCGCAAGCCCTCGGTGCCCAGAAAACATGGAGTGGCTTCTGTTTTCCTGACTAAACCGGGACTGCTTCAGACACATAGTGAGATAATCCTATAACATCGCCATGGCATAATGATGCAGGAACATACGAGGGTTTACGAGCTCTGAGTAGCAGGAAAGCATCCCAGCTTTAGAAGGATCAGGGGAGGCTCCCGGGAGATTGGCTTCTGAGGTAAGTCTTAAAAGGGAAAAGAAATTACCCAGGTGCAAAGGAAGATTTATCGACTAAAGTATTTAGAAAAACAAGCCAGGTTTTAGAAAGACTAGCTAATCAAAATAGAACCATGTTTAAAGGAAAAAACCACACAAGTTACCAAGTTTACCATTAGTATGTTGATAGAAAACAAAACGGCAGTTTTCCCACATGAGTATCGCTTCTATAAAGGTCATTACAGATTTGTACATATCAATGTAGAAAATGTAGCAATGCTTCATCTACCCCATCCCCTTAACCAGGTTGGTGCACCAAATTCCCCAGCTGCTGTGAAAGCTGCTGCCAATAGCTCACAGCTGCAGCCTGTGGAGAATTGCGCTCAGCTCATGGGTGCTCCCTCACCTAGAAGTGCCTGGAAGGTTGTGCCTTCCTTAAGGGCTTCTAGGGCCAAGGGCTGACCCACACAGGCAGACAAAATCTTGGCCCCTTTGCCTAAAGGTGGGATAATTTTGTAAGCCATTCGCGCTCCCCATGGGAACAGGCTGAGAATGGATGATAGCAGAAACTTCATCTTTGCTTAGCTTTCTCCCCTGTTTTCTGCCCTCCTTCCCTCTTGATGTGTGTCAGAACTGTAGATAGTTTGAAACTGCTTGAGCATGAAAAGGGAGGCAAGTATGCAGCCCAGTTATGCCGGACTTCTTGTATGCCCATGCCGTGTGAAGGGAGTTTGAACTTTACAAGGACCATGGTCTTCAAATTGTGCACACCATCAGTAAAACAATTTAGAGCATGCTATATGGACATATTTAATTATTAATGTACTGACATGTCGTACGTTTTGTAAATGATGTAAGAGAACAGAAATTTTAAAGGAAAAATCTTAAATAGAAGTTCTATTTTTCCTGTACCCCAGTAGATCACCTTGCACCTTGCCTTGGGTGACATGCGCTGCTTTGGAAACCATGGAGGCAGAGAAGAAGGGTAGTCAGCTCTGCATCTCAGACCTGCGATCCCGTCAGGCTTCTCATCTCTAGGCCAGTGATGTGTAGCTGTCCCTGTTTGCTAGGGTGGGTCTCCAATGCCTGCTCTTGAGGAAGGAGGGAGCAGAGATGGCGGGACAACTCTGTTCCCTCTTCTGATGGGCTTCTTGCCTAAGACAGACGTACACACACACATAGTCAAGCAGCTCCTTACCAGGGTTTCCAGTGATAGAACCTAAACAGTACAGATGTAGGAAATAGGGATGGAAAATCAACTCCTCCCCCCATCTCTCCTCCTGCCCCCACCAAAACCGCATATGTACACACATCCTCTCTAGCTTCTTCATCCCTTACATCTTAAGAAGGCACTGACCTCACTGCCTAAAATGTCTGGAAGTGATCATGGGGACATCCCCTAGGCCGTTGAAAAGCAGCCTGTTGGCACTTGCTTTCTATGCCTCATGTTCCTTCTTTCTCCCCACTACCTCCAAGTCTTGCCTCCCACTGCCTCCATTTTGATAGACTTCTCCTATTCTCTCGAAAGTAAGCAAGTCCCAACACTTCTCTTGGGTCACATAGATTTTCACAGTATCGGTTCCATTTGTGAGTCCATCCTAGCCATCCTCACTCCTTTGCTTGATTTTGCCACTAAGCAGGGGGGTGTGGGAAGTCTTTGAGCCCAAGAGGGAGGAGAGGGGAAGACTGTTCGGGTAATCCTACTTCTATTATTGCCTGTTTTTGTTTTTTTCTGGTTATCCCCTAGGGTCTGAAAAAGAAAGTCTCCAACGTCTCTCACAGCAAGCATGCATTTCCTATTCATAGCACCATAGGGTTCAAGTAGGAAATTGTCACCCCCACAGCTAGCATCACTTTGGGACTGGGACAAGAGTACAACGGAGTCCTACATACCATATATCTACATGACCAAAAGTTATAAATCAAGCACATACAACTCCTAAACAAAATAGGTTCTATTCTGTCACCTTGACAAATACGCCATTATAATGTCAAAATGGAAAAAGTGAGTGACATGTACGTGCCTAGTATAGTCTAAGCCAGTACAGTCTAAGGCGGTACCCTTTGTCTCTTTCTCACACCTTGGGTTACACCGCAAAGCCAGCTCTCTGCCGTCAGCCTGATGTTGATGCACGTCATGCCTGGTGCTCCTTCCTAATTCTGTGACTCACCTTGGCTGCTGGTGAGGGAAGGTGCTCTCCCCCACTCAGATCCCCAACTGAAATAAGGATTAAAAGAGAAAGTGAGGTGAGGGGAATCTGAGGTCTGCCTTGGGCAGCAGTCTGTGATGACAGCAGAGGACGTGTAGAGATAGCCAGCAGGAAGTTAGATGGGAGTCTGAGCTGTGACATTTTTAGCATCGTCACATTAAAAGTCACACCATCTGATGAGGTTTTAATTCTAGTAGCAAATAATAGTGGATGCAAGAAGGAGAGTGACTCTATGTCTTTTGCTCTAGTCCATTATTCTACAGAATGAAAAGGTTATATCTCTTTCTGCAAGAGAAAAACACAGTAAATATCTTTTGAATGAGCACACAATGGTAAATAAATCAATCAACATCCTTATTAAGAGCCTGTCATTTTCACTATCCCAAATTAAGCTCCATACCATGTTTAAAGTTTAAGAGGTATGGTCTCTGACCACTGGGAATTTAAAATTTACAGGTGGAAACAACAGAAAGAAAACACTTATATGACAGAGTCATATATACATACAACCTTTATTCTCAACTGAGTAGAATAGGGGAAGAAAAGCTTCCTTCTGCCCTTCAGGTTCTGTGGCTGGCCTCGGAATTAAACTGACATAAGGCAGATTAAGAGGAGAAAAATACAAGTTTAATTTTATATGTACACGGGAGTCTCCACAAGAAAATGAAGACCCAAAAGGTGGGTAGGCCCGAATACTTATATACTAGGTGGAACAAAGAGTATGAATTGTGGAAAAGTGACTAAGATGTATGGGAGATGAAAGGAAAATAATAGTTATTTTAACAAAGTCTGTCTGTACAGCTTTCTCTTGGCCTTGACTGTCTGTCTCTGGTAATAAGAATGTTTCTTTCCTCCTGGTATCGGGAGGGCATCTTTTACATGGGAGTTTTATCTTCTGCTTTCAGGAAGAAAAAGGGGTAGTCAGAGTGTCCTTACATCTGCTATTTCTCAAGTACCTTTAGCTCAAAATAATCCATGTGCCAGAATGGCATATTTTAGAGTGGCATGTTCTGCCACCCTTCATTTCCTCTCTTTGAAACTTCCCTAAGAAGTTTCACAGTCCAGAAGCAGAGCTGATAGATTGTTCCATATGTCATTGAACCAGTTTCTTCATCCTGAGAACAGGTCAGTTAAACAGTTGTGTCTTATTTCAAGAGGCAGTGGTGCAGGCGGAAGTAGGAGAGGCCCATCTAAATTAGGGCCTTCACATGGTGCAAGTAATCAAGCATTTAATGAGGGGCATTTCTATGGAAAAAAAAGAAAAGGTTAATGATTAGAAAAAACAAGAAACTCAGTTTTGAGTTCAGAGGGCAGACAGTCAAGAAGATTTTTAGATATTGGGGTTGAAGTTTCTTCAGATGGTAGAGTTAGGGCAGGCAGTGGCAATCCAATGAATATTTTGGTTTGTAGTTTGAATGTTTCTGGTGATGGCATCTCTGGTGAACGTTCTGAGTGGCCTACACTGCAGTGGGTGTGAAGGTTGTGCATACGTGATCTGTGTGGTGATTTCTTTGAAGTTAGATCAAGTCATCCAGCTTCAGCTTGCAGGGCTTCAGAAAAAGGGCAGTTTTAGTTTTCAGTGATGGGAGAGGGGGAGAGAAAAATTGGAAATGTTAATTACTGACAAAATGCACAAAACAGGGACTGGCCCCATGGACAAGTGGTTAAGTTTGCACGCTCTGCTTCAGCGGCCCAGGTTTCACTGGTTCGAATCCTGGGTGCAGACATGGGACTGCTCATCAGGCTGTGCTGAGGTGACGTCCCCACATAGCACAACCAGAGGCACTCACAACTAGAATATACAACTATGTACTGAGGTGCTTTGGGGAGAAGAAGAAGAAAGAAAAAAAGAAGATTGGCAACAGTTGTCAGCTCAGGTGCCAATCTTTAAAAAAAAGAAAAAAATAATTTAAAAAATTTAAAAATGCACAAAACAGTAGGCAGGAGCCAGTTAACAAAGAGGAAGAAAACCTCAGAGGCAGTGAGCATGGCACTATTCAACAACCCACACGGATATGCTATAGTTTTTATTGAAACATAGAATTTTCTCCCTACAGTCACCTCCATTTTTATCAAAGATAAGGCAAGACTAATTTGTTTGCAAAATGTCTTATCTCATTAAAGTTGGCCTGATTATTTATATAAGTGCAGCAAGAATAGTGACTTATCATATAGGCTCTTTTTAAGTCTACTTTGTTGTAACTTTTAATAAAGAATCTCAGTTTGGACTTTTAAAAGCCTCTTGATGTAGCTAAGAATCTACATCAGGAACACACCACCGGACTTCGCCTTCAGTACCTATAGGTTTGGGTGATGTCCTCTCTTCTCAAGATTTGCAAGATATCTTGAGGTTCCTGAGTCTTCCAGGAAGTGACCTTTACAAACCTGTAAGGCTAGGAGCCCTGTAAGTCAGGTACCAGCCAGGAATTCCAGGAAAGCTTTGTAAGCATTGGTTCCATAAAGTTAATCGTAGTTTCTTAAGTCTGTCTGGTCATATCTGATTCTGTGCACATTATTCTCAAATGTGACATTCCAGTCAAATCCTTTGTGATGTAACTGATGTTGCCAATTGTGTTCTGTTACAAGGAGAACAGATTCTTATTGAAATTATGCAAATAACTATATTGCCGTGGAAATAAAATATTCAATAAGAGTTTCTCAATTCAGGAGGAATTAGCGAGGGAGAAAAATAAATGTTTCATTTTGTTTTGTTGTTAATATCATCGAGTTGAATCCGACCTCCTGCAACCCTATGTGCAGCAGAGCAAAATCCTGCCAGGCCTTTCTGCACCATCCTCTCACCTTCTGACACTATATCAGACAATGCTCCACTGTTATTCACAGGGTTTTTATGGCCTTTTTTTTTTAAAGATTGGCACCTGAGCTAACAACTGTTGCCAATCTCTTTTTTTTTTTTTCCTGCTTTTTCTCCCCAAATCCCCCCAGTACACAGTTGTATATTTTAGTTGTGGGTCCTTCTAGCTGTGGCATGTGGGATGCCACCTCAGCATGACCTGATGAGCAGTGCCATGTCCACGCCCAGGATCCGAACCGGTGAAACCCTGGGCCATCAAAGCAGAGTACACGAACTTAACCACTTGTCCATGGGGCCAGCTCCCTGGCCAATTTTTTTGGAAATGAGTGACTAGGGCCTTCTTCCTGGTCTGTCTTAGTCTGGAAGCTCTCTGAAACCTGTCCATTGACCCTGCTGGTATTTGAAACACTGGTGGCATAGCTTTCAGTATCACAGCCACATGCAGCTCCCACAGTATGTCAACTGACAGATGGGTGGTGTGGTTCCCTGACTGGGAAACAAACCCAGGCTGCAGTGGTGAGAGCACTGAATTTTAACCACGAGACCGCCAGGGCTGGCTTCCTTTTGTTTACAAAGGTATAATCTACCAAATTATTGTAAGTTATAAGTAGCTTAAGTGAAAAGAGAAAAAGATGTTTCCTTAAATCTGGAACACAAAAAATTAAAGAACCAGCAAAGTTTTTTAAAAAAATCATTAAAAAAATTATTATTCTCATCAGTTCATTTAGTCCCAGGTAACTAACTCTTGTTCTTCTTGACCTTGGGTTAGCAGTTTCGTGAATCCAACAGCTTCTTTATTAGAGTTCCAGAAATTCTTATCCTGTTCGGTGGTATGATTTTAAAGTTATCGGAAACCTGTACTATAGAGTTACTTTTCAGAGTCCTTTCCATGAATCTCTGAAGACAGAGCACTTTTTCTGTGGTTGATTGCAAAAGCTTTCAGAAAAGCATCAGAGTAAAACAATATCTATGGGTGACAAAACACTCAAAAATAGCCATGGTTAAAGATCTGATAGGAATTCATTATAATGCAGCTGACAAAGAAATTTGGCTATTTCTTTGGCATACAATATTTTAAGATAGTTACTGGAATTATGACTGATTATATAGATGGTAAGGACATTGACAAATTTCTAGGAATTTCATAAAATTGTTGAACACTTTGTGTTAGTAACATATACACATAAAAATATAGTCTAAAGACTTAGCATCACTTCTTGTTTGACAATGCTTTTCATGTATTTTAACATATTAAATAAATCTAATTATTTTAACATCTCTCATTTTTACAAAGTCAGAGAACAAATTCTTTCGAGATTTTCTAGGGGCCTTCTGAGCCCTAATTTGAGGTAAAAAAAGAGTTTACTTATAATTTGATTTGGGAAGTTTGTCAAAATGCTGAAAGGTTTGAACATTTGATCAAATAAGATCACAGGTCACTGTGAAATGATACTTAGCTATCCACTTAACCAAAGTGACAATAAAAGATTTCAAGGGTATATATGGAAGATTATATGATTGTAAAAGAAAACTGTAGCTCTTTTAATATTGAGAAAACTCGGTTTTCTTAAGTAATCAAGAATCTGATAAAGACAACATGAAGCACAGGAAATTATTTTGATAAAACAGAATCTTTCTTGGCTAGGCAGATTAGTCAACAAGTAAAGAAATATCTTTTAGAATAATCCAGGAAAGCTTTGTCCTTTTAACTGAGAAAGGATATTAAATTCTAGTTTTGCATGGGCACGCTATCGATATTAAAGCTGATCTTTAGAACTCAAAATAAATTCATTCAGCTTTAGCCAGCTTGACCACACAAGACAGATTCTCGTGCTCTCTCTCTCTGACCTTTTTTTGTGTGTGAGGAAGATTGGCCTGAGCTAACACCTGTGCCAGTCTTCCTCTATTTTGTATGTGGGACGCTGCCACAGTGTGGCTCAACGAGTGGTGCTAGGTCCACACCTGGGATCTGAACCTGTGAACCCCAGGCCGCAGAAGCAGAGCCAGTGAACTTAATCACTACGGCACCCGGCTGACCCTTCTCTCTGACTTTTCATATCCATTTAGGTTTTTGTCCTTTATTTTCCTCTTTTTTATTTTTACACAACAAGGATATTTAAATATATCCTTAAACTAGGACAAGATTACTCTCCTTTTCCCTAACAAAACACATTCTTTATACCTCATACCTTCCTTTACCACAAACATATCTTAATTTTCTTGAAACTTTGCATACAGTTTTTTTCTTTACGCTTATTATTTCTGGTAGTTTCCTTTACATATATTGATTAGAATCTTAACCTTTAGCAATCCTAATTTCCAGTGAAAACTAGGAAGTAAGCAATTGTGAACTATTTGTCACATACCAACATTCTATAGTAGATTATCAAGTCTATGAATAAACCATTTATAATTTCTAGAGGCTTATGCTTTCCTCATAGTATAATTTTTCAATGTGGCAAAGGACATGTTTACCAACAGACCCAAATATCTTTAATCTCTCAGTAATAAGAAGCCAAAGGTGGATAAACTTATGTTTAGCAATTAATATTTCAGTATTTTATTTGGAAATGATCTAGATATTCAATGAATATCCATCATTTAATTTAATATGACTTTAAGGTTTCAAGTTACTAAAAATATTTTGGAAGATATTTTTAAGTAGACACATTATAAAACAATTATCATTGAAAAGTTCATTTATAAAATTTATCGCACATTTATTTAATTAACTTGTTTTTAACCATTACGCTTGAATTACGAAAATTTCAGGACACATTAAACAAAGCTAGCCTTCATCATAAGTTATGTTTTTGTTGACAAATCAAGCAAGTATCAAAAAAATCATAGAAGCAAAGAATCTAAATATTAAAACATAAGCTTTCTCCACCTTTTTTTTTTTTTTCACTGCTGTGTTTGGCATACATCAAGCACTGTATTTTTGTTGTAAATTTTGTTCTTAGGTTGGTTTTATACTTTTATAGGTGGAACATCTAGTAGTGGCACCAGTAAACATACTGGGTTTACTGGGTTTACTAGTCAAATAAGCTTAGGTTTGACTAGTAACCCAAGTGGAAAAGTCATATGTCTGCATTATATTTAACTCTGAAGACATACTTGTTTTTATTAAACCAACAAACTTAAAATAGCTTCATTTACTAAAGATTATCCCAGATCATATGAACTTGAAAAACATTTGGGTTAGTTTCCATGTTTCCGATACTTTCAGGAATACTTAATTTCTATAAGCATTTATTATTATTTTTTAAACCAATTAAAGCAGAGTGCTTTTATGAATTAATTTTGGCAATAACATCCAAAGATAGTAAATATTATATATACATAAATACACACATAGACATGCATAAACATACAGACAGATGCAAATAGAGATCTTATAATTTTTATTCTAAATCTTAGCCATGAGTTAGCCATAAATACAGAAACACAAAATTTGTTAATTTATATGAGTTGATTCTCATCTTTCCCATGTTATTATTATTATTATTATTATTATTATTATTATTATTTAATCCAAATTATTGTTTTTGGCAGATGGAACAAGTTAGGGTTATCCGCTCAATGATAGCTAAAACTTTTTACCGATACTTAAGGAGGAGACTTTTAAGATTTGTATTTGACTTTGATAGGTAATTTTGTGGAGGTTGTGGACTAAATTTTGAGTGAGGACCACTGGAAATAATAAGCAGCCATTTATTTTTTTAAAGGACTCTTTTTTTTCATCTCCAGGATTATTTTAGCCAAGAATTATCTTCTTGAATGTTTACATTTCAGAGATGTGGTAAGATTTACAGCTCTAAGGGACTGAGAAAGGGTGTAGGTTTCTCTAAGAAGGAATTCAGGGGCATATTTGCCTATTATGAGAAATCTAAGATAATTACTGTTTAATTTTTTTTCCTTAAGTGTAGGACAACCTAATGAATTTTTGTACGTATGGTGAGCGCCCAAAATATGGAAAGGCCTGGAGTTGGTGGGGTCTGGTTCAAGTAAAGGACATATACTGAGCCTTCCTGATGGTTTTCAGGGCCTTTGTCAAAACTTTTTTTTTCACTATCAATATTTATATGTTTCATGCCTGCTTGGATGCCTTTTGCAGTTCTTAACTTCTGTTCTAAATCTGATCTCTGCCTCTCAGTCTTATCAAGAAAGTCTTAAATCAACCAAGGCATTCTCTTGTACTGTTTTTCTCTCTTTTCTTTTTTTTTTCTTTTTCAATCTGATCTTTCCATAGGTACCAATAGGATACTTGTTTAGGATGAGAGCTCTCTAAAAATTCTTTTAGATATAAAAGTCCAAATCTTTAAAGGTATATTTGTTTCAATGTGATTCCAAACCAGTAAGCCTTATTATGGCTTAACCATGGACACAAGAGGCATCCTCAAAGAAAGGGCAAAAGATGCAGCCCCACCCAAGATCCAGAGTTACTCTTCCTCTCTTGACCAGACACTGAAGACAGAGATCTGGAAAAACGACATGGTAAGAATTCTTAGCTTCAGCCACCTTAGTCAGGTCTCAGAATCTCCCAGCAATAGCCCCCAGAGTGAGCAGAGTGTCCCAGTCAATGCTATCCCATCCTCATCCCCAGAAACTGCATGGGAGGAAAAACTTCCTTCTACCCTTCTGGGTTCTGTGGCTGGCCTAGGAGTTAAACTGACATGAGACAGATTAAGAGGAGAAAAACATAAATTTAATTTTACATGTACATGGGAGTCTCCACAAGAAAATGAAGACCCAAAAAGTGGTAGTCCCAAGAGCTTATATACTAGGTTGAACAAGGGTAGTAATTGTGAAAAAGTATCTAAGATGTATGGAAAGGTGAAAAGAGGATAAGAATTATTTTAACAAAGTCTGTCTGTACAGATTTCTCTTGGCCTCAACTCTCTATCTGTGGTGATAAGAATGTTTCTTTCTTCCTGGTATAATGATGGCATCTTTTACATGGGAGTTTTATCTCCTGCTTTCAGGAAGAAAAAGAGGAGGTCAGCGTGTCCTTATACCTGCTGTTTTTCAAGTGCCTTTAGCTCAAAATAATCCTGCCAAAGTGGCATATTTTGAAGTTGCAACTCCTGCCACCCTTTGGTAGTACAGTGCCTGGCACAAGAATGTGCTTAATACAGACTGTTGAAAAAATGACTGAATGATTGAATGAAATAAAACTGCAAAAAAAAAAAATTTCTTCCTCTGTTTATAGCTAACAATGTGCTGGCCTTTCTGTTAAGAAAGGGAGTTGGAGAAGACCACTGATCTCTGTATTGAGTTATTATATGTAGATTAATACATAGATTAATTTACCCAGATTAAGGTTAGCCCATAGGACATGCTTTGTTTGCCCTGCAATTTCTTAAACATTGTAATCAATACTTAAAAATCAAGTCATTTTCCCCCAGTTTTATTGAGACAAAATTGACATATTAGTTTAAGGTGTATAACACAGTGATTTGATATATATAGATATAGATATATTGCAAAATGATTACCACAATAAATTTGGTTGACATCCATCACCCCATATAGTCACAAATTTTTTTCTTGTGATTAGACCTTTTAAGATTAACTGTCTTGGAAACTTTCAAATATACAATACAATGTTGCTAACTATAGTCATCATGCTGTACATTACATCCCCATAACTTATTAATCTTATAACCAGAAGTTTGTACCTTTTAACCACCTTCACCCATTTCCCCCAACCCCTACCTCTGGCAATCACAGGTCTATTCTCTGTTTATATGATTTTGGTTTGTTTTAGATTCCACATGTAAGTGAGATGGTACAGTACTTGTCTTTCCTTGTCTGACTTTGTCTGTGGTGTATATATATATACACATCATATTTACTTTATCCATTCACTCATCTATGGGCACTTAGGTTGTCTCCATATCTTGGCTATTGTGAATAATGCTGCAATGAATGTGAGGGTACAGATATCTCTTTGACATAGTGATTTCTTTTCCTTAAGATAAATTCCAGAAGTGAGATTGCTGGATCATATGGTACTTCTATTTTTAATTTTTTTGTGTGTGCGTGTGAGGAAGATTGTAACTGAGCTAACATCTGTGCCAACCTTCCTCTATTTTGTGTGGGATGCCGCCACAGCATGGCTTGACGAGAGATGTTAGGTCCACACTCAGGATCAGAACTGAGAACCCTGGGCCACCCAAGCAGAGTGTGTGAACTTAACCACTATGCCACCAGGCCAGGCCCCTCTATTTTAAATTTTTTGAGGGTCTCTATAGTGTTTTCCATAGTGGCTGAACAAATTTACATTCCCACCAACAGTGCATAAGAGTTCCTGTTCCTCCACATCCTTGCCGACACATTATTTGTTGTCTTTTTGATGACAGATATTCAAAAAGGTGTGAAGTGATATCTTATTGTGGTTTTGATTTGTATTTCCCTGATGATTAGTGATGTTGAGCACCTTTTCATGTACCTATTGGCTTTTTGTATGTTGTCTTTGAGAAAATGTCTGTTCAGTTTCTCTGCCCGTTTGTTAATTGGATTGTTTGGGTTTTTTTCTATCAAGTTGTGTATATATGATATACAAATATTTTCCATCATTGCAAGTATTTGCCTTTTCATTTTGTTAATGGTTTCCTTTGTTACGCAGAAGCTTTGTAGTTTGATGTAATCCCACTTGTTTATTTTTTCTTTTGTTGCTGTGCTTTTGATGTCAAATCCAAAAAATCATTGTCAAGACTGATGTCAAGGAGCTTATCCTCTATGTTTTTTTCTAGGAGTTTTATGATTTCAGGCCTTACATTCAAGTCGTTAATCCATTTCGAGTTGATTTTTGTGTACGGTGTGAGAGAGAGGTTCACTTTCATGTTTTTGCATGGGCTGTCCAGTTTTCCCAGCACCATTTACTGAAGAGACTATTCTTTCTCCATTGTATATTCTTGGATCCTTTGTCAAAAATTAATTGACCATATATGTGTGGGTTTATTTCTAGGCTCTTTATTCTGTTCCATTTGTCTATGTGTCTGTTTTTGTATCAATAGAATACTGTTTTGATTACTATAGCTTTGTAATATAATTTGAAATCAGAAAGTGTGATGTCACCAGCTTCATTCTTTCTCAGGATCACTTTGGTTATTTAGGGTCTTTTGTGGTTCCATAGGATTATTTGTTCTATTTCTGTGAAAAATGCCATTGGAATTTTAATAGAGATTGTATTGAATCTGCAAATCACTTTGGATAGTATGGACATTTTAACAGTATTAACTCTTCCAATCCATGAGCACAGAATATCTTTCCATTTTTTTGTGACTTCTCCAATTTCTTTCATCAATGACTTATTGTTTTCAGTGTACAGATCTTTCACCTCCTTGGTTCAATTTATTCCTAGGTATTTTATTATTTTTGATGCAGTTATAAATGGAATCATTTTCTTAATTTCTCTTTCTGATGATTCATTGTTAGTGTATAGAAATGCAACTGATTTTTGTGTATTGATTTTGTATCCTGCAACTTTACTGAATTAGTTTTAACAGTTTTTTGGTGGAGGTTTTTATGGTCTTCTATAGACAATATCACGTCATCTGCAAATAGAGACTGTTTTACTTTTTCCTTTGTCAAATTTGGACAGCTTTTATTTCTTTTTCTTGCCTAATTGCTCTGGCTAGGACTTCCAGTATTATGTTGGGCATCCTTGTCTTGTTCCTGATCTTAGAGGAAAAGATTTCAGCTTTCACTATTGAGTATGATGATAGCTGTGGGCTTATCATATATGGCCCTTATTATATTTAAGTACATTTCCTGTATATCCAGTTTGTTGAGAGTTTTTTTAATCATGAACAGATGTTGAATTTTGTCAAATGCTTTTGCTGCATCTATTGAGATAATCATATGGTTTATATTCTTCATTTTATTAATGTGGTGTATCACATTGAACTATTTGCAGATGTAAAACCAACCTTGCATCCCTGGAATAAATCCCACTTGATCATGGTATATGATCCTTTTAATGTATTGTTGAATTTGTTTTGCTAATATTTTGTTCAGGAATTTTGCATTTGTCTTCATCAGGCATTCTGGCCTGTAATTTTCTTTTCTTGAAGTATCCTTGTCTGGTTAAGGTATCAGGGTAGTGATGGCCTCATTAAATGAGCCTGGAAGTGTTCTCTTCTGGGTTTTTTTGGAAGAGTTTGAGACGGATTTGCATTAATTCTTCTTTAAGTATCTGGTAGAATTCACCAGTGAAGCCATCTGGTCCTGAACTTTTGTTGGGAGAGTGTTGATTACTGATTCAATCTCTTACTTGTTATGAATCTGTTCAGGTTTTCTATTCCTTCATGATTCAGGTAGGTTTTATGTTTCTGGGAGTTTATCCATTTCTTCTAAGTTGTCCAATTTCTTGGCATAATTGTTCATAGTAGTCTCTTATGACACTTCTCATTTCTGTGGTGTCAGATGCAATGTGTCCTCTTTCATTTCTAATTCTATTTATTTTAATCTTTTCTCTTGGTAAATTGAGCTAAAAGTATGTCAAGTTTGTTTATCTTTAAAAAAAAAAAGCCCATCTCTTAGTTTCATTGATCTTTTTTATTGTCTTTTTATTCTCAATTTCATTTATTTCTGCTCTGATCTTTGTTATTTCTTTCCTTCTACTACCTGTGGGCTTAGTTTGTTCTTTTGTTACTTCCTTGAGGTGTAAAGTTAGATTGTTTATATTAACTCTTTTTTTTCTTAATATAGGCACTTAGTGCTATGAACTCCTGTCTTAGAACTGCTTTTGCTGCATTCCATAAGTTTTGGTATGTTTTATTTCCATTTTCATTTGTCTCAGGGCATTTTTATTTCCTTTTGATTTCTTGTTTGACCCATTGGTTGTTCAGTAGCATGTTGTTTTATCTCCAATATTTGTAAATTTTCCAGTATTTTTCTTGTAATTGATTTCTAGTTTCATACCATTGTGTTTGGAAAACATGCTTCATATGATTTCAATCTTCTTAAACTTATTAAGATTTTTTTTATGGCCTAACATATGGCATATCCTGGAGAATATTCCATATGCTCTTGAGAAGAGTGTGTATTCTGCTGCTTTTGGATGGAGTGTTCTGTAAATGTCTGTTAAGGCCGTCTGGTCTAATGTGATGTTTAAGTGTAATGTTTCTTTACTGATTTTCTGTCTGGATGATTTAACTATGGTTGAAAGTGGGGTATTTAAGTCTCCTAGTATTATTATGTTGTCTATTTCTCCTTTCAGGTCTGTTAATATTTGCTTTATATATTTAAGTGCTCCTATGTTGGGTACATAAATATTCATAAATGTTATATCCTTTTATTGAATTGATCATTTTATCATTATATAATGACCTTCTTTGTCTCTTATCACAGTCTTTGACTTAAAGCCTATTTTGTCTGATACAAGTATAGCCACCACTGCTTTTTAATGGGGGTAAGGGTTTCCATTTGCTTGGAACATCTTTTTCTTCACTTCAGTTTCTGTATTCTTAAAGCTGAAGTGAGTCTCTTGCAGGAAGTATACAGTTGGGTCTTTTTTTTTTTTAATCCATTCTGCCACTCTGTGTATTTTAACTGGAGAATTTAGTCCATTTAATTTTAAACTAATTATTGATAGGTATGGACTTACTATTGCCATTTTGTTAATTGTTTTATGGCTCTTTTGTAATTCCTTTGTTCCTTTCTTTTCTTTTCTCATCCTTTATGATATGCTGATTTTCTGTAGAGGTATCTTTAGTTCCTTTCTCTTTATCTTTTGTGCATCTGTTAAGGCTTTTTGCTTTGTGGTTACCATGAGGTTTATGTACAACAGCTTATATTTGTAACAGTCTATTTTAAGCCACAATAAGTTTGAACACACACTGTACTCCTCCCACACATTTTATATTTTTGATGTCACAGTTTACGTCTTTTACCTTGTTTATCCATTAACAAATTATCATAGTTACATAGATTTATAAGTGGTTTACTCACTACTATTACATTAGAGTATTCTGAATTAACTGTATATTTACCTTTACGAGTGAAATTTGTACTTTCATATGTTTTCCTGTTACTAATTAGCATCTTTTTGTGTTAGCTTGAAGAAGTCCCTTTAACATTTCTTGAAAGGTCAGTCTAATGGTGATAAACTCCTTCAGCTTTTACTTGCCTGGAAAACTCCTGATCTCCTCTTCAATTCTGAAGGACAATTTTGCTGGATAAAGTACTATTCATTAGCAGTTTTTTTCTTTCAGCACTTTGAATATATTGTGCCAGTTCCTTCCAGCCTGCAAAGTTTCTGCTGAAAAATCTGCTGGTAGTCTTATAGAGGTTTTTAACAGATATGCTTAATAGGTTTTTTGTTTTCTTGCTGCTTTTAAGATTCTGTTTCTGTCTTTAATTTTTGAAATTTTAATTATAATGTATCTCAGTGTAATTTTCTTTGGTTTCATCTTTTTTGAAACTCTCTGGGCTTCCCAGATCTGGTGTCTGTTTCTTTCTCCAGGTGAGGGAAGTCTTCAGCCGTTATTTCCTCAAATAAGCTTTCTGCCCATTTCTCTCTCTTCTCCTCCTGGGATGCCTATAAAGTTGAAATAAGTCCACTTGATGGTATCCCATAAGACCCTTACTATCTTCACTGTTCTTTATTCTTTTTTATTTTTGCACTTCTGATTGGATGAATTTCAGCGCCCTGTCATCAGTTTTGCTGATTCATTCTTCCACTTGATCCAGTCTGATGTTGAACTCCTCTATTGCATTTTTCAGTTTAGTTATTGCATTCTTCAGCTCTATGATTTCTATTTGGCACCTTCTTATATTTTCTATCCCATTGTTGAAATTCTCACTTTGTTCATACACTGTTCTCATCACCTTGGTAAGCATCTTTATGACCACTATTTTGAATTTTTTATCAAGTAAATTATTTATCTCCATCTTATTAAGGCCTTTTTTCTGGAGTTTTATCTTGATCTTTTGTTTGGAGCATATTTCTCTGTTTCTCCATTTTTCTTGATTCTCTGCATTGCTTTCTATGTATTAAATAAAACAGTCACCTCTCCCTGTCTTGACAAAGTGATCTCATGTAAGAGATAAACTTTATGGATCAGCCTGGCCTGAATCCTTGGTTGTGAAACTTTTTTGATTTTTCAAGCTGCCTTCTTTGTTCTTAATGATTCCCAATAGTTGAGGGTATGCCAAGACCTATCAGTGTTCCCCTGGAGAGGATTTCAGTCAGCACCTAGATGCAGGCTGTTTGGAAGCTGGACTCTCAAGCAGCAGCTTTTAAAGTACAGTCAAGCACCATATAATGATATTTCAGTCAACAACGGATCACATATGTAGTGGTGGTCCTGCAAGATTAGTACCATCTAGCCTTGGTATGTAGTAGGCTTATACCATCTAGGTTCGTGTAAGTGCACTCTATGATGTTCACATGACAATGAAATTGCCTAACAATGCACTTCTCAGAAGGTATCCCCATCTTAAGCAATGCATGACTGTATGTAAATAGCTTTCTTTCTGGGAGATGAGCTTTTCTGTCTGCTGCCTCTGCATTAGTCCTGGGGGGAAAGCTGGTTAGGGATTGTTTCTTTGTTTGGTATTGTCTTGTTTAACCCACAAACACAAGCCCTGCTGCCCACCAGAGCAAGCTGAAAAAGGAATGTGTGCCCTGCACAGCAGCTGCAAAAGCCAGGTGCCAGACATTTACACAAACTCTTTTCAGGGAGACATCAGTGACCTGAAGCAGGGCTAAGAGAGAGAGCAAAGATGGGTCCCTCCAGCCTCCCCAGTCTCTAGCAAGGATCCAGTCAGTCTGTTAGATGCGTGTTAAGTTAGAAGCTGCCCCTCAGGCTGTAGTTTTTAAGATACGCAAGTTGGCCTCTTAGGGGTAAAGCCTGTGAGATGGATGTTTCTCTCTGCTGCCTCTGCAATGAGCCTTAGGGTGATAGCCAGTTAAGAACTGTTTCTTTGTTTTCCACAGTCCTGTGGGACCCATGTACACAGACCACACTGGCCACCAGAGCCAGGCAATCAAGGGGTATCCCCTCAGTGGCAGCCATAAAATCTGTGGTGTCAGACTTATGCACACGCTCCTTTGACCTGGAGCGAGGCAGAGGGAGAGTGTGGAGATGGCCTCCCCCTGTCATAGGTCCCTAGTTGTGTGTTAAACTAGGAGCCTGACCCTCAGGCTACAGCTTTTATAAGATGTGTAAATAGCCCTCTATGAGAGGAAGACTGAGAAATGGGTGTTTTTTTGCTTGCTCCCTCTGCACTGAGCCCTGGGGAGATAGCCTCTCTGGGTCCTGTGAGCCCATTAAGAACTGTTTTTTGTTTGCTCCAGTCTTGTGGGTCTCATGAATGCAGGCCCTATTGGCTTTCAGAGCTAAGTGTTTTAGGGGCATATCCCTCAGGTGGAAGTCTTAAAAGTTGTGGTACCACATGTTGGGTCCAAACTGTTCAATCCTCAGGGAGAAGCCGGGAGTTTTGAGTTTCCCTCTGATTGTATGTCCCCATGCTGGGGTGGGGTTTACGATGAAACTGTGTCTCAGCCTCTCTTACCCATTTCAGTGTGGGTTTTTTTCTTGTTTGCCTGGTATTTAGGAGTCACTCAGCTAGTGTCTGGATTTCTTTCAGAGGGAATCATTCCATATGTATCTCTAGATTTGGTGTGTCTATGGGAAGAGGGGAGTTCAAGAACCTTCTATGTTGCCATCTTGGACTGGATCCACCAAAATCAAGAGATTTTTAAATCATTATATCTGCATTACTTTACAAAAGAGAACATTGATGTTGCCCATGGCATTGTGTCGACAAAAATAATCCATAACCAATCTATAAATGAAAATTTGGGTGAGTTTATTCTGAGCTGAAATGTGAGGCCCATGGCCCAGGAGAGTCTTTCCACAAAGGAACAGAGCACTCCAAAGAAGTGGGGGTACACAGGGTGGTTATATACCCTCAAACAGGATGTTTCACATATGATTGAAATGTCCCTTTTACAATAGTCACGAGACTGCTCTGTCGGCACAGTGACTGATGGAAACAGCAGGTAGGTCTGCTGTCTCAGTGAACACAGCAGGGTGGCAGGTCTGCTGTCTCGAGCTGGGTGGTCACAGGTGAGTCCAGCAATCAGTTCCTAGCCTAAGGAAAGATGCTTAATCTTTAAGGAAATGCCAACATTGGGAGGGGGAGGGAAGTTGCACCTTTATCTCAAGGGCCTTTGTTCTTGCCATAGGAAATGTCTAAGCAGATATACAATGCATGCTCAACGGCCACAGTCAGGCCCTTTTGGAAAAAACAAAGTCAGGCTGAATTAGGTTTATACCAAATGGCTTCCTCATATACTCCAATATATCCTATTGCTTGCCATTTCAATTTGTCAATTGAAAGGCTAGGTCTGAGGAGCAGCTATACCCTATACACAGACCTGATCTTTCTTTGCCTTTGACCACAATCCAGTCCTACCCAGGCTGCACCTTTTCCACCTGCCTGGCCCCTCTCAGCTATTAAGTATGTAATCTCTGGTTGGGTGATGGTGTATGACATATATCACAGGGTACAATATGACAAAGATATGTTGATGCAAATAATCCATAATCAATCTATAAATCAAAATTGGGGTGAGTTTATTATGAGCCAGATCTGAGGACTAGCCCAGGGCCTTCCTTCCCCCAAAGAAGTTGGGTGTACAGAAGTTATACACCATCTTGGAACAAAGAGCATACATCACATATGACAGGAATATCTCTTTTACAATTGTCATGAGATGCTGAGCGGGCACAGCAGGTCGTTGGTCAGCAGGTCAGTGGTCACAAGGTGAGCACAGCAGGTCGGTAATTAATTCTTAGTTCCCAGGAAGAAAAGCTTAACCTTAAAGAAATGCCAATATAGGGGGAAGTTACATCCCTAACTTTAGGGGCATCATTCTTGTCTTTGCCATAGTAAATATTTAAAGCAGGTGTACAATGCATGGTCCACAGGCCACATCAGGCCCTTTTGGAAAAAACAAGGTCAGGCCAAATTAGTTTTATACCAAATGGCTTCATCATATACTCCAATATATCCTATTTCTTTTTATTTATCTATCAGATGTTTATAAGGTCATCACCTGGGATTTGTGGTTTTAATCTGTGACCACAAAAAGTGCTAGACTACAAATGCACAAACACACACATACACACACGATTCAGATGTTGAAACTGGCAGGAAAATTCCTCAAAAAAGCTTATGGAACATATTTGGCTGAATATCATCTTGCCCCACCATGTGGTCATTTGAGAGCAACACAGACCACCCCCATACCAAATACAACAGAATGTGGCTTGGTTAGGGGATAATATAATAGGATTGACATCTGTTGTGTTAAGTGTGTTTTAGTAAAGATCCCAAGCCAGTAGTTCAGAAAATTTAATCTGATCAAAATTGGTGCATAATCCCGGAAACCCTGCCACTTTACCCAATAACAAATCATTCTTTTCAACTCTGTTTTCTTCTCATTTCCTGAAACAGACCAACACAAATCCAGGTTCTTCTCTGCCCTTCCACTTTCAAACTGCCTGTTCCAGAACTTCTAGGAATTCCCACTAAAACCTTGACTGGTGAGCTCAACCCTGCAAAGTATAAAATTAAAGGATAGAAGTCACCACTTAAGAACTAAAGAAGGCGCTTCTTTACAGGTTGCCGGTCTCTGCAATGAGGGCTCCCAGGTTTCTATGAGTCATCCATCTGCAAATAAAAATTGCCTTGCTAACCTAGAACTCTTTTCTGTGATATCCATTATAATCAAGACAATCCATTGGCCATGAATTGACCGTCTTCTCTTTCCATGTCTAGGCTGCTTGTACGTTCTGTTTCTTCAGCCGTCAGATGGTGATGACGACAATAGTGGGTACGTCTCAAGATTGCTGTAGAAACCTAGTATTGTCTTAGATCAGTGTTAAGTTCACAGTCAGTCATCAGGACATGTTAGCTGGTATCATGTGTAAGCAAAAGTTTTGTCTTTTGGCTGGATTAGAATAAACTGGATGAGTCAGGGCTAGCTAGAGCAGGTGATTATGAAAATGACGGTTTATGTATAAATTTGATTGCATCCAAAAGGCAAACAAAAACAGATTTGGGGTTGTCCACATTCCTTCTTACCTTTCAGAGTATAAGAGATCTTACCTTTCAGGGACACACTTTGTTTAGATATGTTTAGGATGGTGGATCAAAGAAGAGGAAAATAAAAAGTTCAGGGAAAAACATACATATATAAGCTCATACTGGCCTGTACAACAGTCATATGCTGTTAGCAAGTTAAAACTGCTTGTGAATTACCTATAGCAAACCACAGAGCTTCCATGCTGGGATTTATTGTATCCAATGACATGGCATCTCTCAAATTTGGCATCAAATAATTTGTCCACACCACTACATTTGAGAAATGCATAAAAAGTGCCTGAGGAGAAAATCATGTGTCTTGACTGCCACCTTGTGGTTTCATGTATTGGCCCTCAGAAATCAAATAAATATTTCATACCATACAACTAATTTCTAAAATGTACCAACAATTTGAGTATGGCTTTTGTCTAGCATTAGTAAAAGTTCTCGAAGTTGAAAAGAGGTCTATGCATTAATTTCTCAGCATCTCTTTCCTAGTTAGCTAGGGCCTGAAACCTGGTAAGAACTCATATAAACTATAAATCTGATAAGCTCTAAATCACATAAGATCTAAATTTGCACAAATGATATGTGAAAATGTATGTTCATTACAAATTTTTAAAACTGAAAAAAATTATCTCACTCTTAAATTAGTAGATGTACTAAATAACTTATGAACTACTCATAAAATGGATATATAATCCCATTAAAAATAAAGAACTAGAGAAAAATTATGGAATTATAGTTTTTCCACGCACATAATTCTATTCTATATTCTAATCCCTTGAAAGGTAACACAGAATAGGGGTTAAGTACACAGTCTCTAGAACACTAGAACCTGGGATCAAAGGTCCCACTCCAATTACTTATTAGTTATGTGAATTTGGGCACACAACCTAATGCCCATGTCCTACTTTATGTATCAATGTGGATGAGCTCAATAGTATATACCTCACAGGGCTGTCATGAAGATTGGTTATAGCTTGTAGGCCATCTTTGGCCCTTAGGAAGGGTGATCAATATTCTGGGTGACCAAAATTACCATGGCATGAATCAAATTAGCTTTCTTGCTAGAAGTCAGCCTTCCCCTTTCAGAGTGTTCCCCGTTGCTCACCTATGCCCAGGCACCGATTCCCCCAGCTCTTTCAGGCCTATCTCCTTCCGCCAACACATTGATGTCTTGGCTGTTGGTGACCCAAGGCAAAGAGGCCCCAAAATGACTGGTGAGCAAGGTATCAGAATTGCTATCAGCTAGGGTTTGCTGTGTGTCTCCCATTCTATCCTTTATGAATAGGAGGGTATGCGTTGTTCTTGCATTTATCCCACTCCTGCCCTACCATTATATAGTGAACAGGTGGGGAGGAGTTAACTTTCTGGCTCAGTTCATGAAGAGATGCCACCTCCAGCCCTGAAACAGACTTCACATCAGTACATCGCCCAGAAATCCTAACTCTGGGCTTACGACCATGACAAAACCGAATCCTTGCGTTGTCACTCTCACAAAGGGGATGAGCAAATTTTGTGTGTAGCAAAGAGAGTGAACTGAACATTTGGTGACTGAGGGGTGGATTTTGGGAGTCATTAGTACTGTTCTCCAAGTATTTCATTTTCCTTTCTCGTACATACACCCTTGAAGTTAGGAGTGGCCACGTGGCTTGCTTCAGCCCGTAAAATGTGAGAAAAAGTGATGAGTCACTTCAGGGTGAAAGTTCTAAGTTTTGGCACACGATCCACCACTTTCTTCATCCCCTACCTTTCTGATCATGAAATTATGTGTCAAGATTGTGCTTCCTTCAGCCTGGGTCCCAGAGTGATTACAACCCCCTCAACAATGAGCAGAGGCCCCCATAGACCCAGTTTGAGCAAGAAATAACTTTTGTTATGGTAATACACTGAAAATTTGGGATGGTTTTCTTATCATCACCTAATCTATCCCATCTATAGAAAGTGATTCGCATCACTTGATCCCTTGGGAGGTAACCCTGCTCTCCCTGTTCCTGCTCCCAACTCAGTGGAGAGGAGACCCATTCCCTTGGTCTCCTAATTCACAGCAGAGACCCAGGCTGTTGTTTCATGCTGACAGTGCGAGGACAGTCAGGAAAGAACACAGAGCTCGGGAGCCAATCTGTCTGGCTAAGTTGGGGCTCCACCACTTAATAATTCACTGAATGACTCTGAGCAAGTGACTTAACCTGTATAAAATATTGGTAACAGTGCTCACCTGTTCCGGTTACTATGCCTGTGGAGGACACCACTCCAGAATGTAATGGCATCAACTATTTTTACGCTCACAAATATGAGTCAAGAATTTAGACAGAGCACATCAGGGATGGCTTATCTCTGCTGCCCATGACCGGAGCCTCGGCTGGAAGACTCAAGACTAGCAGCTGGAATCATTGGAGGCTCACACACACACTTGGTGGTTGATGCTGGCGTTGACTGAGACCTTGGCTGAGGCTCTCAGCCCGAACTCTTACACATGGCCTCTCTGTGTGGCCCAGGCTTCCTTACGACACGAATCCAAGAGAGAAAAAGAAGAGGCCAAAGCACCTTTTGTGACCTAGCCTCAGAAGTCACACAGTGTCACTTCTACTGGATTCTACTAGTCAAGGCAATCATAAAATCCTGCCCAGGCTCAAGGAGAGGGGAAATAGACTGCCTCTTTAGAGGACAGCAAGGCTCTGGAACAATCTGTGGGATCATAAATACTGCTGTGGCCATGTTTAGAAAATAAAATCTGCCACACTTTCTCCCAAAGTGCGAGTTAACTTACTGAAAGAGTTAACAGGATGAAGCACTCAGAACGGTTGGTAGATAGCCCCTGCACAGGTTGAGAACCATATGGAACCACCTCCCTACCCAGCTTCCACTCTGCTTCCCTGTGGCCAGCTGTTCCCTCCCAAGGGGACCCACTCCGAGGATCTGTTATCTCAGACTCCAGACCAAACTAAGGCAACCCCAAGACAGGAGGACTTGAGCAGGCTCTGAGTCTGTGGCCTCAATAAGATATTCCTGCAATGGTCTGACAACAGTAGGCTCAGGGTTAGTTCCTTTCCGTACTTTCCTTGTAAAAGGTTTAAGAAGCTTCGAGGCCTTATGTTAACCAAGATCATATACTTGCATATGTACAATGGTGCCTTTATAGCAAGAGATCTGAAGGAAAATGTTAAAACTCTTTAAAGCAGTGGTAGGATTTAGTTGGTTTTAATTTTTCACTTTTTTAATGTAAGTGTATCATCTTGTCAAAAACTATAAAGCATGTTTTCTAGAGTACGTATTAAGGTAAGGTGAGATAAACCTCTTAAGGGACACGTCATCCACGAGGGTGCTTGGATGGGGCTGAAAAGGCAGGACGGTATCAGCTCGTGGTCTTTTAGTTTACGCTGAAGGGACTGGACTGTCTGTGGTTAGCAGCGCTGTCTGGATTAGAAAGCACACGCCTGCTTAGCACTGAGTCACCACTATCAGGACTGTCCAGGACAACAGGCTTGGCTGGTACATGGCTGTTGACTCATGTGTACATGCCCCAGTGGCTACTGTTTCCTCAAACCTTCTACTGTTTCAGCTGCAGAAGAAAAGGCTAACTTCATACCACGTGCCAAGAACCTTACGTAGATCTCGTGCAGTTTGAAATCCAGCGAGTTGCTGCAGTTATGGTTGACCTGCAGGACTGAGTTTGCCCCTATGAAACTGGCTGAACTGAACATCTCTGCTATCAAACTTGCCAGATCTCGTAGTCACTGCAGTTAAAAATCCAGAGTCAAACTCACATCCCCCAAAACTGGCAGTTTGTGGTTTACGACATACCTTAATCTTGCAGTATACACTGTGTAATTACTGTTAGCCAAGTTCTCCGTGTCACTTAGCTTGGCTGGGTGAGGCTGTACCTAGAACCAAATCATGCTATGTTTAAGCAATTCAAGCACCTACAAATACAAGATTATCACTATTCGTCATCCCATATGAATTAAAGACATTTCCTCAGTTTTCTGGAGACATTTTAAAATTATAAGTGAAGACCAATAGACCAATTCTTCCCATCAAGAATTCTTATATTTAGGGGCTAGTAGCCTGGTGGCGCAGTAATTAAGTTCGCATGTTCTGCTTCGGCAGCCGGGGGTTTGCCGGCAGGTGGACCTACGCACCGCTTGGCAAGCCATGCTGTGGCAGGCATCCCACATATAAAGTAGAGGAAGATGGGCACGGATGTTAGCTCAGGACCTGTCTTCCTCAAAAAAAAAAAAGAATTCTTATATTTACTTGTCATCTTCAAAGGTTCCTAATAGCTACAATTCATCTTCATAATGTATTTCAAAATTCTGTCCCCAAACAACCAATGAGCATTCAAATGAAAATCTTTTACCTGTTCATGGAATGTTTCCTTGTTATACTTTCTCTTTCCCCAACTAGGTTCAGAATGCTGTTTCCTTTTATCAGAAATACTTGCTTGGGTTGTTCCTTTAGAACAGGGCTCGGCAAACTGTGGCCCATGGTCCAAATCCAGCCCACTGCCTGTTTTTATAAACAAAGGTCTCATAGAACACGGCCATGCCCATTTGTTCGCATACTCTCTATGGATGCTTTTGCACTACAACAGCAGTCGAACAGTTCCAACAGAGGTCCACAAAGCCTAAAATATTTAGTGTTTGGCCCTTTACATAAGAAGTTTGTTGACTCCCTGATCTAGGACAATAATCTCCAGAAGAGACGTTGGCTTAACATAAAAATGAAACAATTTATTACTGTCTTACAAAACAGAACAGTCATTCACAACTAGAATATACAACTATGTCCTGGGGGGCTCTGGGGAGAAGAAGGAAGAAAAAAAACAGAACTGTCACGAACTCTTAAAAGGACTCACCTCTCTAACTAGACTTGTGACGGTTTACCTTGTAGTGCGCACGGATGTCAATTATAAAGCTGTACACCTGAAATTTATTTTTAAAAAAAAGGACTCACCCCTCCAGAGCCAGCTGTTAGGAATGCAGAAAGAACTAAGAGAGGGAAGTCACAGAGGACCACACTAAGATAGGCAAGGACAGGAAGGAGGCCATGTTGGCACGAGAACCAAACATCTTCCAGAGCAGCCCTGTCAGGAGAGTGCTTTGAGTTTTCACAAACATCAGACTGTTTCCCTTTCCTAGCTCACCTTCTGCCCTACTGTGATAGAGGAAAAGCTGCTCAGTTTCTAGTTACTCCTAATGAACAGACTATATAAATATAAATGACTATAGCAACGTTTCAGATTTAAGATATTTTATTTTTTTTCACACCCAAGCAAGCCCAGGTGGTTGATGCTCATTGCTCCCCTTCCTGCCCCCGAGTCCCCTACCCTTCCCGATGAGAAGAAACATTGCCTTTCACTTTATAGCTGAGAGCATGCCTACGCTTTGGCAGCTGACTTGTAATGGGTCAGAGTGCGGGCAGAAGGGTCAGTGGCATTGATCCACCGGGGCATCCAGTAATGGGTCAGCCAGTCAGCCCGGCCTGGGTAGTGGCGCTCAAAGATCTGACGGTAGTAATAGCCTTCTTTGGTCTTAGGAGTGTTGAAGGGAAATTTCTGGGCTGCGGCTGCCATCATCGTATCATCAACCTGTAAGAAGAAGAGCATAAGAGCAAAAGGGTTTTTTAAACAGCATGGAAATACTTGTATTTAATCTGGCTTCACAAAACCAAAAAAAAAGATATGAAAAGGCAAGACAGTAAATTGTGCAAGAGATGCTTTGAATCACCCACCCCTTAGAAAATGCTAAACTATCCATCACAGACATAGCTGTGCTGACTTTTAAGGGAACACCCATATGCAGATTTCTAATACTATGGCTCTGACACGTTTACTCATTTGTGCCCAGTAATGTCTGGCATCCAGCAAGGGCCCCAAATGAGGTAAATGAAGGTCAGTGATCACTGGTAACTCTCCTCTCTCTCTTTCAGTTCTAGATGCCACTTTGTAATCCTTCATGCTACTTAATTCTTATAAAATTCTTTTAAAAGAAATATTGTTTATAGGGAATGTTTCCCACAGACACAAAACATTTAAACTAAATACAAAATGAACAGTTACTACAACTCTGCATCCAAATTGTCCTATTTCAGAAAATGTTTTTAAAGACATTCTACCTGATGTTCAACATATTCCTGTAAAATCCTAAACCAGGAATTCTTAACTGAGGTTATCCCATCACTGAAGGCTTCTTTAGGTCGCCAGAGAATCTCTTTAGGAATCAGATCGGAGTCCTCGAATGTCTCTCTCAGGAGATGTTTTTCTATCCCATTCTGACATGAAAAGAAAAGGAGCATCAGTAAAAGTTCCAAATATCAAAGATACGATAACAGCTTTTATCGTGAAGTGATTCACCTACCTTAGGAATTCTCATATCGGGTGGCAGAGACAGGTAATAGGAAGAAAATCGATGATCCAGGAATGGGACTCTCAATTCAAGCCTTAAAGGAGAAAAGAAGAAAATTCAAAAGCAAAATGTACATTTAGTGCCTGTCAGTTTAGATTCTTATTTAGAGGGTCCTAGCAATTCAACCAGCCTCTAAGTCATGTTAAGATTATAAAGTCATGTTTGCAATCCTCCTGATTGCCCTGCACTAGTGATAAACATAAAAACCTTCATTCAAAATAATATGTATTATCTCATCTAGCAAGTGACCCAAACTGTGAGAATAATTTACTTTCTCTTCTTTGAAGAGCTAAACGTGTATCTGAAAAAGCAGAAAAAGTTAGGAATCAGAGTGACCTGATCATTATGGGTGTACTTTGCCTAGACCTCTGACTCAAAGTTTCTCTTAGGTGAGACCATCTCTCATCCTATTAACAACTGTAATGATTCAAATTAGTAGTTTTTACTACTAACTGATTAATAATTTACATACAATATTAAATATAAACCAATGTTGCACAGTGTTTCATCAAAGGCCACATCACCTGTTTCCTGAATCCTGGTGACGGCAAGCAGATAGGGTAATAACCACGGATTCAGTTCATTCCCCAACCCCATATTTAATTATTTCCTAATCTAAGTGCGACTTTGTAGAAGCAACTAAAACATTTAATGTGGGTTGTTCATTATGTACAAATAAGAGTCTTCAATTCTCCAACATGACCACCTAAAAAGTGAACTTTAGCCAAACAAAAATGATACCAAAGAAATCTGGTCTCTATAATCTAATCAGACCCTTGCATCTTCGTTGTCCCATCCCCACACTGGGTTCCCACAGCATCAAATAGGCATGGCAGGCGCTCAACACTTGTTACTTGGAGGTGTATTATCTTTACTTCTCTTAAAAAGAGCTGCATCACCTGCCCTCTCGGTTGTTCAGATGTGGGCAGAATGTTATGTTCTGAAGTGGGGAACTCCGCCTTAACCAACCTGCGGGCGTCCCCACCATTACCCACAGTAACACTTTGAATTCAGCCTAATTCCTTTGCGGCCAAGTTAAGAGAAAAGCTTCATTTTCTCTCTAAAAGTCATACTTTGCAACTATAGCCAAGTGAAAGGAAAAAAAATCAGCTATTGAGCTTTTTGTCTGCTGTGGTTATTTTTACAATTGCTTCTGCAAATACTGAGTTACCCGTGGGCAGCAGTAGTTCGATCCGCGCGGAGAACGTCAAACAGATAGAGTTCTTTCAGAAGCCTCTCGCTCTCCTCCTCGGCTTTCTCAGGCGAAGGAGCCTATTTTACAAAGAAATAGCTCAAGTCACAAATACGCCCACAGCTTTGCTTTGGGCACACGCATAGTTTTTATTTCCTACACTTATACGTATCCCAACACCAAAGGTGGGTAAGACAAAAGGGAAAGTTTAGGGAAGGGAGTAAATGCTTTATAAAACAGACCTTCCCTCACACTGAAAGTGTTAGTGTTAGAACAAATAAAATGGACGCCCTGTGCAAGAACTAAAATTCCACAGGCGATGAAGAAACATTGGAAATGTCATTCTCATGCTTAACTAGTGTTAAAGGATGGAAAGTATCTGACACTATTAAGACTTCTTTGTAATCCCTAAAAGAAATACAAAGCAGACACTGTCAGATTTCTTCATATACCTCATAAGATTTTCTTCATATGCCTCATAAGATAGTCAAAAGTGTTACTGCTATACTGAAAAAAACCGACGATAGAAAATGGTCAAATAATTCATACTTCTCTAATCCTAGCACCAATCTCCTTCCGCTTCAGAATGCCTACCTTGTGAAAATATATGTAACCCTGAGTAAGTTCATCCGAACCTTCTCCAGAGAAGATCACCACGCTATCCGTGTTCTTCCGAATGTACTTGGAAATTAAGTACATACCTTACAAAAGAGACAGAAATTATGTTAATGTCAGCATAACCCTCTACCAAAAATGCCTTTCAGTTGGCTTTTGGGAATAATTGCAGGTTTTGCTATTAGATTGGACTCTGTATTAATATAAAGTTTTCAAAAATAATGACCTTATATCCACAAGCCATTTATATGCACAGTAGTCTCCCCTTATCTGATGTTCCAAGACTCCCAGTGGATGCTGAAACCACAGATAGTACTGAACCCTATACATAATATGTTTGTTCCTTTACATACATACCTATGACGAAGTTTAATTTATAAATTAGGCACAGTAAGAAATTAACAACAATAACAATAAAATAGAACAACTTATAACAATATACTATAATAAAAGTTATATGAATTTGGTCTCTCTCAAAGTATCTTATTGTACTGTACTCACCCTTCTTGTGATGATGTGAGATGATACAATGCCTATGTGATGGGATGAAGGGAGGCGAATGACATAAGCACTGTCATACAGCCTTAGGCTCCTACTGACCTTCTGATGATACGTCAGAAGGAGGATCATCAGGAGGATCATGGAGCCATGTTGATGTCCATGGTCACTTGAATACAAGCACTGTGATAACCAAGATGGCTACTGAGTGACTAACGGGCGGGAAGCATGTACCGTGTGGATACACTGGACAAAGGGATGATTCACATCTCAGAAGGGACAGACTGGAATGGTGCAAGATCTAATCATGCTACTCAGAATGGCGTGCAATTTAAAACTTATGAATTGTTTACTTCTGGAATTTTCCATTGAATATTTTTGGACCATGGCTGACAGCAGGTAACTGAAATCATGGAAAGCAAAAGCGAGGATAAAGGAGGACTACTGTCCTTAATCCGAAAGTCACAGTGTTATAATGATATAGCCGAGAACCATTCCACAATTTTATATACAGGTTTTAAAATTTTAATGCTTTGAGACCAAGACTGTCCACCTTAAAATTTTGCTAAAGTGAACGATGACTCAAATATCTAAAAAAAAAATCATACCTTTCATGTAAGTATTACTATACAAAAATAATAAGAGTTAGGGTTTTGGTAGTTCAGCTTTAATTTTTTTCTGATGCTCTCCAGCCACTAAATTTCACATATAGTTAAGAATACTATATAAGTTGTTACAACATGCCCATCGGCTCCTGCTTTACATCCATGTAAACCAGTATTTGTTCTCAACCATTTTTTCATTATTGCCTCCCTAGGAAGCCTTTTTAGACTTTTTTTTCCTAATTGTCCCCCCCCCACACAATAAAATAATACCACAGATATGGTATTATATGGTATTATTATCTATATCTTCTTATGTACTAGGGCCCTTTGGAGGGCTATAAACCATTTTAACACCTAAGATTTTTTTGCCCTCCAACAACCAATTTTTCATCCCATGGGGGCAGTGTGACCCCTGTTGAGAACGCACGCTCTAAACTCTGCAATGGAGCCCTGTTGGATTCTGAGTCTCTTAAAAGAGAGGCACATGTAAGCCAGTAGCACGTTAGTCTCGACCATGCCGGATCAGTCTGATCTGGAGTATACTTCTGATCTCAGGATGCATCCACAGAGTAAAACTAGGAGTGCTGGCTGGGCAATAATACCTACTCATTGATAAGTTGTATGATGAAATATTTACCAAAATATATCTAAAATGAGTATTCTTTATAGAAAATGAATGATAACATAGACCTATTTCCCTATTTTATACAGACTATAGCCCAAGAAACTTTATTCAGAGAAATCGAGGGGGTGGAGGGACGCACAGAAAATATGTATCTACTCTTTGGAAAAATATAAACAGCAACACCATAAATGTGGAATCTTAACTATGTATTGTTCCCTTTACTCCAAGAGATTCGGGGAATTTTCTTAAATGGTCTTAAACAACTGCTAAGGTAAGAATTTGATTTGCATTCATTCTTAAATATTTAAACTGTTGCCTGAAATGTTTTTTAAACCTGACACTTTTTCAATATTAAAAAAACCTTATTAGTATCATAATGGTAAATATCTTACCTACTGAAGCACGAACTGTAGTGATATCATAAGTTTCCAAAGAAAATATGACCTCATCCAGGGCCTGAATGCCTTCCTCAGAGTTAAAGAGGACTTCATGGTGTTCACTCCCAATATGATTTGCCACCTAATTATATAAAGAAATATCCATATACTTGTTATTTAAAGAAAAGAACTACCCTCGAAAATGAAATAGGACAGTAGTTCACAACACATAATGAAGCAACAATGGTGGAAAACAAACAAGGCAAAATAAGGGAAATGTTCTCTGGGCCACCACATACAAGCCCCATCGAGTCAGCTTCCTTGCCTCCCATAGCCTCTGCCTCCACTGAACTACTCAGAAGCTCTTACCACCCCAGGATAACCCAACAATCAGGAGGCTTCCAATTAGCATGCCCCCACCCCCCGCCACATGCACACCTATTTTATCAAACCCATCATCTTCCTCTAGTCCCACACGGTCTCCCATCTAACCTTGCTCTCCTTTTGGCCCTCTTGCAATGCTGAATTTTACATGCAGGAAGTTATTCCTAAATGAAAAGGCCCCTCCCCTCATTCTATTTTCTTGGGCTATTTTGGATTCTCTTGGCATCGATCAACTTGCTTTGGGACTGCTCTCCAGCTCTTTCTCATCCGTTCTGTGTAAGTTCTTCCAAAGTAGGAATGAGGTCCCCTGCACACTGAATGTACACGATCCCCTCTGCTCACAGGGACAGTGCTTTATAAAAAACAAAAAACAGTAACAGCTACCATTCACTAAGTACTTACTACATGCTAGGTTCTATTCTACACACTTTATATGAATTATATAATTTCTACCCCAAAACTATCCCATAGTAGATACTATCACTCCCATTGCGTACGGTAGGAATTGCGTGATAGAGCTAGGATTTGAAACCAGCAGTCAGGCTCCTAAGCCTGCCATCTTCACCACCATGGCATACTTTCAATAGGGCAGAATTATTATCAGAGGGTTTTTGTGAGGACTGCATAGGCTGTGGCAGATAAAGGTACCCAAAATACAGTGTACTACATAGTTGATATTCAACAAGCATCATTCCATTTGAATATACTTAACTTAAAACAATTACCTGAGTCAGCATAGCAGCAGCAGGACAGAATTCATTCTAATAGCAAGTCTGTCTTAACTACGTAACTGGCAGAGACAGAGTCTTACCTTTCTAGCAGCTAGTAAATCAGGACTGTCTTCCATGCCGATCGCAAAAGTCTGCAGAGGATACTGTACTTGGGCTGCTTTTAGCTGCTTCAACAGAGTGGCAGCAACCAAACTGGAGTCCAAGCCCCCTATGAGCAAGACAGCAAGTGGACTGGTTACATGCCTCGCATGGGAGGGACAGGAGACTGACATTCCTGTTAAGCACTGAGATCAGGGTTTTATCATTTAAAGTCCCCAAGTTTTATAAACTGAAAATCAACTTTAATGAGAGAAAAACCTAACACATAACCTGTGACAATGGGAATAGTATTTGAATTGGTTAAAAATCACTGCCCAGGGCCGGCCCTGTGGCCGAGTGGTTAAGTTCACCCGCTCTTGCTTCAGCGGCCCAGGGTTTCGCCGGTTCGGGTCCTGGGCGTGGACATGGCACTGCTTGTCAGGCCAGGCTGAGGCGGCGTCCCACATGCCACAGCTGGAAGGACCCACAGCTAAAAATATACAACTATGTACCAGGGTGCTTTGGGGAGAAAAAGGAAAAATAAAATCTTAAAAAAAAAAAAAATCACTGCACAGAATTCTAAAGAATGTTTACTAACTCATTCACACCAATAATATAATGATAGTGTAACTTTATTCTATTACTATGACTATTAAATGGCGCTTACAAAAAACTTTTTCATCCTATAATGGAGGAAAGATTAAATCATTGAGTAAACATTTATAGTCAAAACCTCAGGAATAGCTACAAAACATTTAACATTAAACAAATTAAACAAAACATTAAACACACATGCACTAAATATAATTAGGTTTTTTAACTGACTTCACCTGATAAAAGGCAGCCAATTCTTCTGTGCGTCATCAAACGTTTCTTAATGGCATTGTCAAAAAGGATGCGCAGGTTGCTCTTCACAGTTTCTATCTCAAAACCTAAAAACACATAAAGTAAATGAAAGAGCTCCAGAAAAGACTAGGCTGAATTATTTACTGAAATGAGGTACACAATCATCTACATCTATCTTGATGGCATTTACTCAATGCTGGCCTCTGCCAAATCCCTGAGTGTCGCCTCCAAATTAAACAGGAACTAGGTCTTCCAATCATTCCAATGACATGAGAATATTTTTTTTCCTTCGGGGGACAGAGGTGGGGATTTGCTTGATTACCTGGGAACAGTTTCTCCACACTGTCATAGAGGGCATGCAGAGGCTCATCTCTACAGTGATGAAATTTAACCATTTCCACTGAGGCAACTTTGCCATTTGGCTTTAAATCCAAAACTTCATAGTGTCCTGGGAGAAAAGGCTCCACTTTTAAAAAAGGAGTCATGGAGTGCTTCAGGTTAACGAGACCTACAAATTCAAAAAGATAATTATTCAGATTAGGATCACACTTCACAGTAACTTTCACAATTAGTTAATATCCTCTAAATTCCTATTTATTTCCCTTTTTTAAATACAAATACATGTCCATTCTGTAAGCAGAACAGGAAAAAATTTTTAATCAGCCAAAGCCCTACCATCTACTTACTAGAAAGATAGTGGTACAGAGAGGTATAGCAAAACCACAGGTTAATGGTAATTCAAAGCAAGAGGAAAATCTCCAATGTTTAATTTCTTCTCCCTAGCTGGAATTTCTGATCAAGAAAATCTATTTTCTATAACAAAGCAAGCAAATACAAAAAGAAGAGATACATTATTAAGCAAAGAGATGGATTTGAAACTGTTAATTTTATGATGACTGGAAGTCATTTCTTTGACATCACTGAGGTATTTTAAGAAAATAGCCATGGTTTCCAGTCATTTAACAAGCAAAATGATCCACTGTTAGATACTTTAAAATCAGATATTAAGAAGTCAGGCATCCACCCCTTAACTAGTTATTATACACGGTGTGCGTTAAACGGTATAATCTAAATTTCCTCAATAAGTTCTCCCAGGGAGTAACCTGATATCACCATGATCACAATGTCTTATTGTAAATAGTAACAGCTTATCTACACAGAATACTCATTATGATTTAGAATTTGGTTTGTTAGCCCCATATTCTACTGTGTAGTGTTGAATTCAAAGACCCTATGGGACCCCATCACTAGCTGGCAGACCTCAAGAGAGCCACACAACCCTTGTAGGGAACAAGGAGTAATTGAAAGGTTTTAAGCAGGGAGTACTATGATCAAATGAGTTTTTGATACATTATTCTAAAAGCCTTGAGAAAGGAAAACTGTTGTAGTACTCTAGGTGAGACCATTTGGTCTGGAAAAGACCAGTATTAAGAAGGATGTAAAAAATATCAAGTCAAGAAATTTCAGAGGATGTGACATTACAATTCCATATCAAGTTATAATCAGGCCCAAAAGACAGACAGCGGAAGTAAGGAGTCTGCTTTTTTCCCTTGTGTGCTCTTGGCTGGGCTTCCCCAATGCTACTTTAGGTAAATAACAGAGATACACGTTCTTGGCCATTTGATCACACTACAAATGCCTGAAAGGCCAATTCAGGTATCAGTACCCACACTGTGACTAGTGTCCAAAGGACCCTCTTATTGATCTCATTATCCTTGCTTCAGCCAATATTAAATCTGAAAACTAAGTGAGAAAGGATTTAAGGAATGAGGCAAAAAGAGACAGGCAGGTGGATTTGATTTTAGGATGTTACTGCTGTCTAGCTAAGAGAGAAAAGACGAATGTCTTCCTCAAGTTTACTGTCGAAAAAGGCTTAAGCATGATTTGCAAGTATTTTCTTCTATTCTGTGGGTTGTCTTTTCACCTTCTTGATGATGTCTTTTGCAGTCCAAAATTTTTAATTTTGATGATGTCCAATTTATTTTTCTCTTGTTGCTTGTGCTTTTGGTGTCATATCTAAGAAATCTTTGTGAAATCCAATGTCACGAAGATTTACCTCCATGTTTTCTTCTAAGAATTTTGTAGTTTTAGCTCTTACATTTAGGTCTTTGATCCACTTTAATTTTTGTATATGGTGTGAAGTAAAGATCCAACTTTATTTCTTTGCATGTGTATGTCCAGTTGTCCCAGTACCAGTTGTCAAATAGATTAGTCTTTCCCCATTGAATGGTCTTTGGATCCTTCTTAAAAATCAGTTGACTACAGATGTATGTGTTCATTTCTGGACTCTCAGTTGTATTCCACTGGTATATACGTCTATCCTCGTGCTGGTACCATACTGTCCTGCTTACCCTTGTTTTGTAGCAAGTTTTGAAGTCAGGAAGCATGAGTTCTCCTACTTTGTTCTTTTTCAAGATTGTTTTGGGTATTCTGGGTCTCCTGCACTTCCATACAAATTTTAAAGTCAGTTTGTCAATTTCTACAAAGAAGTCATCTGGGATTCTGAAGGGAATCACATTGAATCTGAAGATCAATTTGGGCAGTACTATCATCTTAACAATGTTATGTCTTCAATTCAGGATCATGGGATGAGTTTCCATTTATTTATTTCTTCTTTCAACAATGTTTTATAGTTTTCAAAGTAAAAGTTTTACACTTCTTTTGCTAAATTTATTCCTAAGTATTTTACTGTATTTGAAGCTATTGTAAATGGAATTGTTTCTCTTAATTTCATTTTTGGATTATTCATTACAAGTGTATAGTGTTCATTACAAGTGTATCAATCAAATACAATTGATTTTTGCATATTGATCTTGTATCTACAACCTTGCTGAACATAATGGGTGAAACATATGGGAACTCTGTGCTTTCTGTTCAATTATTCTGAAACCTAAAACTGGTCTAAAAAGTAGTCTGTTAATTAAAAAACAGTTCTTTTTCATAAACTGATCCCAGCAGGGAAAAACAAAAAGGGCAAAGGAACTGAATAGATATTTCTCCAAGGAAGACATACAAATAGCCAATTAACACAAGAAAAGATGCTGTGGGGCTGGCCCCATGGCCAAGTGGTTAAATAAGTTTGCGCCCTCTGCTTCAGCGGCCCTGGGTTTCACTGGTTCGGATCCTGGGCGCGGACATGGCACCACTCATCAGGCCATGCTGAGGCAGTGTCCCACACAGCACAACCAGAAGGACCTACAACTAGAATACACAACTACGTACTGGGGCATTTGGGGAGGAGAAGGAAAAAGAAAAAAAAAGATTGGCAACAGATGTTAGCTCAGGGCCAATCTTAAAAAAAAGAAAGAAAAGATGCTTGCCATCATTGTCAACAGGGAAATGCAAATCAAAACTACAATGAAATCCCACTTCTCACATGCTAGGATGGCTAGAAGCAAAAAGTCAGATAATGTTTGTGAGGATGTGGAAAAATCAAAACTCTCACACACTGCTCGTGAGAATATAAAATGGTGCAGCCGTTTTGGAAAAGTCTGGCACTTCCTCAAACAATTGAACATAGACTTACCATAGGACCCAGCAGTTCCACTCTCAGGTATATACCCAAGAGAAATGGAAACATATGTCTACACAAAACCTTTTACACAAACATTTATAGCAGCATTATTCACAACAGCCAAAAGGGAGAAACAACCCAAATCAACTGAGAAACGGGTAAACAGAATGTGATATTATCCACGTAATGGAATATCTTTTGGTCACAAAGAGTAAGTAGGGAAAAAAAAGTAAGTGAAAAGTAACTACTGATATGTGCTACAACACAAATCTTGAAAACATTATGCCAAGTGAAAGAAGCCAGTCACAAAAGATCACATATGATATGATTCCATTCATATGAAATGTCCAGAATAGAGAAATCCATAGAGAAGTTTAATGGTTGACGGATATAGAGGGTTGAGTAGTGACAGCTAAAGGGTAACAGGGTTTCTTTTTGAGGTGATAAAAAAATTTCTAAAATTGACAGGAGTGTTGGTTGTGGATATCTGTCAACATACTAAAAAGCACTGAATTGTACACTTCAAACAGGTGAATTGTATGGGATGTGGAATTATATATCAATAAAGCTGTTTTTAAAATGCTAAATAAATATTTGCTAAGGCCATAGCCATGGCATGGCACTATAGTGCAATAATTGCAGGGCCAACCCTACCATGTTTACAATATGACATAAGAAAGCTTGACAATCGGGGCCACCCTGGTGGTACAGTGGTTAAGTTCACACACTCCACTTCAGTGGCCTGGGGTTTGGAGGTTCGGATCTTGTGTGTGGATTTACACACCACTCATCAAGCCATGCTGTGGCGGCATCCCATGTACAAAACAGAGGACGACTGGTACAGATGTTAGCTCAGGGACAATCTTCCTCAAGCAAAAAGAGGAAATTGGTAATAGATATTGGCTCAAGACCAAATCTTCCTCACCAAAAAAAAAGAAGAAAGCTTGACAATACATATGGGATCAAACTAGATGCAGAACGTAGCGGCATAACAAAAATTAAATGACTTTACTATAGATTCATCCTTCAAGGATTACAGAATTTAAGTGCTGAAAAGGAGGGTCCAACTCCTTGGTTAAAAAAAAAAACCTCAGAGGGTCCATGACTTACTTTAGTCAATTGTAAAATTTTGGATTGCCCCCTATGGGATTTGCAAATATGACCTAGAAGAAAACACAAAATCAAGAGAATAATGAAAACCTATAGAAAAAATTCTATCATTACCTTTAGCTTCTGAACACACTGCCAAAAACCCATCTTCTGTCATGGCTTTAAACAAAGGTCTGACTCCATAGGTATCTCTGCCCAGGAACACTTTCTTATTGGCGGTATCCAGTAAAATAAATGCAAACACCCCGTCCAACATACAAACTGTTTGCTCAATTCCTCCTTTGTCATAAAGATGAAGGATTATCTCACCATCCACTTTGGTCTGGTACTCAAATTCAAAATGGTGTTGCAACTTAAGGAAGCAATAGCAAAATAAAGATGTTAGAATCCTTGTGCATTCACTAATAATTTTTTATTGCAAAGTTGCTTCAATGTTTCTGGGCTCTATAACCATTTCATGTACTTTAATGATTTAGAAGAACCATGGCATTATCAGAATATAGCTTGTTTGAACTCACAATTCTACAAGTTCTTTATAACATAAAGCTAAACCTGTGAAAATTTTAGTTGCATTCTGATAAACTGTAGCGGCAATGTACTAGAACACGTAATGTGTGGAGGGAGGGAAATGCACATCATATACATACTGTGTACATAATACATATATATTTACAAATATATGTTAAGTTAAGCAAATAGGTTGCTCAGTTGCCATGACACTAAAAGTGTGTCCTCCACAACTGTGAAATTTAGGTCTGGGAATACAGTACTGGCTCAGGTTCTTCCATTCCAGCCTCAAAGGCCTACCTATGAAAATAGAAAGCAAAAGGACAAACATATTTGGCACTATTCCCTGACAAATAAATGATTCCATCACAATGATGGAGACACATGGTCCAAAGCAAAGCTGCTGGTCCCTGTGGGAGGACTACAACATCCAGTCCCTCCACAGCAGTGGCATTGAAGCTACTTCTACTTCTCACTGGCAGACAAAATGACAGTGGAGCTTTACTACTCCACACACCTGAAAGGAGCAGCAGAGACCGTCGCTGCCACCACATGCAGAGTGAGAGGGCGTAATTAAGGTAAGCCCGAACTCCACGGCTCTCCACCACCACCACCAACAAACTGGGGAGGTGAAAAGTCCTTGGTGTGTTCCTCCTTCTCTGTACTTACTCATATTGCTGCCTGACAATGGAAATAAAACAGGTTCACATAAACAAAATCAGGTGGAAATCCTGGATAAATTTAAACAGTTAAAACATGTTTCTAAATTTAAAAAAATAAATCTATATGTTTGTATATGTATGACCTATAACACATGCTTCACCATCTCGCTCACTCTATAAATTTGTGAACGTTTGTCTATAAGCCCCCACAGAACTGTCCAAAAATGGGCTTTGGCCGCCTCTGGTGACTACAAAGCCACCTCCTGGTCACCCCTCCCTGCTCTGAGACACCATCGGAGACCATCCGTCACTAGCAGGTGGGGTTTGGAAACAGTCTTCTGCTGACTCTTCTGAGCTTAAGTATCTGAAGGATAAACGACCCTAAAGCATCAATGATTTTAGCAAGTTAACAGCTTCCCAAATTCATCCTCCCCCACCGTGTCAGGGCCACTCTCTGGCCTAAACCTTGCAAGCAATTTATTGGTTAATCACTCCCATGTACCACTTCTTACTCTCCTGAAACCACACATAAATAAAAGCTGCTGTTAGATAAATGCCCCCAGGTCTTGCCACCATCCAGCAAGCACAGTGCCACTGGACTCGGCTGCAGGCCCCTGACGCTCCCGGCAGGAAGCAGGCCTCCTTGGCGCTCCAGCTTTACTCAGATTCCTCCTCTCCTTGACTGTCCCCCCTCCACTCCCAACACACCCCTGCTGCATTTCAGCAGTGGTAGTAAATTTTATTTTCATCAAAAGAAGGGCTTGGAGCTTATGTTCCAGAATACTTTATAGAAAGCTAAAATGTCCATTCGGCTCTTTAGACCAATTTCTAGTTGCTCCAACCACAGTACCTTAGATGATTGGTAGAAGCAATGGGACTTCTCTGCTTTTGAAAATACAACATATTTGGCTAATTTAGAATAGAAATATTTAACTTTTTAACACAATACACAAAAGCAGCAATGCTGTTCAAGTAAAACAAGGAATTTTCTATCTCATTTAAGGTGAAAGTCAGGCTAATATTGCCATAATGCAACCTAACATTCTCACCTATACGGTCCTAACTGAGCTTAGGAAGAAAGAAGTTTTCACTGCTCCCTGCCTCCACTCCCACTAGCATGAAACTCCATTCTTACCTTTCCTCTTCACCATTGCATCTCCAAGCACCTAGAAAAATGATGCCTGGTGTATAGTAGGCCCTTAATAAACGTATGAAAGGAATTTACTGTATAACTAGAAAAACTTGTTAAATGAGAAGTCGATTATTGAACATGTTCCTATAATCAGACAACAAACAATGGCAAAACCTAGTGTTCAGAGATAAAAATGTCCAAAAGGTGGCTAGAATATAAAACCCTACCCATGAATGATAGGCATATATCAGTTAGGCTCAAAAAAATACAGAGAGACATCACAACCAAACGTATTAACTCTGAATGAAATCTGGCTGAAAACAACAACAAAAAACAGCTATAAATACAGTCTTGGGATATTTAAGGAAATTTAATATAAACTGGATATTAGATGGTATTATAGATTCTTAGGTTTAATAACAGTACTGGTGTTAGGTTGAAGAATGTCCTTATTCTTAAGAGATAAATGCTTACATATTTAGAAGTGTCATAATATCTGCAAAATAGTCTAAAATGATTCAGCCTAAAAATAAAGTGTATGTGTGGGAATATATATAGAGACAGACAGAAGGATAAAGCAAATACAGCAATATATTAACAATTATTCAGTCCAGGTGCTCATTGCCTTGTTCCTTTTTGTAAATTTGAAATTTTCAAAATTAAAAGTAACTTGCAAATCTTGGATTAAAAAATTTCTTATGAAACACTAGCCAAATAATTCTAGATTGGAAGGTTCTTAGCAAACTTGGCTTCCTTGGGTCAGAATTTCCATCCCCTCACCCACTCTCATTTTAAGAGTGAGCTTTAGCAGATTAGAAAGCTGTTCCAATTTTAATGCTGCTAGAAATCCTACTTCTTACGCTCTACTGCATCTGGCCACCTTTCTGTCCTTTAGCTCTCATGAAGTGAAGTGTGCAATAACAACAAATATCTTAAGTGCAGCATTAAATATGATCACCTCCAAACTATTAAATTCTACCCCTGCCTTAAAAACCCTCAAATCTCCCTGCTCTGAGAATGATATTCTGACTCCTTACCATGGCTACCAAGTCGTACTTGATCTGGTCCTGCCTAACTTCCCCATCCCACCTTGCCCACCTGCCATTTGTTCTCTTACAAAAATCCAGGGCTTCACATGCAATTCCCTCCTCATGAAATGCTCTTCCCAGCCTTGCTAGCTGACCCTTATCCAGTGGGTCTCAGTTCAAGTGTCAAGTTTTCAAGAAGCCTTCTCTGACCACCCTTCCTAAAACTGGATCTCCCAACTCCATCAGCTCCATTTTCATGCTTTCAGAATGCCTATATATGTACAATGATTTTTTTTTGGTCTCCTCCCTAATAAAATAAGCTCCATTATTTACTACTGCATCCCTGGCACCTGACACAGAGCCTACCACAGGCCCTAATTAATATTCAGATTCATCACAGAGAAAAAAAAGATTCTAAGAGTTAAAGAACCTGAATTGTAATCCCCATTTTATACTTTTGTGTGTGTGTGACCAAGTCATTTCATCTCTTTGTGCATCAGTGCCCTCTGTCTATATAATTGGAGCAAATGAGATAATGAACATGGAAAGTATTTTGAAAAGTAAAAAGCATTTCACAAAATATATAAAATTATTATAACCAACTAGCTCTGAGGTTTAATCAGATCCAGATTATCTTCTGGTTTCATTTTGTTTACCTTCACGTGGTTGTAGATTTCACCGTTGTAACAGAGCCACAAATAAGGATATTTCTTCACTCGAATTGGCTGCATTCCAAACAGCTGGTCAACCACAGCCAACCGGTGAAATCCAAAGCAGCAGTTGGTGTATCCATTGACATTCTCAAAACGAAATGCATCTGGACCCCTGTGTGCAATCTTCATAGCACTCAGACACTGAACAGCAAGGCAGTCATCGCTGCCAAAGAGGGCCCAGATGCCACACATGGTGCAATGGAGCCGCGGGCTCTCTATGGAGAGAAAAGCAGCCCCATTAAATACTCAATATGCAATCCAGGTCTGTAGTAAATCTCGACTCCAAAAACTTGCATAAACCACTTCAAAGACTGAAATATAAACCATCCTATCTACAGTAGTTTTCCATTAGCTTGGCAGGCTAAACGACTTAATTTACTTACAAGTATTCAGAAAAGACGGATGACCTTTACAGCCAGCCGGCTATAGCAGCTTAGCACCCAGTTAAAAGTCTGCATCTCTCTCGCCTTACGTTTGGTCAGCCAGAACTGCGGTGTTCAGGCCCCATTCTGTTCTGCATCCTAGGTTTACTCCCAGGACACAGACACACACATAGGCGAGATCCAACCTAGCCAGAGATCCCAGCCCCTCTCTCCATCCCAGAATCTCAAAAGCCCTCAAAAATCCAAGAGACTCTCCAGATTACTACAGTCTCCGCACAGGTCTCCTCGACAATTAAATGCTCGCTCTTTACCTGTACTAACTGCGCACAGAATATATCGGGAGTAGAATAGATGATCACACCTATAGATCGATTATAGATCTGATAGATTATAGATCTATAGACCTGATAGATCGATTACACGGCTAACGTGTAATCGAGATATACAGCACATATAAGCATTTCACAACATCTAGCTTACCTCTAAGTGATTTATTCCAACGTGATAAAAGAAATCCTAAAGAGAAAAGAAAGCAATATTATTTGATATCAGATATCCTGGTTTTATAACAAAAAAAAATTTAAGTTGACAGAGATCAAAATGTTCACCATCAAAATGTCCTAAAATGACAAAAATGTTCTCAAATGTCTTTGTCTCAAAGCTGCCTTGGCCAATAAGAAAGCAAAGTAGGTGGGACATAGAGAGCAACATCTCTGAACAACAACTAGGTTCACCCCTGTGAACCAAAAAGCAAATAATTCAAGACAGTTACTTTACCAAAATATCTGTAACTTGGAAACTATTTTGGTATTTTTTTTAAATGCAAATTTGCAGCAAACGTCTAGATAATTTGAGACAAAAACCATAAAGAAAAAAACATATGTTCACTTTACATCACTCACTTCGCGCAATCCTCCCAGGACATTTCATTTGCATCTAAATGAACCAAAGCTTTGTTTGGCCTTTTAACCAAACCAGATCAAATTAATGGAAAATGGTATTAATTAAAGCAACTTGGAAATGAAGTATCATATGTCCTATGCAGTCCCTTCCAGGCACTTGGCCAAATAACCTATAATGAGATATTTACTTTGAGATTTAGTGGGAAAATTCACTGAGATTTAAGTGAGATGACTACTGATAAGCCATCTACCTTTGACTCTACACCAACTAAAACTGGCTAGGAAGTGCTTTGAAAATCAAGTGAGGTCATTAATCATTTACCTAAGTCTTCCTAATGCTACATAGTAAATCCCATTAGTAAGCGTGGTCTAGGAAACAGACATTAATTACTAAACTGGAGGGGGAATAAGGGAACAAAGTTTGTGAAGCACACTTATTTCTCCAGCAGGAAAAAGCAAATTAAAACTATCACTATTAGTTATTTTTGCAATCAGTCTAACTTGCAAAGGTCCTACTTGCAATGTTTTCTCCTACTGCTGTTACCTGTTCCCAGTAATTTTCCTTACTTCCTTACAAACTTCTAGAGCAGTGCTGTCCAAGAGAAATGTCAGCCACATATGCAATTTTAAATATACTAGTAGCCCCACTAAGAACATTTTTAAAAGATGAAATTCATTTTAAATATATTTTATTTACAATATGCCGAAAACAGTATCATTTCAACATGTAATCAGTATAAAAATTGATGAGATATTTTACATTGCTTTCCTCCCTTAAGTCGTCAAGATCCAGTGTACTTTACACTTACAGCCAACTCAATTCGGACTAGCCAGCATTTCAAGTTCTCGACAGTCAGTCACATGTGACCATACGTGGCCATATGTGGCTACCGACTGGCCAGAGCCATTTCAGTGCATTTAATTTCTATTCCTCTTACCAACTACTTAAACTTCACCATATCACCTTATTTTTATATTAAGATCTCAGTAACCAACTCCTGGACAGGTTCAAGGCCTAAGTTAATGCTAATCTACCTTACAATCAATGAAAAAAGAGTTATCAGTGCTTTTAAATTATTAGTCAAGCACCCAGGGCAATGGGCAGTGAAGAAATAACGTAGCCCACGGGCCAGGAAGAAAAGCGTCCCATTGTTCGAAATAGTAACATTAATCTGAAGCCAGCCCTACGGAAAAGATACCCATTGAGAAAAGGCATGCCAGTTCTTTTGCCTTTTTCCATATGGCGCCGCCTGTCGCCCTAAACAAATCTCTTCTTGGCAGGGCTTGCTCAGCAAGCCACTTGTTGAGTCTTGCAGTCGAAAGAGAGTGGGGGAGGGGGGAGGCTAGGTGAAGAGGGGGAGCCGTGGGGGAGGGGGAAAGAACAGACCCCGAGGCCTGTCGCGACCAACAACCCCGAGACCGACCCTCCTGAACTAAGTGACCGCGTCGCCCCGAATGCAACCCAGGCCACCTGCACCCTCCAGCCCATCCGCAGCAGGGCCCCCGGATTGCGAAAATTCCCACAGGACTCGACGCAATCTAGTAAAAAATATAAAATTTACAAAGACCAACTTAGGCCGCTGCCTTCTCTACTGAGCGGTCCGGTCTCCCCGCTACAGTTCACTCGATCCTTCGCTCCGGGGACCACGAGAAGTGTCCTCACCTGCTGGCTCCCAGGTGCGCAATAATCGGCCCCACCCCTCTACCCGGCAGCAGCCGCAGCAGCCGCGGGCGCCCGGCTCCGCGTCCGCTCTCCCTTCTGCAGGGCCAGGCTGCAGCGCATCCTCCCCCACATGCCGGGGCAGCCCTGCGGCACGCGGGGAGGGCGCTGCGCCGGACCGAGGGGCCGACTTACCTGCGCACCGGCGGGGAGGGCGTGGGAGAGGCGCCGGCTGGGGCTGCGGAATGCGGGCTGCTCGGAGGGCCTCCTCTCACTTTACACCGGTCTTGCTCCTGTAATGCGTGCGGGAAGTTTCATCATGTCCGCGAGGACCAACCAGCATGCGCAGGGGCGTGCCCGAGGTGCGAGACTGCTGCGGGGCGGGGCTGGAGAGCGCAGGGCGGAGGAGCAGGAAGCAAGGAGGAGGTGTTCGGTTTCCAGCTCCTTAAAGTGTTAATGCTCCTGCTGAAGGATGCCTCAGAGGTCGGGCCAGCTGCCCCGTTTACCTCTAGGTTGCCTTACCTGCTGTTCTGACAGAGGGTTTTCTGCACTTGGTTTGTTCTTAGGGAAATTATTACCAAATTTACTAAAGCATCCTCTCTGCAGCAAATCTCCCTCGTAACCTTTATTACGAAGTCTTTAGTCTTTACTTAATGACAAAGTACTTTACAAAGTACTTTAGTTCCTCTTTACTACTTAGAGGGTGCCTGATACATAGGTGTAGATAAACCAATATTTGCTAAATAAATAGGCAGATAGAATAACTGGAAGGTCTCCTCTTTTTATTAAAAACAGGGTAGATTTCTTTATGTTCTTCTGCCTCAGGCAGAGTTAAATCTATCCTTCCTCTGGATATACAGCTCAGTATATTTGTGTTTTGTTATGGATCGCCACTAACTTGTGATGTGGTATTCTCGGACCGGATTGTTACCTTCCTGGTTGTGTTGACTTCTTCGCTTTTTGACTTCTAGGATCAGCTCAGTGGACGCTACTGGTAGATCCCCAAACATGTATTCAATTCGATTCGATTCATCATTACATTTGGCTGTCGACAAATTTCTCTTTCAGGAAAAGACTGAGTTCCAGTCTGAATTTTACCACTACCTAGTGATATGACCATAGGTATGTCTTGTAGCCTTTTTAGATTTCCATATTTAAGATAAGGAAATTAGAGACTACTAGGGGTCCTTCCAGCCCCAAAATTCTAAGTACTAAAGTGATGGGAGTTCTTTAGAGCCATGGCACCCAAGGAGGAGAGTTAATATTTTTTCATCCCTACGGTATCAATCTATCTCCCTGAAACTCAAAATAACCTTGCAATTTGGATATTTTTACATTAGGCCCGGTTAGAAGTAAATTATCCAAATTCATACACCTGATGCTTGTAGATCCAGGATGGGAAATCAGGTTTGTCTGGATCCACAGGCCATTCTCTTTTCATCACATTCTGCCCCATGGAACAGAATGGCAAGAAGAGTGGGGTGCACTGGATACACTGACAGAAGAGCAAGGGGCGGACATGGCCTCTCTTATTTTTACTAAACATTAATGATTTCCATTCAGGATTAAATTTTTTTTTTCCACATTTCATCCCCTTTCCTATATTGGAGCATTACCCATAAATTAGACTTTTTTTCCTATTTATTATCTGCATTGAGAGTTTCAAAAGGGAGACTCTCCATTTTAAAGGGTCTGTTGAACTGGTACCAGTACTGCCCTCAAATTTATTATGCAGTGCAGGGAAAGACTTGTCCTCAGAAACAAATGTTTAGGCCTAAAATTTCTTTATAAAATCTAAGTCAAGTTAATAAAGGAAGCCAAAATAGATCAGTGGTCCCTAAACATTTTAAGTACAAAGATTCCTTTGGGATTTCAGAAAAGGTTTTCTTGACCTGACCCCACAAGAAGATAGTGTGCTTTTATGTCCCTTTGATAGAGAAAATATACCACCGTGGTAAAAAACCAAAAACGAAAAGAACAAGGTATCATGACTTCATTACACTCTTAAATAAATTTGTATTTTATTAGCCACATCAGCCCCCCAAAATATTGAGAAATAGTAAAATTACATGTGCAAGACATACTAAGATCAGACTACAGCCAATGCTTGGAGAATATACAGGTTTGATATCCCTATATAATACATTCCCAACTGGTTCAAAAATTGCCCAAGAATATAAACTCCCTAGGCACGGAGCCTGCGGTGGACACTTAGTAGCTGACAGGCAAGAGCAAAGATGACAGATGACTAGGTTCTAAGTTTCCTTATTGCCCTAAAGTTTTCAGCATCAAACAGACTTTGCTATATCCTAATCTATGTAATATCTCTTAAACCTGAGAACAACCTAGGAAACTAGGTCTTCTATCCATATTTTACAAAAGAAAAAATAAGACTCAGAGAAGTCGGGGGAAAGTCTAGCCAAACACACAGTTTGAATTAAATCATAAAGAATAGAGTCATAATCTGTATAAATCCAGAGCCCATTTCCCTTACCACTCTGTCTGTATAGTAGAAGGCAGGTACTTGATATGTTATCTACCGTGGTTGGTTGTGCTGAATATCTTCCACTTGTTTCTCCATCCTTCTCCACCTCCCTTTGTGCCCTGGCTCCCTTGCCCTCCTCTTCCAATGGGAGTATCCAGTGCAAGACACTTCAAGGAGATGCAGATGGTGAGATGGAGAAGTCTCAAGGTCTTTCTTCCCCTGACTCCCCTACCATAAAGCTCCTGTCCTGAAGGCCACAGCTCCTGTCACCTGGCCCTCTCTATGCCTCCTTCTTTTCAGATTCCAGGCCTAGCCCTAGGGTGCTGAACCATCTTGCTTTTCCTAAACCCTGCCCACACTTCTGTAATTAGTCCCACTTGCAGTGTACCCTCTGCTCCCCATCATAACCCCACCTAATACATTGATCTAAGATATAACGGGGGATGTGGTGGATTTAACTAGAGTGGAAAATGACTCATATCCACTCTTAATTATTAGACACAAATGAAAACTAATTATGTTGGCCTATTTTCCACATCTTACCCCACCCCCATATTGAAACCTCACTCTAAAAGCAGCCTGGGAGCATTTAAAATTCTTTGACCTGAGTCACTGAGGAATCAGAATAAAATCCTTCTCTGTCCAGTAAAACCTTTAGGCTAGGTCTTCATCCCCAAAATGTAATCGACAACACAAGATTTCACTTGTTCAGCCCTGAGAGCATTACATAAAATAAAGTATTTAAAGTTCTTTTGCATATCAACTAATTGGTTTTTCTCAAATTTTTTTTGTAGGTAGATCCATTTTCTAGAAGAAAAAATTATATAGTAATTAGACAACCACATAATGGTAGCTATCCTTTGGTATTCATTGACTAAAAAATGTACTTAATAATAAAAAACTTCATTGACATTAATAAATTACACCTGAAAATAAAGTTGCATTTTATTCAACCCAATATACCTTTGTAAAATTAATATTTGTTGATAAGACATAATTATTAAATCTATAGAAAATGCTATAAAACTATTCATGTTGCCAGTCCCTGTCCATAACTCCATAGCTACCCAGGAGCCCAAGAGTCACATGTTAGATGAGAAGGAATTAGAGCTCCAACTAGTTGATAAGCCCACCCCATTCTACCCCCAAAATAGTACACGCTTTCAGAGCAGGCCACATGGTTAGCACTTTCCTAAACACTAGAGGGCTTATCAGCAATAGCGCCACCTTTGGATCCCAGTAATCAGAGCCCTTGACCTGAGCCCCACACTTGAGCTTTCCCCTGGCCATGAACTTGCCCACTCAGGGAGGAATTCAGAATGCCACCTGCATGGGTAAGCTCTCAATGTACACCATGGAGTCACATGAAACAAAAATGGAGCTGGACCCTCCATTTGATCTCTTGCTCTGTCCCTCAAATATTAGCCGCAGGCCTTCTCAGGCTGTAATTCGGTTTCTCTGCCATTTGATCTAACTTTTATGATTCTTTTCATCAGGTGTTGAAGTGCAATTTGATATAGGACTTCTGATCTTTACTTCTATATCCTCTACTTCTTTTCTAATTTCATAGAAATTCCCTCCGATGCCTACATTTACATCATTAGATTAAACAATAACATGGAAAATTCTGAAAGTTCCAAATTGCAGAAAAATTAGTCTATCCTGATGCTATTTGATGTGTCACTCTAGGATCTGTTACTCAGCCTCAGTAAAACAAAAAGGGGAATATTAACATAGGTTGTGTACATATGCATTTGGTAGAACCACAGATTTCCTAAAACTGGGAACCATCTATTCTTCCAACAAAAATTTATGTAGTCCCAAATACAGGAAGACTAGTGGATAAAGAAAAGAATAAGAAAAACTGGTAAAGCTGAAAAAAATGAGTCTCTGCTCTAAAAGATTAAAAACTTACTGGGAAGGACCACCAATTAAAATCAGAATAATAATTGCTTTAAAGGTAACAATAGAGTGCAATGAACATAGAAAACAACTAAGTATGGTTCAGAGTAGACCTCACAGAGCAGATGATATCTGAGCAGAGACTGATATTTAGGATAATATTAGCAGCCATTTATTGAGTACTTCCAAGCTGCGATGCATTTTGTATAAGTTTTTTCTACTCTGCATACCAACCATGGAAAAGAATAATACTTCTTCCCTTTTTGACAGTTAAGGAAGTGGCCCAAGAATGTAAATTAACAGGCCCAACACCAAAGCTATTAAGCGGCTGAGCCAAGGGCCTCAAACCCGACGTGTTGACTTGAGGGCTCCCAGAAGTTGCTTAGCAGGTAGGCCAGGCACAGAGAGTCCTTCCAGGAAATGGTGATGAGACATGAAAGCTCCCAATGTGTCCCTGAGGAAAGCTTGAAAAAGTACATAGACCAATGAAAAAGCCAACGAAGAGGAAGAGATTCCCTGTTAAGAGAACAAGAAGAATAAACGGAGCCGGGCTGAGAGGGCAGCCGTAGGAAATGGGCAGAATGCCATGCATTTGAAGAGAAAAAATCACCTTTACTTTAGGACAGGAGGGAGGGGAATGAACGGTGGTGTGGCGTAGGTAAGGTAGAGGAAAAGGAAAGGAAAACAGAGAGAAAATAAGCAAGACGCATAAATTAAGTATCTCTATGATAAATAAGTACTATGGAGAAACACAGAGCAGAGAGAGGAGAAAAGGAATGGAGGGGGGTTGCAATTTTTAGAAGAATTTGTACTCGTGGGCCTCTTTTCTCTAAGAAATAGGCATATCATCTATCTGCAGGTACTGAAAGGTTTGGGATGTTGTGAGGGTGAACTTTAAAATAACAGGCAAATATCAAAGGGAGTTGATGAAGGTAAAAAGAAAAGATGGTTAGGTAACATGGAGTCCAGCAAAGGAGGAAAACATAAGCGTGAACATGACTGGGGCAATCAGGGAGGGCATATTCTCCAACCACATGGGGCAGTCCACGAGCTGGGGTGAAGGCGTGGAGGGAAACAGATCCAGGCTGTGGGTTTGGCAGAGCATGTGTGGAACAAAGATAAGAGGGCGTGGGAATGTGCAGCAAGTGTGCCTCAGCAGGGGCAGCACCTTTGTTAGACTCCACTATTGTTCAACAAGAGTTAGCGTCCCTCCCTGGGGGAGGATTATATTATTTTTAGCCCATTGACATCTGGCTTAGCCATGTGACTTGCTATTGCCGATGAAACGTGAGCAGGAGTGACAGGTGTCACTTGTGAGCAGAAACTTTAAGAGCCACTGTATGGTTCACCATGTCCTCCTTTCCCTCTGCCACAAGTCTGGCAGTGTTCCAGAGAGGGGCAACTCTGCCAACCCAGGACCCAGAATGAAACGTATGTGGAGAGAGGCCACAGCCTACCCATGATCAACATATAGCTTTCTGGTTGCCGTGTCTGAGGTTTGGGGGTCATTTGTAACTGCTACATAACTCAGTCTAACCTGACTAGCAGAGCTTGAATGTTTAAAGTTGCAAGGGGAAGAAGTAAAACCAGAAGTGAGTTAATTTATTGAAAGCCTAACAGTGGCTGAAGGATTGGAGGCTTGGTTGTAGGGTAGGGAAGTATGGGGATAGAATAAACAGATGAACTGGATATTTGCATGGGAGAGGAATGTGGAATTTTAAAGCCTTAAACAAAACAATGAATGTAAGATTATCTATCCCAAGTCCCTGAACACAATAGGCATGAAGTAAACAAAGGCCCTCCCCAAACAGAATCCCCTACGCACATCCGGGCTAAGCCCTGTCTCGTCAAGGTGTTTATACGTTGCACAAGGAATCAGCAGCCCTGGAATAAAAGGCCTCCAGAAAATCAGTCATATAGCAAGTCCTGAAACTTGACAAACGTCCACTCCTTCTTCTCTGACCACATCTCTTACTATGTTGCAACTCGGCCTCCTTGGTCTCCTTGTTCGTGAACACAATAGGCAAGGGTGAATAGGATTTTTAGCTGGTGAAAGTTGGACTAGTGGCTAGAAACCAAATTAACCCCTTTTCTTTCTTGTGGAAGTTATGCATACTGAGGTTGTCAGGGCAGAAAATCATGGTTTAATTTCTTCATGAAAGTAACAGTATGTATTGAGAACCTATTGTGTTCTGGGACATGAAATTTAAATACATGGTTCAGGGGAACAGGGAAAATCAACAAAAGAAATAAGTTAAATGCATAGGTAAGGATAAATAAGTGCTATGGAGAAAAATACAGTGGAGAAGGGAGAACACCATGTGGTGGTCCTGCCCTTGCGTTATATAATACCATCCTGTACCGTTAGTCTGCTACTTGGTTTTCACATTTAGTAAAACATTATGAGCATCTCTCCAGGATAAAACTGAACCAGAGTCCACATTTCTTAGTGAAAGGTCCCCAGAAAAGAGTCATCCACTTGTCCCTGAGGCTTATCAGGTACAATCAATTCTACCACCTCTCCAGCCGTAACTACCCTAAACTATGCCCGCCAAAGGGGAAAGAGTTTGCTGGATTCCAGCCATCAGCATGCTTTGCAGCAGCTGAAGACTCATTTCACTCTTACTCCAGTTTTGACTACCATGACAGGACCCAGCCCATACCTCAAAGAAAGGTTTTTAACACCAATAGTGGAGACCAGTGTTTCCCAGAAGGATGTAGGGACAAATGGTGTTCACTCCTGCATCTACAACTCAGAAAGCTGAGAGCAAAGATTGTTAGCTATGGAGGCTGCCTCTATGGCCTGGAAGCAGGACCTTTAAGGAACTAGCACCTGGTATAAGCTACACTCAGACTACCTAGGCTAATTGTCGCAGATCCAGAAATAACAATAGTAGGTACTATTTATTAAGAGCATTTGGGTCACCTACTCCAAATGATTTATTTTCACCTACTGCTAAGTATTCAGGCCGACACTGTGGCTTGGAAGCTGGAATCCCAGGGCAGGCCCTCAGGAAATCCTTCAGACTGAGCATATCAGCCATCAGGTCACAGGCAGGGCACAGGCAGAAAATCACATCTTCCCAGGGCATCTGGCCATGATCCAAGACATCTGCTGGAAGCACAGAGGTGAGGAAGGCTGAGAGAGAATTATCAGGGCATGCAAATAACAGACTGAAATATAGGCTCACCTGTGGGGTCACCTCAAACTATTTGTATCTCTGAACATAGTATGCAAGGGACTTGGTGTAGTGGGTTCAAGGGTGGCCCCCAAAATATCTGCCCAGATCCCAGAACCTGTGAATGTGACTTTGTTTAGGAAAAGGGTTTTTGCAGATGTAAGTAAGTTAAGGATCTCAAGGCAAGATCATCCTGGGATTATCCAGGTGGACCTTAAATCCAATGACAAGTGTTCTTATCAAAGACACACAGGCAGGAGACACAGAGAAACAGAGGGGAGGCCATGTGGAGACAGAGGCAGAGATTGCAGTTATACGGCCACAAGCCAAGGAACACCTGGAGCCACCAGAAGATGGAAGAGGCAAGGAAGGATTCTCCCCTAGAGCCTTCGGAGCCTTTGGAGAGAGTCTGACATCCTCTGGCCTCTAGAACTGTGAAAGAATAAATTTATTTTGTTTTAAGACACCCAATTTGTGGCAATTTATTACATCAGCCCTAGGAAACTAATACATCTGGTGACTCTCTTTAGCTTGACCCTACTCTTGATGTCTACCTCTGAGACAAGTAGAAGTCCAGGCAACAGCACCATCTTCAATCCTAAATTCATCTGAAATTATCATGGCCTCCACTTCAGATGTGGTCCCTGCCATCTTCAAACTAAGGTGTCCCCCTGCACCTCCACCCACCTCACAACTGCCCAAGTAGGAGCAAAGAACCTGATCATGAAAGAGATTCTCCGTCTTTGTGGACTGCTCAGCCAATCCGTCTCTAGCCTTCCATTCCAACATATACCCCTACTTGACAAGGCACCATTCACAGCGATCCGTGCAATTATCCTCCTGCCCAGTGCCCAAACACACTCAGACGAGGTGAAGTAGGAGGTGCTCTTCTTTTTTTTTTTTATTTTTTTTTTTAAAGATTTTATTTTTTCCTTTTTTCTCCCCAAAGCCCCCCGGTACATAGTTGTGTATTCTTCGTTGTGGGTTCTTCTAGTTGTGGCATGTGGGACGCTGCCTCAGCGTGGTCTGATGAGCAGTGCCATGTCCGCGCCCAGGATTCGAACCAACGAAACACTGGGCCGCCTGCAGCGGAGCGCGCAAACTTAACCACTCGACCACGGGGCCAGCCCCAGGAGGTGCTCTTCTGATGTACTCCCTACAGATACTATGGTTCTTTCACCTGCTCAGCCTCCATAGAAATGTCCTATAGCAAACTGCTATCCTCCTCCTACAGAATAGCCATTTCCCTGAAAATTATCATTTCTCCTTCTACATTTTCTCAGGTCTCTCTCCACTCCTCTTGACACAGTCCAAAGCTAAGCACAATACCTGGCACGTAGAAGGCACTTAATAAATACTTGCTGATTGAATAACTAGAGGCCAGCCAGCTTTGGAGCATCCAGGAGGACATTATAGAAACCCACTAGTGCATCAAGGAATTGTTAAAAGACATTAACACTGGTGTTGCTGCCACTGGCCTCCTAACACACTTGACAACTCTCTTTGGCTCAACCCTACCCTTGATGCCTGTCACCTAGTGACAATGGAAGCCTGTCCCTTGGTCTCCTCCCAGTGGGCACACAGGCATACATTAAAGCTTGCTTCCAGCAAATCCTTCCTGCCAAGGAGAGAGGAGATTATGAGGTGAAGAAGCAAAAATTCAAGCACAGCCCCTACCCTCTGACTAGCATTCTGTGCCCCTGTTTCTTCTTTTCCCTTATTGGCCTCCCTGGTTTCATATCTTGGGTTCAGATACTCAGAACACTTGGCTTTCAGTTAATCTTTGAACAAGCTTCTCCACCTAATGTTGCTTTCACAAGCTCTCATGCTGTGCTTTGGGAGAAAGAATATGAGTAATGGAATCATACAGATCAAATATAGAATCCAAGCTACATCACCTTCAAGCTGTGTGACTTGCAGCAAGTCCCCTCCGATCCTCAGTTCCTTCACTTGCCAAGTGGAAAAAGATACAAACTTCGCAGATTTGTTGGGAGGTTTAGAAATAATGAGAGGCTTAGAGAATAACAGAGCAACTGGAACACAATAAAAGTTCAAAATTTGTCAGCTATCATTATTATTGGACTTACCTTGATACTTATAATGTATACAGGCATACCTTGTTTCATGCACTTCACACACATTCTGTTTTTTACAAGATCCTCCAGCAGTAAAAAAATTAGGACTCACTGATGACTCAGATGATGGTTAGCATTTTTTAGCAATAACGTATTTTTAATTAAAGTATATACATTGTTCTTTTAGATGTAATTCTATTGCACACTTAATAGACTATAGTGTAAACATAACTTTTATGAGCACCGGGAACCAAAAAATTAACATGACTCGTCCTATTGTGATATTCACTTTATTGCTGTGGTCTGGAACCACACCCTCACTCTCTCTGAGGCATGCCTGTACTGCGAAAGGAGGCCTTGCAGAACTCTGGGCAGCCTTGCTCACTCTTTCAGAGCTGGAGAAGTGAACAGGACACTTTCAACTATCCCTAGATGTTTCCACAATTCTACCTCACTAGACTGCAGTGGAAATAACAAATGTAAAAAAATACTAGTTTAGAAAGTAGCCTTTAGTTTTATCTATTGTAAATGTAACTTTCTAGTTTTACATAATATCCGCAGGTGTAACTCAAAATGCTTTGCAAAAATACATCAGTTGCACAACATTGTGAATGTATTAAATGGCACTGAATTGTACACTTTAAAATGGTGAATTTTATGTTATATGAATTTTACCTCAATAAAAAAAGTTTTTCTATTTTTTCTTTTTAAATGCAGCAACTGCTATTGTCTTCAACATAGGGGATCATTTTACAAACACAGAGTCCTGGGATTCCGATTCCATAGGTCAAGGTGGAGCATGGTCATCCACACCTTTAAAAACTCCTGCAGTGATCAGATGAGCTAGAGTTGAGAACTCCGACCCATTGACGCATAACTTAAGATACAGCAGACCCTCTTTATCTGTGAGGAATACATTCCGAGACTCCCAGTGGATACCTGAAACTGCAGATAGTACCTGACAAATAAAAATGGCAAGTAATAGGATATATTGGAGTATATGAGGAAGCCTTTTTGTGTAAACCTAATTTGGCCTGACCTTGTCTTTCCAAAAGGGCCTGACCATGGCTGTTGAGCGTGCATTGTGTATCTGCTTTAGATATTCCCTATGGCAAGAGCAAAGGCCCTTGAGATAAAAGTGCAACTTCCCTCCCCCTCCCAATTTAAGGATTAAGCATCTTTCCTTAGGCTAGGAATTGATTGCTGAGCTCACCTGTGACCACCCAGCTGGAAACAATAGGCTTACCTCCTGCTATGCCCTCTGAGATAGCAGACCCACTACCTGCTGTGTCCATCAAGTGCTGTGCTAACAGGGCAATCTTGTGACTATTGTGGAAGGGACATTTCAATCATATGTGAAACAGCCTGTTTGGGGGTATACAACCACTCTGTATACCTCACTTCCTTGGTGTCCTTTCTTCCTTCGGGAAGAAAGTCCCCGGGCCATGGTCCTCAGATTTAGGCTCAGAATAAACTCTCCCAAATTTTCATTTATAGATTGGTTATTGATTATTTTCATCAACATACCGAACCCTGTATATACTGTGTGTTTTCCTACACATACATACCTGTGATAAGGTTTAATTTATAAATTAGGCACAGTAAGAGATTAACAACAACAATAATAAAATAGAACAATTATAATAATATATTGTAGTAAAAGTTACCATAGATCTTAGCAACTTCGGCATGATCTTTTACTTTCCTTATTAAGTAGAGAACGTTTACCTTTCCGCTTAAAGGAAGCACTTTATGGCTTCTCTTTGGCACATCCATAATGCCAGCATCACTACTCTTGCACTTTGGGGCCATTATTAAGTAAAATAAGGGTTACTCAAATATAAGCACTGTGATACTGAGACAGACGGCTGCTAAGTGACTAGGGGGCACGTAGCAAATACAGCATGAATATGTGGACAAAGGGGTGATTCACGTCTTGGGTGGGATAGAGCGGGACAGTGTGAGATTTTGTCATGCTACTCAGAACAGCACTGCAATTTAAAACTTATGAATTGTTTATTGCTGGAATTTTTCATTTACTGTTTCAGACTGTGGGTAACTGAAACCATGGAAAGTGAAAGGACAGATAAGGGGGGCCTACTATATCTCAGATTAGATGAAGGATGTGAATAGAGTAGAAATTGCACTTTTATAAAAAGACAGTTGTATCTGGCTAAGATGGTAGGTTCTGGGGGCATTATTTTCTTTTTATTTCTATTATTGGGGTTATAATAAAGTTTGAACAATGCATTTAACCATGTAAATCACGCTTTTCTGTAGATATGCATTCATTGCACTTTTAGGAAGAAATGTCTGTGTGAGGTATGGGAACAAGCAAAGGGTGGGGCAAGCTTGGGAACTATGAGGAGAGGAGAAAAAATGATCCCCATGACACCCCCTGGATTCTCTTCATCCAGTTCCTTTCAAAAGGGTCTCAAGGAACAGTCCAGCCTCCCGCTGTGTCCTGATGGGAAGTGGGCAGGTGTGAACTCTCTGAGTGAGTGAGGTTCCCAGTTCACCAGAGTGCTGTGAGATCTGCAGGACAGACGGGCACAGAGGTGCAGCGAGGGTGCTGCCAGTAGCGCTCAGCTGTCCTCAACTTTCCCACTACTCTCCCACCACTCTCCCCAGTCCTTCTTCCCTGCCCCCTCCACGCCTGCTTGTCCTGCGGCGTGTGAATGCAGACTGGACGTTACCTCATCTCTGAAGGCTTGCCACACCAGGAAGCTTCCACCTTAGACAAGAAGCTGGAAAGAAGGGAAGCGGACGACAGGAAGGGACGACAATGGGAGGAAACTATTAAAGCTACGTCTAAGAGCCAGACAATTAAAAGGAAATGACTCTGAATTAAAACACACACACACACACACACACACATTAATTGATTGGGTTCTTTATTTCTCGGGTTGGGTCAAGGAGCCTCGTCCCTGACTATTTGGAGGTTGCCCAGTTCGCTGTTATGTAAGAGAAGGTGCTTCTGTTATTTGTTTTTTTTCTTTTAGGGATGTAATCACTACTTGTTATTACCATCCTCTTCTACATTTTATTTTTCCCTCATCCTTTAATTGTAAACTCTTTGACTTTTCAGATCAACTCAAATACTACCTGGCAGACATTTACTGCCTAAATACTTGTATTATTAAATGGTGAGTTGGAGTAGAACACGTGAGAGGAGTAGAATGTTGTCTTTTCACTATAACAGATTTGATGAAGCTTTCCTTGTGGTGCTGAGGAAAATGAATCCTTTTTCATTACCTTCTTACCTTGCATGTTCTTAGAGTTCCAGCCTGATAATACTGGTAACTGAATTGAGGTATGAGTCTCCTGCCCAGCTGTGCGCCCCTAATGGTCCCATCCAAGCGTGTTAACAATGCTAGGTTAGGAGACTAGAATATGGAGTTCTACTCCCAGATATACACATAGTTGATGATGTGTTTTTTGGCAACTCATGTGATCTTCCTGGGTTTCTACATCTGCAAAATAATGGGACTGAAATTATTTAATGATTTAACTTTCTAGTTTCTTCTAGTCTTAGAGTTCTGTTAAAACTAAATCAATGTGAGCTATTTAGGGCTTTGCAACGTAGGATGAGAAATTAACACATTGATCTTCACTCCGAAGAATCCTCATATTTATGTTGCAAATATTTCCCCCTATTTAAAGATAATTGAGAATCAGAGATAGGACAGGACTTGCTCACGATCACACAGTTATTCAGGAGTGTATCCAGGATTTAAATCCAAGTGGATCTGAAGCCAGAGTCCATTTTCTACCACCCCACATGGCCTCTTATCTGGGAAACTGACCTATATAAGAGGACTGTCCTTTTTATTTCAGGACACAACTGAGGCCCAGGTTGTGCTATATTAAAATGTAGTATATTACTAAGTATAATCTTTTTTCCAGGCTTCACTTGGATTTTTTATAACAAAGGACCAGAGGCATTTTTTTATTATTTTAATTGAGCTGTTAAGAACATGGAATTCATCCCATTCCTGTTTTGAAAAGACCCTGGTGTCAGTATCCTCATCATCCCCCATCCCCACTTACCCATCTCCACTTTGTCACTCAAATGTTACCAAAGTTTATTAAAAATATTATTAAAATTAATATGCCCTAGCTACAGGGTCCATGGCTAGAAAACAGCTCTGGCTGATAAGATTAATTAAAATAAGAGCTTTTACATGAAAATAATCTAGTTGGTAAGTAGTTGTGATTAAGATTGTCTTTTTTAATGTAAAAAAATTGAGCAGTCTCACGTGACGATAATTATATATTTAGTTTCCCATTGATTGAGAAAAATAAGTGATAAGCCACTTAAAATGTAGTAAAGATTTTGAAACTCATTTTCTTTTCTTCAGCATAACAGCATCCATATATCTTGAAATATAATTTTTCACGTATGCTCATGATGTCTCTGATAGGCAAGGCAGGAAGGCCAATTATAAAATGATATTATAAAGAGAACGGAAATGACGGTGGAAGTGACAAGGGCGATGAGAAGTTTCTAAGTGGAGTGGAATGATCAGATTGACTTTTTCAAAAGCTAACCTTGATAGCTGTGATGAGGGCCGACTGCAGTGGGGAGGCCCGCAGCAGGAGGTCAATTAGGAAGCAGAGGAGAACGTCAGCAGCACTGCGATGCAGAGGCACACTTCAGTGACTTGGAGACCAATGGACATGCAGATGAGGGAAAGGGAAAATCCAGAACCTTCTAGACTTGGGGAATGGGCTAAAGGAGAATCCATGACAACAAATAAGGAATATCAGAGGAGGAGATACTGAAATAGGGACATTTGCGGGGTAGAGAAGGGGTTGGAATGAGGAGCAATATTGAGCTTAGTTTAATATCTACTAAGATAAATATGCCTGAGCTACATCCATTAGATAATTGGATGGGTGCACCAATCAAAAACTAAGGAGATCTAAGTTAGAGTTTTAGAAGACAATAAAACACAGTGGTTATAACCTATCAGCAACATTTGATACAGGTAATCACTGCCTTCCCTTTAAACATTTGACTTTCAAGACACATATTCTCTTGATTTTCCTCCTTGTTCGCTCTATCTCCTTTGTTAGGACCACAGGCTCGACCCTCCACCAATCCTCCCTCTACCCCATCCCCTGATATTAAAAAATCCGGTTGTATCACAAGGTCCTGGATTTCCACTTATAGTTGTATATGTTGTAATAGACCATAGACTTATGCTAAAAAGAAAATAAAATGAAATAGAAGTAGGTAGGTAGATGGGAATTATATGGAAAGGTGGAAGCTTATGTGGTCTCAACTAGCTGGGTGAGTTGAAGTAGTACGTTACAGGGTACTTGTTTTATCATAATCATCATAGATTAGAAGAGGTTTATGCAAATTTGTATGGATTAATGTATGTAAAATTATATCAATTTTCTGGCATATGGCAATTCACTAGGTTACAGTGAAGTATAAAGGAAAGGGAGAAAGAGGGGCTCCACCTACCCTCAGCTGCTCACAGCCTTCCCTCTGCTCCTCCCGCTCTTGCTTGTCTTGACGTTTCATTTCTGTTGGGAACATTACTACAGTTCTGCAAAGATGGATCAGGTTTCCAAATGGCATAGGGCCTCTGTTGCAGCTGTCAGGCCAACTCTAACCTACACTATAGGCTGAGAAGAAACGAGGTCTGGGGAAGGAAGCAAGAGTTGGAGGGAAGGAAAAGGGAGGGAGAAAAGCCCTTCAGTGTATCTTTGAGCCAAACTGTCAGAACACAAATATAAAACTCCAGGGATGATCTGGATCTTATTTCCAAAGACCTGCCTCGCCTGCTACTTGGAGATTTCCTGGTTTGTTGCTCTGTAAAACAGGAAGCTTCTGCATTTGTTTATATCCCCTTTGGGAGGAATTATAAATTCTTATTGTTATTTGACTTCCAGTCTTATTTCCTCCATCCCTGTATTGTAAATTGTTTGACTCATCGTTCTTCTTTTTCTCAGATGATGTCAAACACAATGCCTGAAAGAGACATTTTGCTCCAAATATATTTGTTGAATTAATGATGGGTAAGATAAGTTGGAATCACTCTTCAGCAGGTTTCCCACAGCCTTCTTTTTGATCCTCAGGCAAACTCCTCCTTCCTCTGTGCTCCCAAGCAGTTGTCATTCCTATCACAATTATCATCCCATCCTAAATAATATTTATTTAGTTGTGTTGATGTCTACTACCTGGGTCACACCCAAGACCAAAAGAATTTTAAAATTCCGAGTTAAAAACTCTGGGTGAGGTCCAGGCATGGATAAGTTTGAAGACTTCCTCCAGGTGACTCTAGTGTGCAGCCAATGTTATGAATTTCTAGGAGTGATCTCAGAAAAAGGAAGTATTTTTATTCATCGTTGTCACCCAGTAGCACCAGCTCAGTGTCCAGAATTCAGAAGATTCTCACTTATTTGTTCCATTCAATCCATTTACTATCTCATTAGCATTTGATTGAAGATCAATTTTCCATCACTAGCAATAGACAATATTAGACTAGGAGGAGACTCCTCTGTCTATTGCCAACTACATAATAATTTTATGCCGTCACCAATAGATCTCACACAGGCTTTTGATATTTTCACATTTGTGAAATAAGGAGCCAGACTAAATGAGAGTTATGTTTCCTCCAGCCTTAGAGTTTTAAGCACTAAATGGAAGTGAGCTATTTGGGTACATGGTACCATAGAAAGAGAAATCAATATTTACTCATCTTTTCAAGTTCAACTCTGTCTTATTTAAACTCCCAAAAACCTTACAAAATAGGCTTTGTTCCTATATTGAAGATAAGGAAACTGAGATATAATATTTGGTGACTTTGTATCCAAATCTTAACCCAAATAAGTCCAACTGCAGAGCCCAATCTCCTCCCCCACCACACAGGGCCTCTGTACAGGGAGAATGACCTATATAAGCTAGTTGCCTTGGGGATGCTGCCAGAAGAACAGGTGGCGTCACTAAGATGGAAAACAACTTCCATCCCCTGCTTTCAGTATAGATACAACTGAGGAGCAAATTGCATTGGACACAGAATTGTAACTAAATATCATTTTTTCTCCTTGATGTCATTCCTATTCCCATATTGAAGCCCACCATAAAGCATAGATGCATTTAAAAGTTCTTTTTTTTTTTAAATGGTTCGTAACTCGTTTTTTGTTGTTTTTTAAGATTTGCCCTGAGCTAACATCTGTTGCCAACCTTCCTCTCTTTTTTCCCTTCCTTTGCTCCCCAAAGCCCCAGTACACAGCTGTATATCCCAGTTGTAGGTCCTTCTAGCTCTTCTATGTGGGCTGCTGCCTCAGCATGGCTTGATGAGGGATGTGTATGTCCACGCCCAGGATCTGAACCAGCCACTGAAGTGGAGTGAGTGAACTTAACCCCTCAGCAAGAGGCTGGCCCCTAAAAGTTCTTTATAATGAGCTATTAAGAATGAAAATTAAGTTCTTCCTTACTTTTCAAAGATCCTAGGGCTAGTAACCTTATGCACACCCAGGTCCACACCCAAAACTTCATTTCATTGTTCAGCCCAGGTACAACCTTGGCTACAGGGTCCACAACCTTGGAACTACAATGGCTAATCATGTTCATTAAAATTACTGAACTCTAAATCCCCAAATAAAGCTTTTATGAAATGATGATCAATAAAAAAGGAGAACCAATCGGTGGATCTCAGCCTTTTTTACTTGTGGGATCCTCTTTTTAACATCAAAAAAATTGAAATACCCCATATGAAAGTAGTTGTACTTTTGATATATCATTGAGAAATTCACAATGACAAAAAGCCACTATAAATTTAGTAATACTTTGAAATTAATCTGTATTTTGTTCCTTATATAATATGCATATACATTTGAAGAAATAATCATTCACATACATGTGAGACAAATCTAAACAGAGAATATAGGTGGGGCCAATTGTGAATGACCTTGGATGAATGCTACAGAGATTGGTGGGCAAAAAGGACTCAAGGAGCCGAGAGAGGTTTTTAAGCAAAGTGACAGGATCAGATTGATTAAAACTATCTGGTAACAGTGTGCAGGACAAATGAGTTGTGCAAAGTCCAGCCCAGGAAATCAGTTAGGAGGCAGGAGATGATGTCAGCAACACATACTCACCATGACATCTGTGAACTAAATGCTGCTGGACATGATAGACCAATTTGACAGAGGATAACGGAGAAGAAGGAGTGAAGGATGTTTCTAGATTTGGAGACTGTATGGAAGAAAGAATCATGAAGCAAACTAAAGAATACAAAGAGGAGGTGTTTTGTGTTGTTGAGTTTGGGAGGAAGGGTAGAGCTGGAGCGAGCAGGAATTTTGGAAGGCAGTGAACCACAGTTGTCATGACAATAGTTTTGGATTCAAATGGGTCTGTGTGCAAAACCGAGGTCTGCTACTTGCAGACCATGAATGTGGGCAAAATCCTTAATCAAAATGAATCTGTTCCCTCATCTGAAAGCAGGGATAGTGATACTACATTACAGTATGGATAAAATGACACAACACGTACGTAGGGATTGGAGATGTGCTGGCACATAATGATTGCACCGTCAATGGTAAGTGCAATTATTATTACATTGATTTTCAAACCATCAGAAATGTCCGGGAGTTGAAGCCATGCAAGTCAAATTGGAGAAGTGATTTCTTACCCTGAGAAACAAGAGAGAAAAATCAAAGCAGAGCTTATGGATGTCAAGACTAGAGAGGTAGTCAGATGAGAGGGAAAAGGTGAGAGAATCAGGAGAGGCTGGTGACCTGAAGCCAATGAGGTAAAAGTTTTAACAAGCAAGGGAAGAGGTGAATATCATCCCAATTGTCACTGAGCACTGGGGACAGGGACTAAAAATCAACCCTGGATTTGTCAGTAGGTTAGTACTCAGTGTCCTCAACAAGATCAGTATGAAGAGAATGATGGTAGCAGCAGTGAGCAGGGGGTGCCTTTACACCAATTTATAAGGTAAGGAATTTATAAGATAAGAGACTGTACTTTAAATTCAAAACAGAAAGACCCTAATTCAAAGCAAGGATGATCTGGTTCAATAGAAAAAAGGTTTTAGAGGGAGAGTTATTCCACATAGCTTTTTCTTTCTCCCCCACAAACCCAGTCCATTAGTAAATGATTTTAGTTCTACTATCAAAATAAATTCCAAGTCATCTACCTTTTCTCTGGCCTCTCTACTGCTACCACCCTGGTTCAGCTTACTATCATCTCTCTCCTGGACTACTAGTCACTTAATTAGTGTCCTGGTTTCATCTCACTCCTCTGAGAAACAAATCTCTGTAGAGTTACCCAAGGACTCTTTTAAAAGTGCAAACCAGATAATATTCCCCTGCTTCAAACCTTCAGTTGTTCCCCACTGCATTTAAAATACCATCCTCACTATTTACCCTGTGTCTATGACGCTCAAGTGAATGGACTCCTGACTATTTCTTTTACCTCATCTCCCTGCACACTGCCCCTCGGCTACCAAATTTAGTACATGGCCATCTTTCCTTTCCTCTTGCAAAACAACTCATTTCCATCTGAAGCCCTTCGCACTTGCTGTTCCCTCTCTCTGGAGTGCTCTTTCTCATGATCTTCCCATTCTTCTTGTTATTCTCATTTCAGCTCCAATGTCACCTCCTTAGAGAGGCCTTCCATGACCTTGTCATAGTAGCTCTTCTGCCCTCCCATAGTTAATTTCCGTCTCTCTTCGCCTTCACAGCTCTATTGCTATCTGAGTAATCTTCTTTGCTGGTACAATTGTTTGTTGTCCATCTCCCACCTCCAGAATGAAAACTTCAAGGACATTGTCACCTTGTCCATAGTCTTGAATGTGGAGGGATTACTTGGGAGAGATTCAGATTCTACTTCTCTGGGAAGAGACAGTAGGGGGTTAGGGTAAGCAGAGTTGATGGGTAAACCCAGAAAAGGAGGGACACTTCATTCAAAAGATTTGCCCCTAAGGCCTCTATTTCCTCCAAGACAGCATTGTCTGCTGAGAGTGAAAAGGCTGCAGGTGACTTAGGGAGAATAGTAAATAATAACAAAGGGACTGCCATGCACTACTAAGGGTCCGGCCAAGAGTGGAAGCCATACACCTCTAATGGGGCCCTCAGTGCTGGGACCGTCCCAAGAAAGCAGGAGAGAACAGTGAACAAGGGTTGATTCCATGAGCATGTAGAGCTTATGAAGCAGGGGCCACCTGGTCTCCCTGATTCCACCTGAGCTCCAGACAGCAGCCAGGCTGATTTCACAGGGACACAAGTCAGAACACAGTGCTTCCCCATTCCGAACCCTTTAAGGGGTTTCATTCACAGTCAGAACTAAATCCAAACTCCTCAAGCTCTATGTGAGTTGGTCCCTGCCTCCTTCCCCTCTGACATCATCTCATATCTGTCCCTTGCTAACCACACCCCAGACAAGTTGGACTATTTTCTCCCGCATACCTGCCAAGGTTATTCACACCTTAGGGCTTGGCTCTTGCTGTTTCCTCCACCTGGATCACACAGACCTCAAATCTCAGCAAGACTAGTTCCCTTGTATGCTGAGCTCGAAGCTCTAATGTCACCACCTCAGCAAAGGCCACTTACTCTGAAGGGGCCAACTATCTCCTCACCCCTACTACTTCAACCTGTTCATTCTTTTCCAGTGCTTATTGAAGGCTTACTCTTTTCCAGGCGCTGATCTCAGCATGGAACACGTACTAATTCATTTATTTAATCTCAATAACAACCCAATAGGAAGGAAGCTTTTATTACCATACTCATGTTATAGAAGAAGAAACTGAGGTCCAAAGAGGTTAAATAAATTGTTCAAAGCCACCTTAGTAAAATATGGAGAAGCTGTGTTTCAAACCCAGGCAGTCCGACTCCAGAGCCAGTGTTCTGTCATCCCTTCACACACTTCAGCACATAGCATACAGCAAAGGCTCAATAAATATTAGTTGTATAACCATAAAGGAAATAAGAAATCCAACACAGAGATGTGCTTTACCACCCTCTAAATTATCAGTTGCCAAAATTAGCCCGCAGACTCCCTGACTAGGAAACTAGACTTCCAGGGAAGAAGAAAGGGAACCCCACTCCAAGAAGTTCTCTACACTGGGAACAGCCAGCAGGTGCCAGAGCTGGCCACAGAGGGTCACCCATTCTTGGCTAAATATGGGTGATATCCAGGGGACTTTGTGGAAGCCTTCACAGAATGGAGAGCTGAAAGGGCTTCATCAGGAAATACAAATGGCAGGTTCTGACCAATAGCAGGCATTCTCATTCCCAACTCCACCATCCCTCCTCCACCCTCACAACTTCAGTGTGATACACGAAACACTCCCAGGAGCTTTTGGTGGTACCTATGTAACAGGTATCTCTCTAGGCCCTGGAAGCTAGGGTATAATCACCTGTGAAGCCTGCATCCAGGACAAGGACAGGATGGGCCGCCTCAGGGTCTGCTGTACTAGCCCTAGCTCTGAATGTCCTTCAGATACAATGACCTTCACTTCAAACAGACTTTCTGACCCATGTACCTAAAAGTATGCCCTGTATTATCCTCCATCAGGGCTGGGGCCACTATACTGTTAACCAAAAAATTCTCTGTCCTCGTGGTCTACTCAGCCACCTGGACTTTAACTTTTAACCATGCGTATTCTAGTCTTGGATGGCACAGTTCAAAAGCATACATACAAGCTTCATCTTGTTCAGAGCTCATTGACAGCCAGCTGGTCAGGGTGTATTCATTGATACTATACCACTACCCTCCATGGATAACAGGGATAGTCCATCTGCCCAGCTTCCATGGAATCTGCCTAGAGCAAGTCACTGTTCCTTTCTGCCTGGACCACTCAGTACCAATTCCCCAGTTCCTCATTTCTCCTGGACACAGCAACACTCCAGCAGCCAGCCCACTTAAGCCCTCCCAAAGTAACCTTCTGGTGTACCAAAGAATGGCATAAAAGCCATGTCCAGCAGGGGCCCAAGCAATCAAGGTGGGAGACCCTGCCATCTTTCCTCCCAGTGTATACATTGGTGCAGCTTTTCTCCCAGCAAACTTAAGGAAGCCACAGTTGTGCCATGCCCAGGGCTTGTATTCAAACTGAACAGGTAAAGGCCCAGCCACTATAACCTCCTGTCTCTGCAGGAGACTCCTACTGTCTCTGCAGTTGGTCCTACTGGCCAACCACTCACTCACTCCAAGTTCAGAACTATGGTATGGACCAAATGTCTCTCTAGCTTCTCAGTAAGCTCTCTTGGCAGAGAAGCCATATTGTATAGTAGAGAGGATGCAGGCTTAAATAAGTTATTTTATCCCTAATATGTAAAATAGCTACATTGAAGGATTATCTTGAGACTTAAAAACAATGTTTGAAACATACCAAACACAGTCCCCAGAATCTGGTAGGAGTTTGATAAATGGCCGTTACCATAACTAAATGTGATTTGACATTTGCTCTCTGAATGTATACACCTCAGCTGCAGGTCAGAGTCCTTGCTCCTAGATCTCGAAGAATTAGAGACCCCGTAGCCTCCCCACCCCTTCAGGCTTGAGTCCACTTTAAACCAGACACTTCCCTGTTCCCACATGGGTCACCCACTGTTCTGTCATCACAAGGAAGCCCTCTGCCCTGCCACCACCTTCTCCAACTTGCCCAGTCCCAGCCCAAAGCCAAGCATTCACCTTGGTACTTGGGTGAGGAAGACAAGTGGGAGCGTGAACTCGCAAGGACAAGTGTGCTCCTGATTGACACAGGCACTGAGAAATCTAGACGAGAGGGAGCTATAGGAATTCTTGCTCACTGCTTTTCCTTCTGGAACTCCTATGTCATTTAAGCCACTCAACAACATTGCAAAGTCAATATTTTTATTAAGGCAAGGATGTGGAAACATTAGAAGCCTCATACATTGGTGGGAATGTAAAATGGCTCAGCCACTGTGGAAAACATTTTGGCAGTTCCTGAAAAAGTTAAATACAGAGTTACCATGTGATTCAGAAATATACTCAAAAGGATTTTAAAAACAGGCACTCAAAGAAGTACATATACGAGAATGTCCATAGCAACACTATTCACAATAGCCGAAAGTCAGAAGCAGAGCAAGTGTCCCTTAGTGATGAATGACTAAACGAATTGTGGTATACACACACAATAGAATACACATATACAGGCACAAATTTAGGCATAAAAAGAAGTGAAGTACTGATACATGTTACAACATGAATGAACCTCAAAAACATTACACTAAGTGAAAGAAGCCAGACACAAAGGTCACATATTGTGTCATTCTATTTACATGAAATATCCTGAATAGATAAATCCATAGAGATAAAACGCAGACTGAGAGTTGCCAGGGATTTAGAAAAGGGGGAGTGGGGAGAAACTGCTCAAAGAGTAAGAGGTTTTCCTTTGGAATGATGGAAATATTTCAGAGCTACATAGGGGTGGTGGTTGCGAAACATTGTAAAGAAAAAGAATTTAAGTAATTTTAAAAAGAATAGAAGCCTGAATTATAGAAATGGCTGTGGGAAAGAAATGGGAGGGATGAAAATACAAAACATAGCAGTAGGAAATACAAGATATTTAATAGATTAGTTTGGCTATTATGAATTTAATATAATGATAATTTTTAAAGAATCGATATTTATTTTAGAAATAAAATCAGTCAATTTTCTATGAAGTTAAAATGGAATTTAGAGATTTCTGGGAAGATGGCAGTATAGGAAGGCTCTGAACTCACCTCCTCCCATGGACACAAATTTACAACTATGTGTGGAACAATTACCTCTGAGAGAGAACTGGAAACTCAATTAAAAAAAAAAAAACCCACAACAAGGGACAATATGGACAGAGGTGGAAGAGGCAGAAATACCTTTCTGCTGCAGAAAAACCTGCATTCCAGCCATGGCACTTCACAGCTGGAAGCAATCTTAAGGTAGGAAGTTTACCTGGAGGAGCGGGGTATCTGAGTGGGAGAGCTATGCCACAATAAGCAGCCTTTGAATTCAGCACAACTGAGAGAAATGCCATAATGCCTGGCTTAGTTGGCTGTTAAAACCAATGGGGAATACCTCCAGAAAAGCTGTCAAACATAAGAGAAAGAAAAGCCTGCTCTTAAAGGGCCCAGGCACAGATTCACCCATTCACATGCACCAAAAAGAAAGGTGCATAGTCCTTTGGTAAAAGAAATTCTCTGATAGGCTCTGGGCACATCTCAGAGAGGCAGGGGGCAGCTGGGCCCACCTCCTCAGGGACTTAGACACTGGCAGCAGCTATTATTGTGACTTAGTATAGATGTTCTGACACAGATGTTGGCAGATGCCATTAGATCTCTTCCTCTGGCCTGTTAGTCCAAGGGTTTGCCCTGCCCACTAAAGCACTGATTTAATCCAGCTCCGGCAGGGCAGGCAACCCACCCTAGGAACTGGCCCTGCCCACCAGCAAGCCCTCAGGAAACTAGTGGGCCCCGCATAAGAGACCTCTGTAGTGGGACAAGTGAGTTCCTCTTGGCAGGGCGGGGCATGTGAGAGGGGTGGGACTGTGTTGGTGGGGTGTGTGGGACCTCTGCAGTGAGGCAACTGGGTCCACGTAGGTGGGGCAAGCCATGCACATGGGGCAGGACTGCATTGGCAGAGTGTGTGGACCCATGAACAGCGGGGCTCATCGGCTATAGCAGCCATGTGCCACTGGCTTTCTCAAACAGCCACACAGGGGATCTGCCCCACCTTCCAATGCCTGAAAGCATTGTATGCTGTCATGCCTGGGGCTGGTCCTACCCAGATGCACTCCTGAGAGAGCTGACAACAACCTCACTGGCCAGAGGCCTACAGCAAGTGTGAGCCCCTGAGCCATGCTGGGGGCCTACCAACTTAACAGCCAAACAGCAGCAGGTGTATGCCATTAGACGTTGTAGCCTGCTGTACTGGGGCCTGCCCTGCCCAATAAAGTGATCAAAGTCACTATAGCAGCCACAAACAGCTGAGCCTTACAACCAACAGCTAGGGGGACAGCCTAGCCTGCGATGTGCCCATAGCAAGAGCAACCCTGCCACAACAGAGGGACACATGTAGTCCACATAGGGGAAACTCCTGGAACATTTGGAACTGGTGACAAGAGGGAAGCTCATTGCAAGCCCTCATAAGCATCTCTTACATAAGACCACACCTCCAACATTGAGAGCCATAGCTGATCTACCTAATACACAGATATAAGAACAGAGAAGTAGGCAAAATGAAGAGACAAAGGAATATGTTCCAAATAAGGGAACAGGACAAATCCTCAGAAAAAGAACTAAATGAAACAGAGTAAACAATCTATCTGATAAAGAGTACAAACTAATAGTCATAAGGACGCTCACTGATCTTGGGAGAAGAATAGATGAACACAGCAAGAACTTCAACAAAAAACTGGAAAATATAAAGAAGAACCAATCAGAACTGAAGAGTACGATAATGGAAATTAAAAATTCACTAGAGGGAATCAACAGCAGAGTAGATGACACAGAAGAACAAATCAGTGAGCCGGATGAAAGAGTTGAGAAAATCACCCAGCCAAACAGAAAAAAAAATTAAGAAGAATGAGAACACTCTAAGGTACCTCTGGGACAACACCAAGCATACTAACATCCATATTATAGGTGTCTCACAGGAGAAGAGAGAGAAAAAGGGGCAGAGAACCTATTTGAAGAAACAATAGCTGAATACTTTCTTAACCTAAGGAAGGAAACAGACATCCAGGTACAGGAAGCACAGAGAGCACGAACCAAGATGAACCCAAAAAGGCCCACACCAAGACACATTCTAATTAAAATGTCAAGAACTAAAGATAAGGAGAGAATCCTAAAAGCTGCAAGAGAAAGGCAACAAATTGCATACAAAGGAAACCCCATAAAGTTATCAGCTGACTTCTCAGCAGAAACCTTATAGGCCAGAAGGGAGTGGCACAACATATTCAAAGCGCTGAAAGGAACAAAACCTACAGCAAAGAATACTCTACCTGGCAAGGTTATCATTCAGAATGGAAGGAGAGAGAGAGTTTTCCAGCCAAGCAAAAACTAAAGGAGTGCATCACCAATAAACTGGCCTTACAAGAAATGTTAATGGGACTTATTTAAGTGGAAAAGAAAGGACCACAAACAGGAATAAGAAAATTATCAAAGGAAAAAAATCACTGGTAAAGCAAATATACAGTAAATGTAGCAGATCAACCAACTATAAAGCTAATACTAAGGTCAAAAGACAAAAGTACTGAAATTATCCATTTCTTTGGTAAGAGGTTGATGGATACACAAACAAAAAAAGAAGAGCTTAAATACGATATCAAAAACATAAAATGTGGGGTGAGGGGAGCAAAAGTGTAGGGCTTTTAGTAAGAGGTCAAACTTAAGAGACCATCCACTTAATTTAGATTGGTACTTACACAAGTTATTATATATGAACCTTATGATAATCACAAACCAGAAATCTATAATAAATACACAAAAAAGGGGAAGAACTCAAACATAATACTAAAGAAAGCCATCAAATCACAAGGGAAGAGAACAAGAGAAGAAGAAAGGAAAAGAGAAGAACTACTAAAACACCCAGAAAAAAGGTAACAAAACGGCAATAAGTACACACTTACCAACAGCTACTTTAAATATCAATGGACTAAATGCTTCAATCAAAAGGCATAGCATGGCTGAATGGATTAAAAAACAAGACCCATATATATGCTGCATACCAGAGATGCACATTAGATGGGAATGAAAAGAAAGCTGTGGTAGGAATATTTATATCAACCAAAATAGACTTTAAAACAAAAACTGTAACAAGAGACCAAAAAGGGCACTACATAATGATAAAGGGAACAATACAAAAAGAGGATATAACACTTGTAAATATCTATGTACCCAACATAGGAACACCTAAATATATAAAGCAATTATTAACAGACATCAAAAGAGAAATAGACAGTAACACAATAACAGTAGGGGACTTTAACACTCCACTTACACCAATGGATAGATCACCCAAATAGAAGATCAATAAGGAAACATTGGCCTAAACAACACATTAGACCAAATGAACTTAGTAGATATATACAGAACGTTCCATTCAAAAGCCACAGAATGCACATTCTTTTCAAATGCCCATGGGACATTCTCCAGGACTGATCACATATTAGGCCACAAAACAAGTCTCAACAAATTTAAGAAGACTGAAATACCAAGCATCTTTTCTGACCACAACGGTATGAAACTAGAAGTCAACTACAAGAAGAAAATCAGAAAAGCCACAAATATGTGAAGATTAAACAAAATGCTTCTGAACAATTGTTGGGTCAAAAAAGAAATCAAAGGAGAAATCGAAAAAGACCTGAAGACAAAGGAAAATGAAAATACAAGCCAAAATTTATGGGATATAGCAAAAGCGGCACTAAGAGGGAAGTTTATAGCAATATCTCAAGGCCTATCTCAAGAAACAAGAAAATTTTCAAATAATCAATCTAACAGTGTGTATAAAGGAACTAGAAAAAGAGAGCAAACAACTCCAAAGTCAGAAGAAGAAAGGAAATAATAAAAATCAGAGTGGAGGGGCCGGCCCTGTGCCCCAGTGGTTAAGTTCACACACTCAGCTTCGGCGGCCCAGATTTTCACCAGTTCAGATCCTGGGTGTGGACATGGCATTGCTCCCACATAGCACAACCAGAAGGACCTCCAATTAGAATATACAGCTATGTACTGGGGGGCTTTGGGGAGACGAAGAAGAAAAAGAAGAGCGGCAACAGATGTTAGCTCAGGTGCCAATCTTTAAAACAAAAAAGAAGTCATTTGTTAAAAAAAAAAAAAAATCACAGTGGACATGAAAGAAATGGAGACAAAAAAATAGAAAAAATCAATGAAACTAAGAGCTGGTTCTTTGAAAAGATAAACAAAGTTGACAAACCTTTAGCTAGACTCACCAAGAAAAAAAGAGAGAAGGCTCAAATAAATAAAATCAGAAATAAAAGAGGAGAAATTATAATGGACACCTCAGAAATACAAAGGATTATAAGAGCATACTATGAAAAGCTATATGCCAACAAACTGGATAATCTAAAAGAAATGGGTAAATTCTTAGAATCATAAAATCTTCCAGAACTGAATCAAGAAGAAGTAGAGAATTTGAACAGACCAATCACCAGTAAGGAGATTGAAACAGTAATCAAAAGTCTCCCAAAAAACAAAAGTCCAGGACCAGATGGTTTCCACAGTGAATACTACCAAACCTTCAAAGAAGATTTAATACCTATCCTTCTCAAACTCTTCCAAAAATTGAAGAGGAGGGCAAACTTCCTAATTCATTCTATGAAGCCAACATTACCCTGATACCAAAGCCAGACAAGGACAACACAAAAAAAGAAAATTACAGGCCAATATCACTGATGAACATTGATGCAAAAATTCTGAACAAAATACTAGCAAATCGAACACAACAATACATTTAAAAAAATCATACACCATGATCAAGTGGGATTTATTCCAGGGATGCAGGGATGGTTCAACATCCACAAATCAATCAACATGATACACCACATTAACAAAATGAAAAATAAAAATCACATGATCATCTCAATAGATGCAGAGAAAGCATTTGACAAGATACAGCATCCATTTATGATAAAAACTCTGAATAAAATGAGTATAGAAGTACCTCAACATAATAAACGTAATATATGACAACCCCCTAGCTAATATCATACTCAATGGTGAAAAACTGAAAGCTATCCCTCTAAGAACAGGAACCAGACAGGGATGCCCACTTGCACCAGTCTCATTTAACATAGTATTGGAAGTCTGAGCCAGAGCAATCAGTCAAGAAAAAGAAAGAAAAGGGATCCAAATTGGAAAGGAAGTAGTAAAACTGTCACTATTTGCAGATGATATGATTTTATACATAGAAAACCCTAAAGAATCCATCAAAAAACTACTAAAAATAACAAATGAATACAGTAAAGTTACAGGATATAAAATTAACATACAAAAATCAGTTACATTTCTATACACTAAAAATGAAATAGCAATCCCATTCACAATCACAACAAAAAGAATAAAATACTTTGGAATAACTTTAACCAAAGAGGTGAAAGACCTGTACACCAAAATCTATAAAACATTGTTGAAAGAAATTGAAGAAAGCATGAAGAAAGATATTCCATGCTCATGGATTGGAACAGTTAACATAGTTAAAATGTCCCTACTTCCTAAAGCAATCTACAGAAGCAATGCAATCCCTATCAAAGTCCCAATGACATTTTTCACAGAAATAGAGTAAAGAATCCTAAAATTTATATGGAACAAAAGACTTGGAATAGCCAAAGAAATCCTGAGAAGACAGAACAAAACTGAAGGTATCATACTCCCTGATTTCAAAATATACTACAAAGCTATAGTAATCAGAACAACACAGTATGGCACAAAAACAGACACACGGATCAATGGAACAGAATCAAGAGCCCAGAAATAAAGCCACACATCTATGGATAGCTAATATTCAACAAGAAAGCCAAGAACATACAATGGAGAACAGAAAGTCTCGTCAATAAACGATGTTGAAAAACTGGAAAGTCACAAGCCAAAGAATGAAAGTAGACTATTATCTTACACCATTCACAAAAATTAACTCAGACTAAAGGCTTGAATGTAAGACCTGAAACCATAAAACTTCTAGGAGAAAACACAGGCAGTTTGCTCTTTGACATCAATTGTAGCAGCATCTTTTTGAAGACCATTTCTCACCAGGCAAGGGAGACAAAAGAAAAAATAAATGGGACAACATCAAACTAAAAAGCTTCTGCACAGCAAAGGAAACCATCAACAAAATGAAAAGACAATCTAAAATTGGGAGAAGATATTTGCAAACCATATATCTGATAAGAGGTTAATATCTAAAATACATAAAGAACTCATACATCTCAACAATGAAGAAACAAACAACCCAATTTAAAAATGGGCAAAAGATATGAACAGACGTTTTTTCCAAAGAAGATATACAAATGGCCACAAGGCACATGGAAATATGTTTGAATTTGTGACAACATGGATGGACCTTGAGGGTATTATGCTGAGTGAAATAAGTCAGAGAGAGAAAGTCAAATACCATATGATTTCACTCATAAGCAGAAGATAAAAACAATGACAAATAAACACGTAGCATTGGAGATTGGATTGGTGGTTACCATAGGGGAAGGGGGGAGAGGGGATGGCAAAAGGAGTGATTAGGCTCAGATGTGAAGGGATGGACTATAATTAGTTTTTGGGTGGTGAACATGATGTAATCTCCACAGAATTCGAAATATGTTATGATGTACATCCGAAAATTAATTAATTAATTTTTAAAAAAAGAAAAGATGTTCGAAATCACTAATTATCAGGGAAATGCAAATCAAAACTACAATGATATATCATCTCACGCCCATCACAATGGCTATAACTAACAAGACGAGAAATAACAAGTGTTGGAGAGGATGGGGAAAAGGTAACTCTCATACACTGCCAGTAGGAATGTAAACTGGTGCGGCCACTATGGAAAACAGTATGGAGATTCCTCAAAAGATTAAGAATAGAACTACCATATGATCTACCTATTCCACTTCTAGGTATGTTCATTGCAGCATTATTCACAATAGCCAAGACTTGGAAGCAACCTAGGTGCCCGTCAATGGATGAATAGATAAAGAAGATGTGTTATATATACACAATGGAATATACTCATCTATAAAAAAAATTAAATCTTGCCATTTGTAACAACTTGGCTGGATCTTGAGGGTATTATGCTAAGCAAAATAAGTCAGACAGAGAAAACCAAATACCATATGATCTCATTCATAAATAGAAGCTAAAAACAATAACAAAAACAAACAAACACATAGATACAGAGATTAGATTGGTGGTTACCAGAGAGGAAGTGGGGAGGGAGGTGGGCAAAAGGGGTGACTGGGAACATGTGTACAATGATGGATGGTAATTAGTCTTTGGTCAGTGAACATGATACAGTCTACACAGAAATCAAAATATGATGTACACCTGAAATTTATATGTTATAAACCAATGTTTCCTCAACAGAAATAAATAAATAAATAGAAGTAGATGAAAAAAAAACAATGATGACCCAAAACTAAAAAAACAAAAAAAATGGAATTTAAAATATTATGCTGGCTTCTTGACAAACTTGTACTCATTCTCTCACTTCTGAATCTTGTGTTTAACAAAACAAAAGGATATTGACTCCAGAAGATGGCTCAATAAGAATGGGAAACATCAGGGGAAAAAATGTTTATCCCCATTTTACAGGGATAAACACCAACTGATGTTCAAGAGAAATTAGGTGACATTCCAAGAACATACAACCAGGAAAGCTCATCAAAGATTTCAATTTAGGTTTGCCCAAATCTGGAATTCATTCTCTTTCTACCATGAGAACTTTCTAGGATGGTGGAAGACTGGTGTGTTACCTATAGCACTGCTAACCTAGAGATACCTACTAAAGACAGAATGGCTTTAACTAGCATAAAAAACAATAAATATTTTTCCCTTGCCAGCTGGCACAATGTTAAGCTTTGCCAGTAGAGGGCACAGGAGGAAAGGGTTTTCTTCCTGGTTCTGGTGAAGCATATTTGTCATTCTCTCGTGTCACACTCAGCTTCCCCAGTGCCTGGCAGCCAGCAGCTCCCGGTGGCCAGCAGCTTCCCCAGTGACTCCCCTCAGAAGATTTTGTAGCAGAATGCCTTCAGTGAGATACTTCCCTGTGAACAGCTTTCCTTGACACCACAGAAGGCTGATTTCTGGCAAGTCCTGCCAGCTTGCACCATAGCGACTTCCAGTGCCCCTTCCAACAAGGTATATTAAACTTTCCCATTAGTGTGTGGTTTCTCTCTCCTGATTGGGCCAAGACTAATATACCTGGTTTCTAAATTCATAGGGATGGTGACATCATTAATAAATATGAAAAAGAGGGAGGGGGGAGGTTCGAAAGGCAGATAATTGTTCTGTTTTGTACATAGTAAACTAAGGTCTTGACAGGCATTCAGGAGACAGTCAAGAACAGGGTTTGACATTATCTGATGCTTTTCCAAAATACAGACATCTTAATCCACCTACTGAGATGTTTTTTCAGATGTAGTATGAGATTAGGGCACAGACACCTGTACTTTTTTTAATATCCACAGATGGTTCTCATGTGCAATTGCAATATTTGGCAGTATGGGGTGCTGATTAAGAAAATATTTTTGGGGGCTGGCCCAGTGGTGCAGTGGTTAAGTTGGCATGTTCCGCTTCAATGGCCTAGGGCTCACTGGTTCAGATCCCGGGTGCGGACACGGCACTGTGTGGCAAGTCATGCTGTGGTAGGCGTCCCACACATAAAGTGGAGGAAGATGGGCACAGATGATAGCTCAGGGCCAGTCTTCCTCAGCAAAAAGAAGAAGATTGGCAGTAGATGTTAGCTCAGGGCTAATCTTCCTCAAAAAAATTAAAAAAGAGGGGAGGAGGACAGCGCCATTCCGCCCGGCCGCTCCCTGCGTCCCCTCTCCCTGCCCCGCAGTGGCCCGCGAGCCGCCGGCGAAGGAGCGCGCGCCTGACGCGGCCCGCCCTGCTCGCTCCCCGCCGGCGTCCGCCGTCCGTCCGCTCACGGCCCGGTCCGCGGCCAGCGAGCCGCTCTGAGGCGGGCCGCGCGGAGTCGTGGGGCCGCCGCCGTGGCCCTCGCTGTCGGCGCCTCGCCGCCCGCCCGCGGTGCCCGCGCACGCCGGCCGCCATCGTCTTCGCGCCTGGCGGGCGGGGGCGCTGTCCTGCCCGGCCGTCCGCGCCCCGCATTGCAGCTCGGCGGAGCGCGGCAGCCAGGGCCGGCGGAGGCGCGAGAAGCCGGGCGCCGGCGCCGCGGGGGCCATGACCGTGGAGCAGAACGTGCTGCAGCAGAGCGCGGCGCAGAAGCACCAGCAGACATGTTTGAATCAGCTGAGAGAAATTACTGGGATCAACGATGACCAGATACTACAGCAAGCTTTGAAGGATAGCAATGGAAACTTGGAGTTGGCAGTGGCTTTCCTCACTGCGAAGAATGCCAAGACCCCTCAGCAGGAGGAGACAACTTACTACCAAACCGCGCTTCCTGGCAGTGATAGATACATCAGTGTGGGAAGCCAAGCAGATACGAATTGTATTTCATTGGTATATCCTTTCATAGAGCACCTCATGGAGTATTCATTGTTTTGAAATATGGAACAGCTACAGTGTTACTCATTAAAGAAACAAAAATTTCTAGAATTTTAAATGGGCAAAATCATTTGTTTTATGGATTTTAAGTGTTGGTAGAGGCTTAGTATTATTTTTGAAGATAAAGTAGTATTTTTAATTACTGATAGCTTTACCATTTAGTAGAATTTCCCTTCTTTCAATCCCTGCCCCTCCCCAAAATAAAGATTTTGGAGAAAGGTTTATTACCATGTAACAAAATAAGCACACATACATGCGCACACACAGGTACATATGGAAAATTTTATGGACTAATTTTTATTCATAACATGAATACTTTGTGCTTATATAGCACTGAGTTTTTCAAAATACATTCAGTTACCTCCATATCTCATTGTGGTGTAACTGTGTTATATAAAATGTAGGTATTTATTTTTATGCATTCTCAATTAGAGAAGTTTGATTACTAACTTGTATTGGAAGAGAATTTCTGATTTTGTTTACTTTTTGAGACTTTCTCAAAGTTAGGAAATAACCAGGAAGAACCCATTCACATAGATGTTTATAGCTATTAATTGGCATTAAATACTGTTTAATGTTGGTTGATTTCAAGTTTTCAGGATAATCTTAGTATTTTTGCTCTACAAATGATCTTATGTCGGCTAAGCCTGGAATACTCCTACTTCACACAGATAATAGGTGATAATCGGGAGAAGTTTTATGTGTGTAAGACAGACCCAGTTGCTGTGTCCAAGTTGAAGACACACTGTGGCTTGACTCCTGTCTGCATCTCTGGCTTCGTTTTCTACTGTTTTGTTCTTTTCTCTTTACACTGTGATGACGCAGAATGGCTTGAAGTTCTCATCCACCCAGTGCTATTTAATTTCTTTTGTCTTTATGCTTGCTTTTCCTTAGAAGGAATCCCTTCTAGCCTTTACCCCCAGCCTAATTTCTTCTGGCGTTGTAGGATTTAGCTCAGGAGCTAATGGCTCTAGAATGTTTCCCCTGGCCTCTAGTTTGGACCAAGTGCTTTTCCAGCACCCAGAGCATACCTGTGTCTTAATGAGTACTGTGTTATTTTAAAATTATTTGCTTGTGCCTTTCTTGCTTACCAAACATGAAGCCTAACAGGGCAAGAGACTATTGATGTTCCCATCATCATATTAGAATGTCATAGTTTCTCAAAAAGTGTTTGTTGAGTTATTTTTGATAATATGTGTAAAAACGCCATCCCCAGAGGCCCACCTCTGAAGACAATTTGGTGGACTGGACCCTCCTCAGGGCCACCTTGGGAAGCTTATACTGAAGATGGCAGGGCCACATGAGGAAAGGAGCCCTGGTCACTGTGTCACCCCAGGAGAGTCACTTCCACCCAGGAACACTTGGATTGAATGAGGACATATTGTCTCAACCAAAATCCATAAAATGTTAAGATTGCCAGTTCATATTGATGACTCTTGAGTTGTTTGGATTGGAATCCTGGTCTCTTAGTTCATACCTTCAGGGACACCCTTCAGTCTTTGCCCTTGCTTGTCCCCAGTGACCAACCAGAAGGACAGAGGGAGCCTCAGACTAGGAAGATTGGGGAGCTGTGTGGGCAGTCCCAGGCGTCCCTGCACAGAAGGAAACTTGAAAACAGGAGGAGAGTGGGCCTCACCCAGGGATGGCCCCCACCACTTGCTCTTGTGCACAGAAAGGGACATGGCCTGGCCCTGCTTTGTCCCCTAGGTGTGCTGTAGGGCCAGGTGGGCCTAGACTGGCAGAGCCAGGCTGCCATCAGCCCTGTCCACCTCCCCCAGTGCCTGGAGAAGTGAGACCCCTTCTACTTTCAGAGCTCACTTAGGGGTCTGTTTCCTAGACCCTAGCTGGCCTCCCCTCCCCCAACCAACTGACACACCCTGGTTCTGGCCACCTGTTTACTTTGGAGATGGAACACTCCTCAGGGTTCCGAGCGGTCAGTTGTGGCCCACAGGGCACTGGCACTCAGAGGCACAGCTGTGGAGCTCTCCCCAGCCATGGAGGGCCTGCTGCCTGCCATCGCATCCGCTTTCCAGCTGATCCTGGGGTACCTGTGGTGTGCTCTGCTGGTGATTTCGGAAAGCTTGAGCCAGAGGCCAGGTCTCCCTGCGTTCCCCTGGGAGATCCTGGTATGTACTGTGGTGGTGGCTTTGATAGTAAAGACAGGACATATTTTCAGAAGAGGGAAGTCTCCAGGCGAAAGGTGTTCTGCCTGCAGTGAAGTCAGTGGAGAATGTGGGGAGAATACAGGACCTGAGAACCGAGCCGAGGAAGCCCTTCAGTGCCCTCGGGTGGAGGCCAGTCCTCTCCCGTTACAAACCTTGTGCTTGGCAGCAATGAATACAATGGTGAGCACATCAGCACTTCAGGACACTGTCGACCTTCTGGAAAAGGCTTTGAAGAGCCTGCCTGTTAAAGTCTCCAAAGCAAATGATGCAAACCCCATCTCAAAATCATCAGAGAAGGATGGAGAACAACTTCAGAAGAACACAATGAATGATTTGAATGAAAACACTCCTTTTCCAGCAAGTCCATTAGTGCTCCGCCAAGACATGCCGAGATGGGAGAAGACGGCACAGGAAAAGGAGGAGAAGAACGGAAGGCTGGAGCAGTCGAACACACAAATACTGTCCATCCTGAAAGATCAAGTCGGCCAAATCCTGCCAGCGGTCGCAGTCCCGCTGCACACCGTCCCTTTGCCTGACCTCCTTGCCCAGCAAATGGATGACGGGAATGCGGAAGTCCAGCAAAAGAGGGAAGCAGGAAAGGGGGAACCCCCCATCCCTAAGTCAGAAGTTGGTCTGAAGGGGGTCACTGATGATGCTGACCTCAGCGCGCCCCTTCAAAGTCCTGAAGAGGAACATCAAGAAGGAGCCAGACGGTTGTGGCAAGAAAAGCAAATGAAGGAAGAGCTTCCAAGACAAATCCCCTCCTTCCAAACCGAGGAAGCAACTTTGCAGCACGAAAACGCCAAGCTTGAAAGTGAGATTCAGAAGCTGAAGCTCAAACTTCAAATTCTGCATGAGCTACATGATGAAGAAGTTGGGCCACTTTACAGAAAATTCTTTGAGGAGGAAAGGGTCTGCTCCGAGTTGGACAAGAAGCTCCTCAACGTGTGCTGGGAGATGAACTCCACGTACCAGCTTCGCAACCTCTACAAGAAGATGGCTGAAGACCTGGCCCAAGAAGTGAAGACGTGCACTTCCTACTATCACAAGGAGAACCTCTTCCAGATGCAAAGAGCCAAAGAAAGCAAGAGGGCAGCCGTGTTGGCAGAGAGAAAGCTCGAGGAGCTAAGAAGAGAAAATGAACACAACAGGCAAAGGCTGGCCATGTTGGAGGCCTCGTTCCAGCCTTTGCCAAGAGGCAATTTTCCTCCAGCTGCTCCTCCCACGGTCCCCAGAGGCCCAGAAGTGTGGGGGATCCCCTGGGCCGGTAGGACCCCCCAGGAAGGAAGATGGCCCTGCCACGAGGCCTCAGGGGTCTGGGGTCACCTGCAGATTTGACTCAGCATCCACAGCAGCTGGGCCCTTAGCACCCCAGCCACGGCAGGACATCTGCACAGGTGTTCTCTTTTCAAAGGAATTTTGATTTTTCTCTTTTTAGTTTAGCTATTATTACTTAATTGATTATTCTTATTCAAGTAGATAAAGCATTCTAATGTGTAAGATATTTTTTCAAATAAAGTTTCATTTAATACCTTTAAAAAAAATTAAAAAAGAAAGTAGTTTTGTAGTTAGATTAATCTGGGTTTAAATCACAGTTTTGCCTTTTATTATTGGTGACTTTGAATAACGATGAGCCTCTTCTGCAAAATGTGCCTAGTAATATTTAGCTGTTTACATTTTAATGATCAAATCAAATGAAGACATGTAATTACCATAGCTCTTGGCACATCATAATATTTTAGTAAATGGTAGGAGTGATTATTCTTCTCATATGTTCTGAATCTACTTTATTTTTCTATATTTTGCTTATCCCCAACTGATATATTGTACATTTATATCGTTATTTTACAATTCACCTCTCTATAAAGTAAACTCCAAGAAAGCAAAGAATTTGTTCTAATCATAGTTGCTCTCTAGGGCCCAGGACCAATGTAAGTACTCAGAAAGTGTTGGTTGAGTGAATGAGTGATACAGATCTGAGCAGCAGCATGATATTTAGGGAGCAGAATCAGTTGCCCTGAAAGAGCAAGAGAGAGTTGAACTTAAAACAAAGCCAATATTTGAAAAATAGGAAGAAGATAAGCAGTGAAAGATATTGTAGAGGAGGAAAACTGTTTCTTCTCCCCTCTTAGGTTCTTTTCTTGGGATCTGTGAATTAAAGTGACAAGGGACAGATGAACAAGAGAAAAGGCATACAAATTTTATTTGATGTTAATTTTTACATGTACACAGAGGTCTTCATAGAAAATGAGAAGACCCGAAGGGACATTTAGACCCAGGGGCTTATATACCATTTTAACAAAGGGTCATAAATTGTGGAGACCTAACTAGACAAAGGAAAGGGGTGTGGGCTTCTGAGGGCAGTAAGTTGTGGGAAGATAAATATGTGGGAGAAATTAATGGAAGATAAGGGTTACTTAGTAAAGTATTGTTTATTCAGACTCATCTTGGTGCTATCTCCACCTCCAGTGATAAAGGTTGTTTTTCCCTTCCTGGTATGAGAGAGGGAAACATCCTCACAAAGAGAAATTTATGCCCTGTTGTTTTAGGCAGATAGGGGAGGTAGAGAAATTTTCCTGCTTCTGATGTTTATCAGTTGCCGTTAGCTCAAAATAATCCTTACACCAAAGTGGCATATTCTGAACCCCTTTAACATTAATGAGGACAAGTCACAGAAGAAGAGAATGAGGAGAGGATAGAGGAAGAAGCCAATGGAATAACATGATAGAATAACCAGGGGGCTGATTAACATCTTTATGGAGGATTGAGAGTGAAAATTGGCCCCTGGGTTTGGCAATGAGGGAGTCAGTGGTGACTTGACCTGCTGTAGTGAGAGTAGAGGCAGTACCTCTCTGGATCTCTGAAAGCCATAATAGTAAAACCAATATGTAATTCTAACAAGCACAACATAGTCAAAACTATGTAAGAAGAGATTTCACTGTAGCTCACTGATGGTCCTAAATTTATTTAGAGGAAGATGAAATGGTCCACATGGGAACCATGAATCTGCTCAAAGAAACAAAATTTATTTGTACAGCACAAATCTCAGCCTCTGAGCTACAAACTTGGGTTTCCAAACCTGCCAAATATCAATGTTCTAGAAATAGTTACCTCCACGTGTGATCAGTTAAAATCATGAACCATTAAAATAATAAGCTCTTAAGTTATCAAGCTCACTGCTTGAAATGCTGGCTCACAAACAACTTTCTTTACATAATTTGGCTTCTTGTGCACTTTTAGTATTGAGAAAGAATTCTTGTCCATAGAGCAGAAATAATTCTCACTTCAAACAGTAGTATGTTGGATTCTGGTTTAATATCAGGCCACTATGAGTTTGACCACCATAAGTCTATCTACCTAGATCTGATCACTTCTGAGACACTTGGAAAATTTCACTTGTAGATGGAAAAGCTGAGGTTCAGTGTCCAGAGTGTGATGACTTTAGAAAATAAAACATACCGTTAGCCAAAAATGGGAGTGCAACCTTCATTTCTTTCCAACCATCTCTGACCACAAATTGGAGTTGCTCTGACTGAAACAGGCACATCCTCGGAGTTGTCAGTATTTGGATATGATGCAGACATGCAGCCTGGGTTTACTAGTCAAACAAGCTCATGTTATCCTTGTTACAAGTTTGTCAGCAAAATAATAATAGCTGATTTTGTCTAGTGTCTCATGAAGTTTTCATGGGTAGTTGAAATACAATTGTTGGAAACAAATGATTTAGATAAAAATAGGAAAGAGTTTTGGGGTACAATAATTATGTTTTATGGTCTGTATACTTGAAAAAACAGCTTCCAAATTCTTCTTGATAACAAAACTTTAGAGTTTTGCTAATGAAGTTAAATGATAAAAACTTTATTGAGTATCTAGGTCATTTGCACATAAGATAAAATACTAGAAATTGATTATTAAGCAGAGATCTGTCTGCCTTTGGTCTCTTACCTCAGAGAAACTGAAAAATGCTTGGGTTTGTTGATAAACATGTTTTGTACATGCTGAGAAAATTTCTATGAGAAAGCATATATTTCTAGAAAGTCTGTATACAAGGAAAGTAAAATGTTTTTAGTAAAGAAGGTATAAAGAATAGAGATTTTTTGTTAGTTTTGTTAAGAAAGATAGATTTGTCCTAAAGTACTAGAAGAAAAGGCAGTATGGGACAAATTATGAATGTAAAAATGAAATTAGAGAAGGTTTGTGGAAAAAAAGAGACCTTGAGAAAAGAGTTCTATGCATGGCCAAGCTGGCTAAGATTGGAACAAACTTAATTAAATAAACGAGTTTCAATATCAAAAGCTGGTGCAAAATTAGAATTTGATTTTTTTTCCTTCTCTTAAATGGATAATTTTCTTAAACTTTTAGTCTGCTCTTGGTAAAGAGATTGTTTTTATGTTTCATCAAAATAAATTTCCTGTATTGGTTTTATCAGATATTTAATCAGAGGTGCTAAGGTTTTTCTTAGAGGTATTTAATTTTCTGCATTTGCCTGAAAATCTTCAATTGTCTCATGGTTAAATGGATAACTAAGCATTGTTTCATAGGGACCTATTATATTATGTTGGTAAATGTTATTCATATAAGTGTTTTAAAACTATATAACATTACTAAAATTCTGATCTATCCTGGTTATCAGTCATAATTCTAGTTATTATCTTAAAGTGTTGTATGTCACAGAAATAACCACATTTCTTTATCAATTGCCATTTTGAAGTCTTTTGTCATTTACTGGCAGTTATTGTTTTACTCTGATGCTTTTGCAAATATGTTTCATCTTCAGAGAAATTCATAGAAAGGACTCTGACACTCTAGAATATAAATTTCACATAAACTTGCAGATCATAAAACTGAACTGGGTAAAATTTTACAGAATTCTAATGGAAAAACTGACTTCATGAAACTGCTAACAGAAGGTCAAGATCAAGAGTTCACTTCATGAGACTAAATGAAGTGAAGAGGCTGGTTATAATTCTTACAACTTTTTGTTTGAAATACCACTGATTTTTTGAAGAAGAAGAAGATTGGCCCTCAGCTAACATCTGTTTCCAATCTTCCTATTTTTTTTCTCCCCAAAGCCCCAGTACATAGTTGTGTATCCTAGATGCAAGCCATTCTAGTTCTTCTATGTGGAATGCTGCCCCAGCATGGTTTGACAAATGGTATGTGGGTCTATGCCCAGGATCTGAACCAGCAAACCCCAGGCGACCAAAGCATAGTGTGTGAACTTAACCCCTCAGCCATGGGGCTGGCCTCTGCCACTGATTTTTTAATTTTTTTTTCAGATTTAAAGAAATATTTTTCTTTTTACTCTTAAGCTAATTATGACATAACAATTTGGTAAACTTTACCTTTGTAAGCAGAATTGAAACATTTATCTTTTTCTCCCCAGCTTATCCCTCCAGAATTTGAGAACTCTTAGTGAGTGGATGAGTATTGTTGTTTTCATGGCAATATAGTTATTTGCATAAGTTCAATAAGAATCTGTTCTCCATAACAGGACACAACTGGAAACATTCGTTATATTAACAAAGCTTTGACTGGAATGCCATATTTGATAGAAACAAGCATAGACTAAGATATGACCAGACAGCTTTTATGGACTTTATGAAGTAAAGCCACTTGGAAACATTGGCCTGGTACCTTTCTTAAACAGTTCCCAGCAACCTTACCAGGTGAGTAAAGACTGTCACTTCTCTGGCTGGTGAAACGAAACTCAAGGATATTTTTGGGAAGCTCAAGAGAAGAGAGGAATTCACCCACATCTAAGGTATTGCAGGTGGAGTATGAGCCCTTGGCTTGATTTTCCTGGCCTCAAGAGGCCTTTAAAGTTCAACTGAGGTTCCTTATGAAAAGTTCCAGCAAAGCAGATTTAATAGAGCCTATATGATCAATTGCTATTCTTACTGTACTTGCATTAATAATTGGGCCAAGTTTATTAAAACTAGGCTTATTTTGCAAACCAGTTATTCTTAATTTGGCTATCTTTGGTAAAAATGAGGACGATTTTAGAGAGAAAAATTATGTTGCAGTAAAAACTATGGTACACACTTGCAGATATTAGATTCTAATTCTGTTTATTGTCTTTGAGGTTTCTGTTTTCTACCTGTAAACTGGACTGGATCCTGAATTCTTGTAGTCTCCTGAAATATCAGGCTATTCCTTATAATTAAATTGGGGATTAAATCTGTTTCTAAACTAATCCCTAAGCTGTCTGTGTCAGTGACTCAATGACTCCCTTTCTGGAGTCATGGTGGCCCTCCAATTCACTATAAGACATGAGTGACTCTCTTTCATTCAATGGTCCCCCTATGCTGACCCCATTGAGCAGGAAGTAGCCAGACAGACAACTAGCCTGTTCCCATTACTAGCATATCATTATGCTGGGTTACAAATGACAGTAGGGAATTGTTGGCACCACTCACATGAACAGAAATCTTTACTGTACATATTAAAGATTTTGTTCTTATTATCTTTAAACTAAAACAAGGTGTAGGGTGTTGCTCTGGTCTCTGATGCATATCTAGTAAAACAAAAGATTACCAGGAACTAAGACCAGACGGCTGCCCCACCGGGAGACCAGCCTCCTACTTAACTGGCCTGTAATCTTTGTTCTGTAAGATAGTTCTTTCAGACATTAGGCAGCCATCTTCTCTCTTGCTAGCAAGCTATACTAAAACCCTTTCTCTCCTACCACCTTATCTGCCTCTCAACTATTGGCATGTCTTATGGTGAGAAGATGACCCTACCTTTGGCAGTAACGTATCTACTGGCCAGGAAGCTGGAAACAAGAATTATTATTAGCCAAAGCTGCTATTAAGCCCTAGAAGCAAGACATTACAAAACTAGCAAGTGGTGATGATTTTACTGAGACAACTGTCAAAGGCTTGCTGCCCAAACATCAGCAAACATAACCTGTTGATAAACAAAGCCAAGTTTATTGTTTACAGCAGTAAGAGAGATCATCATCATCACAGAGCTTTGGCAGTGTCTCCTCAAGGGGGAGCAGGAAATGGATGGCAACATGAGGATTTATTGAGAATTAGAAGTTTCATTTAAGGAGGCTCTTCCAAATCAGCAGGGAAGGGACTGATTAGGATTAGGCATGGATCACAATGCAAGTCCAGGATTAGTGAAAACAGCAAGAAGATGATTTTGAGGCAAGGGATTAAAAGAATATTAGGGTTGAAACTCTCTGTGAAGCTTTCCATTGAATAAGAGTTGATAGGTCTTTGTTAGTTTCCTATTGCCGCTATAACAAATTACCACAAACTTAGTGTCTTAAAACAACACAGACTTATTATCTTACATCCCTGGAGGTAAGAAGCCCCAAAATCAACGTGTCAACAGGGCTGCATTCCTTCTGGAGGCTCTAGGGGCGAAGCCATTTACTTACGTTTTCCAGCTTCTAGAGATCACCTGGTTTCCTGGTGTCAAGAGATTTTCACCTATTGAGGTATATGGGATAACTATTTGAGTTCAAAGCTGATTTGATTTGAACTAAAGAAGCCTGACTTATGGCCTCTCAAACATATATTGTAGATCTGCTTTAACCATTAAAGTAAAGGACGCACTATTTTAAGATACGAATGCATACTTCCCCCACTACACCCTATTGGTAAGGCCCGTATAAGTCCTTTTTCTGACATCAGGGTCATGTTGACCTGCTGATTTTCAAGTAAATACCTCTTTGAAACTTGGAAAATGTATCCTGGATGTGTTTAGTGTTCTAAAAAGATATAAGACTGTACTGAAACCCATGCTTCTCTGGAATGCTTTCTAAGGCCTTCCCAGGTTATAATCCTCATTCTGGCTCAAGTAAAACCTACCTGTCTCTCTTAATGGTTATTAGTTATTTTGCCTCAATGCTGGGCTCATGGCCTCTTTCTCACATCACTCTGATCTCTGCTACCATCATCACATCTCATTTTCTGATTCTGACTCTGACTCTCCTGCCTCCCTCTTATCAGGATCCTCATGATTGCACCCAGATAATCCAAAATCTCCCCATCTCAAGATCCTTAATGTACTCACATCTGCAAATTTCCTTGTGCCATGTAAGCTAAAACATTTTATCTTGAAAAAATGTAAGGTAACAGGTTATAAGGACACAGGTTTCAGAAATTAGGACAAGGACATCTTTGGGGAGACATTATTCTGTTTTCTGAGACTCTCCTATAATAAACAATCCAACTGTTTGTCTGGGCGGGAGACTCTGGGAAAGTAAAGTAATGCTAACAAAGATAGTGGAATAGCAAAGTCATGTTAATTTATACAGGAAGTTGTGGTTCTCAGAATCCAGGCTGAGTATAAAGGTAAGAAGGTTTTGGTTCTCACTGCCTTGGCTTACAGCAACAAAGGTAATTAAGATCCAGACATGAAAAAATAGACATGGGGGCGGGCCTGGTGGCACAGCAGTTAAGTTCGCACGTTCCGCTTCTGGGCAGCCCAAGGTTTGCCAGTTCGGATCCTAAGTGCAGACATGGCACCACTTGGCAAAAGCCATGCTGTGGCAGGCATCCCACATATAAAGTAGAGGAAGATGGGCATGGATGTTAGCTCAGGGCCAGTCTTCCTCAGCAAAAAGAGGAGGAGGATTGTCAGTAGTTAGCTCAGGGCTAATCTTCCTCAAAAAAAAGAAAGATGATTTATTGAATCCAACCTTCTTCATGTGGTTTAAATTCACCATTTGCTAAGTGTCCAACAGTCAAACTTGCCAGTTAACCACCCTGTCTATGAAGCTCAAATCCCAGGGAACAGAGGCTGCACCTCTAGGAAAGTTTTCAGTCTGAAAAAGTATAGCCACAAGGTCAGCCAACTGTCTTGGCAGTACTGGAACATCGCCTCAGGACACCCCGGAAAGTGTCTAAAGTGGGTGGCTGGAGGCAGCAAGAAGCCTTAGGATGGATGGGGCTGAGAGGGCCTTACCAGGGCCAGTGCATTACTCCCACAGACAAGTGTAGATCCCTCCTCAATAGAGCTCACCATCTGTGGCTCTGAACACAGCCTGGGGCACCTTCAGTGATGTAACATACTCAGATACCCTCTTCAGTTTGATCTTACCCTTGTGTCTACTGTTGGGGAAATGTAACTAAAAAAATCTCTTCCCGAACCAGAAAACCTCTCCACAAAGGTAGAAGAGAAAGAAAATAACTTTATTATTGAATAACCATTAAGCCAGAATGTGATGCACATCACAGGCAACTCACTGGAGGGATTGCAAAGACTGAAAGAAATCTTATTCTTTTCTTAGCTAAGTGGATACAAACCACTATATTCATATTTTCAAGATAAAATTGCTAAATTTATCATATCTTTGTGATTAGAGGTAGGGTTTGCAGTTTGGATAGCTGAAGTTAGGCCCCTCTCCTCCCATGAAGTAGAAATAGAGCATTATCTTCCTTGGTTTCAAAGTGATGGCTCTCAGGTAGTTGGGAGACTGGCAAGAGGCTTATTTAGCATTTGACCTCACACTACCACCAGGAAAAGGTCAAGCCCAGCAGTGCACAGGTCTACTTCCCCACCCCCAACTCTGGACCCTTGACTTTGGCCTCAATTTTAGGTGCTGTCCCCAACCTCTGCCACATTAATCTGAAATTATCCTATCATTCTAACCAGCGTTCCGAAACTTCAGTCCATGGGTATATCCCTGCTTTGGTGAAATCAATTCAAAGCCCTCCACGTTATCATCCTCCCACCAGAGGTCTAACGTAGAAAAGAATTTGTGTGTCAGCAAAAAATTATGCATTGCGTAGAGGACATTCCTCCAAGTTACCTGGTTCTAGCCCTGTCCATTGTCGTTGAGCTCTTTAAGTTGTAGGCAACTGATAGACATGCAAATTCTATCCTGTCTTGTAGAGGTTCAATTGTCTTGCCTGCCAATGCATGAAAAAAGAATTGCCTCTATTTGCATATTCAATTCAATATCTCTGCTCTATATACCTCTGTGCTTTTTTGACTTTTCCTTTGCACAAGTTATAACATCTGCCTGATTCTCTCTCGAGTTAAGTAAATGTGTTCATTTTTATACCTGGATAATGAAAAGGCTCAGAGTATGTCACCCTAAAATATGCCACTCTGGCATAAGAATTATTTTTAGCTGAAGGCAATTGAGAAAAAGCAGATGCAGGACAAGCTCTCTGCCCTCTCCCTATCTGCCTGAAAGCAAAACATAAATTCCCTTGTGAAGGTGTCCTCCCCACCCACTACTTCCCATACCGGGAGGAGGATAACAACCTTATTGCCAGAAAAATAATGGCACCAAGAGGAATCTACATACAAACCTTACTAAAACAATCCTTATCTTCTATTAGATTCCCCCATACTTTTAGCTCCCCACAGTTTGCCATCCTTGGAAGGCTTAAACCCTTTTCCTTTGATTTGTCACTTCTTTATATAGTTATCCTTCTTTGCTAAGATGCTATATAAGCTGAAGTTCTAATCACCCCTTTGAGTTCCTCATCCCTGAGTTTCTCTCACTTGTATGGGCACTGCATGTGTTAATAAACTTCTGTTTGTTTTTCTCTTGTTAATCTATCTTTTGTTAGTCTAATTTATGGGGCCCCGGAAAGGTAGCGGGAAATTTTTTTTTCCTCACTCACAATAAGAATCATGATTTTAACTTCTTTTGAAAATTATTTTTTAACACTAACAGTAGCCAAAGTGGGAGAATTAGCCAAGTGTTTTTTGCTTTACCTGCTACAGATTCCACGCTCCTCTGCCTACCCTGCTCCCATGGAGCTTGTCTATAGCACACACCACCTCCCAACACAAAACACCTTCTTCCCTCCAGTTTATTGTTTGTTCTTCTATCAACTCACAGATCTTCATCCTTCCTCCCCCCACCACCACCTTATGAGTCAGCTACCTTTGGACCACCTAAGAGGTCCAGCCCATCCCCTTCCCCGCTTCTCCTAGATCCACTGATACTGCCTGCACTTGGCTTAAAGCCTGGTCTTTATAGCACTCTTGTCGAAATATCAGCAGGATGATCATATAACTTATTGTCCACCGAGGACATCTGAGAATAGAAAGGGACTACTATTAAAAATTATAAGGCTAGAGGAGTAAGTCAGGACTGCCTTGAGCTGCCTTGGATGTATGTTCATGCTATGAATCTTGGGAGAATTTGGCTTTAGAATGAATCAGATAATAGATGAGTGCTAGAATCCTGGATAAATCACTCACAAGTTGTGTGATGGTGAACAGGTTGTTTTACTTCATTGAGCTTTGGTTCCTTCTCCTGGCAACGGGAAGTAGGAAAACAACTTTCCAGCACCAGTTGTGAAAATTAGAGCTCATTAGAAGGTTAGAGGTACTTAATGTAGTGTGCCTTGCACAAAAGAGTGCTGGAAAAAAAATGGTATCTCTGATTACCAATGTGAGACCTGATGTGGTTCTCGCCCTTCAGCTTCACATCATAGTTGCAGATTAGGGGCCTGCTCCTGGTCCTGCCAGCAACTCAATACATCCTCCTCAGGCCTGCAGAGAGGAATCAACATACTTCCCACCTACTGATGAGAATTTTTAGGCTGCTTAATTTTAAAACAGTTTATGATGAGGATTTTTAGGCTGGTTACTTTTAAAACTACAGATAAGAAGAAGGCTCCAAGGAGTGGAATTTGTTTGCCCTTTGATCAGAGACAATTACAGTTGTAAAGGAAATCTCCATGCCTCCCTCTCTGGAATTTGTTTGCCCCTTGTTGGGAAAACATTTACATTTCTAAGGGAAACATCTATCTGTGAAGATGCCTCCCCCTCTGAGCCAGGAGGAAGGGGGAATGGCCTTATCTCTGGAAACTGTCTGACAACCTCATGTAACTGACCCCCCACCCCAAAATCCTCCTTTGTCTTTAGTTGAAGATAATATTTGAGCGGTGACTTCTGCCATTAACTCAATCCGGTTTGATTCTTATCTTAAAATTATGGGACCGCCAAATGGCCAGACCAAACGGGCACTAATAAAGAGATAACTCACTTACCTATGCCTTAAATTTGGCCCTAACCCTCAGTTCGGGGCAGCAGGAGCAGCAGAAGCTCTGACTGCCCATGGGTCCTGTCCCCATGCTACTCTATCTCTATTCTCTAAATAAAAGAGCACTACTGCCAGATCTTGAGAGTCTAAGAAATCTTTCTTTCGACTCCTCGGCTCACCGATCCCGCATCATTTCTGGTGGCCCGTACGGGGAATTGCTTCATCGGCTTGTGAGCTCGAGTTCTGGTAAGTGCCCTTTTCTTCCTTGTGCCTTTCTCTTTTTCAAGGATGGATCTAAACTCACTTCTCCATCGGGAACTTTCTTGGATGGCTGTATGAATCCACGTTTGCTGCCCATGGCTACTCTATGGGGCAAATTGTGGCATTCAGCTTGAAGAGATTCAGTACCTTAAGCCTCAGGGTGATGGAGAATGAATTAATCCATTCCTTCCTGACTCTATCTCTAATAGACAAATTTTACGTGGGCGCGGGTCGGCCACTTAAGTCATTAGGACGGCCGCCAATCTCCAAGACTCCCGTGGAAGGTTTCTTTTCCTAAGGCTGGATTGGGATCCCTCCCTCTGGCACCTGACCACTCTCTGAACTGCGAGGAAAGTCCCACTCGGGACTCCAGTTCAAGGGAAGTACCAAACTCTAACCTTTGGTGGAGTATGGGAACCCCTTCTTGGGAGAATGGCTCCAGGATGCAATTGGGTAGAATGTCCCCCAGACTGGCGGAAAATTCCTCGCTGTCTTTCTCTTTCTCACTGTCTTTGTCCTTTTCTCTACTGGGGACCATACGCCAGGCACCTATTCCTGCCAGGCAGAATAGGGAAGATGTTCAAGGGATGCCCCCATCATCCCTTGCTACAGGAACTCCATTGGGGGGATTTTCAAGGTAATGGCTCCCTTTCTCTGGGACCATACGCCAGGCACCTATTACTGTCAGGCAGAATAGGGAAGATGTTCAAGGGATGCCCCATCATCCCTTGCTACAGGAACTCCATTGGGGGGATTTTCAAGGTAATGGCTCCCTTTCTCTGGGACCATACGCCAGGCACCTATTACTGTCAGGCAGAATAGGGAAGATGTTCAAGGGATGCCCCCATCATCCCTTGCTACAGGAACCCCAATGGGGGGATTTTCAAGGTAATGGCCCCTTTTCTTTCTCCTTTTCTCTCGGGGACCATTCACCAGGCCTATGCTGTCAGGCAGAATAGGCACCAGGCACCTGTTACTGCCAGGCATAACAGGGAAGGTATACAAGGGATGCAATGCCGGGGGACGCCCCCATCACCCCTTGCTATAGGAACCCCACAGTAGGAACGACGGGTAGGACGCTGCCCTAGGTTCAGGGGGGATTTTTCATGGTAATGGACCTGTTTCTTTCATCTCTCTTAGAGTTACAATGGCCATTTTCGTCTCTGTTTGAGCTTTGCAACTGGGAAACAAAGAAATCTTTAAAGAGTAAAAGGCTCCACCCCTGGGAGCCCCAACTTTGGGTTTCTGGGCCTGATCACCCCAGCAACCCTAAGTGGGGGTGCCCTTTCTTCCTTCGGGAAGAAAGGCCCCGGGCCATGGTTCCTCATAAAGCTTTGTTTAATTTTCTCTTGCTATTCTGTCTCATGTGAATTTAATTCTTTCTCCGGCTGGACGAACCCACATTTGGGAAGAGGAAATGTCTTCCTCCCCTACAGTTTTGGTGCAGTCGGCAAAATAAAATTTCACTGGCTGGTAACTGCTTGCTCCTGGACTGCTGCGGCCAAGAGATCCCGGACCCATGACGAGAGCCGGCAAGAGGTGAGAGTTCTTACCACGTCAGTCTCCCGGATCTCTGCCTGCAGGCTCCAATGGAAGCAAGAATGGTGAGGTTTTTTTTGCTCTTCTAAATTTAGATTAGCAGGAGAAAATGTTGGTGAGGCTAGCTTCTCGGATTCAGCGACTATACGATTTGAGTACTCACTGGTTGTAGATCCTTTTCCTCCCAGAGATAGACTTTTCCTTGTCTCTGTCTTTTTGTTTGTCATAAGACACAGGCATCTCTATAAGCCTGTTGTCTGGGCTTTTTGTCTTGTTCTATGTCTTGAGAGCTTGGTTTTGTGACCTTTCTGGTCTCTGCCATCAGAGGATGCATGTACCGGCACGTATCTTGGCAGCCAGTCACATAGACTGGGGCTCTGGGAAAGTTTGTCTTGAGAGCTTGGCTCTCTTTGTCCGGCTGTGTAAGCTCTCGGGGAAGTTTGTCATAAGAGGTCCCAATTGATTTCATAAGGGGCCTTTGTCATCTCAACCTTTGTTGCTTGCCTTTACTTTCTTAGGCTATTTTTGGGAGTGAATTTTCTGGATCTCTTGGGGACGCCTCTTTGTCCTTGGTTAAGCTTTGGTTGAGTCACTGTTAAGATCCTACTCGTCAATTCGGCCTGATCACCCCAACAACCCTCTCTTGACGGTTGACTCATTGAGTGTTTTAGTCACCTACTGAGTCGGTTATGAGGGTAGGAGACCTGTGATTTATTCTGTGAACTGTCGTGCTAGCGTAGTGTGCCCCAGTACGGGAACTGTTGTGTGACTCTTATCTTGATAACCCTCTGGAATAGGCCATGAGGGTGAGGTCTGATCTCTTCTTTTCCTTTCTTTGTCTGTTTTGCTCATCATCTCTTCTGTTGTCACCAAGTCGAGGTTAAGTTCAGGCTAGACCTGAGCAGAACCTTGACCTTCTGTAAAATTGGAAAAATAAGCCCTTTGCCAGGGACTTAACTCTCAACCTTGGCACTGGGAGTGCCTCCAGCCAGTTCCAGGCCTTTGCCTCTTGCTTCCCTGCCTCAACCATGCTGGCTCGGAGACAAAGTGCCCAGGCTGAGCGGGACTTGACTAAATCTTATAACTATGTCAACACCCGCAATCGGCCTCTGCACACCCGCAATCGGCCTCTGCACCCTTTCTCCAGCTGCTGTCAGTCAGACACTGGCTTTACCGCCACAGGGAAGGCGCCTGAGCATCCCCGGAGGCCCACCCTGCGGATGCATTCTAACTCCATCTGGGAGAAAACTTGAGGGGTTTCTCTGTGCTTTTGTGATGCAGCTGGACAGGTAGATCAAACTAGAATGTAATTTGCGTTACGATCCAGTTTCTGGGAAATCAAGAGCAACTGTCTTTAGAAAATCCTTGCAAGACTGGAAATACAGCTCTAGAGGCAGTTCGGACTCCACCTAGTTCCTTTATCACTAAAAGGATTATCATCTCCCCTCTCCAGGAACTACTATCTAAGTCCATCACTAATTCCTAAGACTGAAGGAAAAAAAAAAAAAAGAAAGAAAGAAAGAAAGAAAGAGGAGGGGAGAGGCAAAACGGCCATAAGCGTGCCCTTGCAAAACATCTAGCATCTTGAGTATCTTCTCCACAAATATTGGTAAAAAACAATAGCTGTGCAGTCTCTGTATATGTGTGTCTATGTGTACGTTGTATGTGTGATATTTTACCTCCGGATGGTATGGCCAAAATTAAGAGCTCTGTTTAATTGGCTTAAAATAAGCGCTTACATAAATTCTAAATGTAGTAGAAATTAATCCAATGTCTTTCAAGTTAACGTGATGTGAATTAACCTTTGGTAAATGAAAGCTTGTTTAAGTTTGTTGGTTTGATTGAAAATAGTCTTCTTGTCAGAGTTGTCGGTATTTGCATATGATGCAGGCATGCATCCTGGGTTTACTGGTCAAATAAGTTCACGTTGTCTGTTAAATTCGTCAGTAAAATAATAGCTTTAAATGATGACCAGTTTTGTCTAATGTCTCACAACGTTTTCGTAGGCAATCTGAACATAATTGTTGGAAACAAATGGTTTAAATAGATAAAAGTGGGTACAATAACTGTTTTATGGTCTGTATACTTGGAAAAAAAAAACAGCTTCGAAATTCTTTTTGGTAACAATCTTGAGTTTTTTTAAATGATAAAAACCTGAATATCTGGGTCGTTTTTGGATTGAATAGAAGACTGAAACATTATTGCTAAACGTACCTAAGTTATTTACTTTTGGCTTCTTATTGTAAAGAGGCTAAAAGCATTTGGGTCTGTTAAAAACGTGCCTTGTGTTTTATTGTGAAGCGGCATGTTTCTGAAATTATGAAGTGTTTAGAATGCTGATATAAAAGACAATTCGTAATTACTTACCTTTTTAGTGTTTACTAGTGTCTGTTAAGGGTTAAAAGTTATTAACTTATATAATTAAAGCTACTGGGAATTAATAAGGAAAACAGCTCTGTATTCAAGGAAAGTAAGGTGTAAGTTTTCAGTAAAGAAGGTACAAAAAATGGAAGTATTTTTGTTTGATGGGTTAAAAATGATAAATTTGTCCTAATGTACTAGAAAGGAAAAAAAGAAAGACTTTGGGACAAATTCTGAAGGCAAAAAGAAAGTTATAGAAGGTTTGTGAAGGAGAAATTCTAAAAGGAGTTTTATGCCTGGTCAAGTAGACTAAAGTAAATCCAATTAAGTGAATGAGTTTTAATGTTAAAAATAAGCTGGTACAAGAATTAAAATTTGGTTTTCTCTCAAAGGATAATTTTCTTGAACTTTTGGCCTGCTCTAACTCTACCTAAAAGACAGAAAATCTATGTTTTGTTAAAATAATTTCCTATATTCAGAAAGAAAGTGGTCTCTTCTAAAATTTTTTTTTAATGGTGTTGTTTGCTCTTGACTGTCTCTGTTGTCACTTTGAATGGATGCCTGAGCATTGTTTAACAGTGAGCGTTGTTTCCTATTTGAACAAACATTTTAAAAACTTTTGATATTTTTGACAAGCTTCTCCCTCAAAAATATTCAAGTCCTGAATGAAGGCTTTCTTTTGACCTGGTAGATGGAAGAAGAATTTCTCTGAGGATTTTCAGAGGGCCCCTGAGACTTCTCAAAGAAATTTGCTCTCTTCCTATAAGGAGGAAAATACTAAATTAATTAGATTTATTTGGTTTATTAAATTACATGGGTAGCATTGTCAAATAAGCAATGATAAACTTTCTTATGTGGTATTACGTGGGTAAATGTTATTAATATACGTGTCTTAACATTATATAACATTCCTAAAATTCTAATCTGTTCTGGTTATCAGTCATAATTCCAGTTATTATCTTAAAGTGTTATATGTCACAGAAATAGCCAAGTTTCTTTGTCAATTGCCCTTTTGAGTCTTTTATCCATTTGCAGATAGTTGCTGTTTTACTGTGATGCTTTTTGCTTTTACAAATATATTTCATCTTCAGAGAAATTCCTGGAAAGGATTATGACAAAGGTTCTAAACTACAGGTTTCTGATAAACTTTCAGATTGTAAAACTGAACCGTTAAGAAATTACAGAATTCTAACAGAAACTAAGCTCATAGACCTGCTAACAAAAGACTAAGCTCAAGAACTGATTATACAGGACTGTGTGAACTAATGAGGATGATTATAATTTTTTATGACTTCTGTTTAAAATATTGTTGAGTTTTAATGTTTTGTTTTGTTTTCTCAGATTTAAGGAAATCTTTTCTCTTATGCTGACTATGACTTACAGCGATTTAGTGAAGTTATACCGTTATGAGCGAAACTGAAACATTTATTTTCTCCCTACCTGATCCCTCCAGAATTTGGAAACTCTTTGTGAGTGAGTGATTATTTCACGGCAATATTTACATAAGTTCAATAAGAATCTGTTCTCCTTATAACAGGACACATTGATTATATTACCAAAGCTTTGACTGGAATGTCATATTTGAAACATACAGGCTCAGATATGACAAGACAGCTTTTCAGGAACAAAGATTGGACTTTCTGGAATACAGCCACTTGGAATCATGGGCCTGGTACCTTGTTTACAGAGATTCTGACAATCTTACCCGGTAAGTAAGGAAGCTTGCTTATCTGGCGGGTGCAAAAAACCTCAGAATATTTTGGGGGACCTCGAGAAGAGAGGAGTCCACCCAAACCTGTAGGTACTGCAGGCAAAATCTGATGACAAGTCCTTGGCTTGGCTTTTCTGGCCTCGAGAGGCCTGTACAGTTCAATCTGAGATTCCTCATAAAAATTCCAGCAAAGCAGATTTAAAAAGCCTGTATAATCAATTGATATTCTTACTGCACTTATGTAAATAATTGGCAGACCAGTTAATCTTAATTTGGCTATCTTTTATAAAAATGAGGGTGATTTTAGAGAGAAAAAATTATGTTTCAGTAGAAGATATAGTACACATTCATGAATATTAGATTCTAGCTCTTCTCTTCTGCAAGATTCATCTGTTACTAATCATAATGTTTCCTTGTGGCCATCCATCTCTGATACCTGGGAGTTCCCTGGCCACAATCAAACCTTTTCCTTCAATACTACTGCCCAAATACTAACTAGATTTGCCTTGTCACAGGTGGATCATAAACAACAAGTTCCAAAGGTAAAGTCCCCAACTTATGGATACACACAGGACGGACTATATCAAATTTGGGATAAATATATTTGGCTCACTCCTACTAGTGGTCAACTCAGTCAAAAGGCCACTCTATGCTGGGAACAAACCAATCACACCTGTGACACATGGCCTAATAGCACCCGACCTATGGGAAAAATTCCCGTTATATGTGTTCTCATATCATAGCCTTAAGAAATACTGATTGGTTTGGGACTGACTGGGATAGACAGCCCAGCGTACGTTGGTTAGCCCCTAATGGCACTCACTGGTTATGTGGCTCCAACTTATGGGCTTGGCTGCCACCTAGATAGATTGGACGATGCACCCTAGACTTCGTCTGGATGCAAGGTAGAGCTACATTTACTATATCTCCTCCTGCTAATTTACCCAACCTACAACAGCACTGGACCCGCTGTCTTCCACTGGTATGACCATGTTGCCTCAATTTTCCTTCCCCAATTAAAAATCGAAAGTGTCATCTGGCACATGGAAGCTCTAAACAAATTTACTATGAAAACATTAAATGATATGCAACATAGCCTTTCGCTGCTTGGTTTAGAAGTGTCCCAAATGCGTAAGGCAGTCCTCCAAAACCAAATGGCACTGGATGTCTTCACAGCAGTACAGGGGAACACTTGTGCCATTATAAAAACTGAATGTTGTGTTTATATTCCTGACTACCATCAAAATATCTCTGGCTTCCTATCTGATATGAACCATCAAATTAAGTCCATGTCTGACCCTACCCTATCTCTAAATGATTGGTTGAACTCTTGGTCAGGTCCAGGTTTCTGGACTGCTATCAAAACCTTATTCATTGGGTTAATCATACTGCTTGTATTTCTTATTATACTTTGTTGTCTGTTTCGTTGTTTGTCTTCCGCATGTCAACAAAGTTTCACCTCCTGGACCACCACTCATCAAATGATTCTCTCATCGCCAGAGGATTTGTACACCTTGTCAGCCTTGAACGCCATGGGCGCAGCCTTCCGGTCCGCTGAGCCTCCTACCTGTACCCATAGCCCCATTTAGGGACAGCTCTACGACCTTGTACAGCCGGAAGTAGTTACAGAAGACTGACCATCGTCCATATCCCCAAAAGATTTTGGGGCCAAATGGGTTCAGGGGGGGTTTATGATGAGAATTTTTAGGCTGCTTAATTTTAAAACAGTTTATGATGAGGATTTTTAGGCTGGTTACTTTTAAAACTACAGATAAGAAGAAGGCTCCAAGGAGTGGAATTTGTTTGCCCTTTGATCAGAGACAATTACAGTTGTAAAGGAAATCTCCATGCCTCCCTCTCTGGAATTTGTTTGCCCCTTGTTGGGAAAACATTTACATTTCTAAGGGAAACATCTATCTGTGAAGATGCCTCCCCCTCTGAGCCAGGAGGAAGGGGGAATGGCCTTATCTCTGGAAACTGTCTGACAACCTCATGTAACTGACCCCCCACCCCAAAATCCTCCTTTGTCTTTAGTTGAAGATAATATTTGAGCGGTGACTTCTGCCATTTACTCAATCCGGTTTGATTCTTATCTTAAAATTATGGGACCGCCAAATGGCCAGACCAAACGGGCACTAATAAAGAGATAACTCACTTACCTATGCCTTAAATTTGGCCCGAACCCTCAGTTCGGGGCAGCAGGAGCAGCAGAAGCTCTGACTGCCCATGGGTCCTGTCCCCATGCTACTCTATCTCTATTCTCTAAATAAAAGAGCACTACTGCCAGATCTTGAGAGTCTAAGAAATCTTTCTTTCGACTCCTCGGCTCACCGATCCCGCATCACTACCACCTTGGATTTCCTGCAACTCTACGTCACAGCACTGTGTGTAAAACTAAGAAAAAATTACCTACTATTTTTGGGACAAAAATATTTTTCTTAGCCATATCCCTTATTGAAGCATTATCTCATAAAAATCTGAAAGGCAGTGATGTTGTAGATAATGTCAGCACAGGAAATGAACTTTTAAATCTAAATTCTACACAAAACTGAACCTACGCTAGGCGTTCTCAACCAAGGAGCTTTTTAAAAATGCTAAACAGAAGCCTGAGTTTCACCCAGAAATTATGGTTCTGTGATCTTGGTGTAGGGCCACATCTTTTTTTTTTTTAAAGATTTTATTTTTTCCTTATTCTCCCCAAAGCTCCCTGGTGCATAGTTGCGTATATTTTTAGTTGTGGGTCCTTCTAGTTGTGGTATATGGGACACCACCTCAGCTTGGCTTGATGAGCAGTGCTAGGTCCACACCCAGGATCCGAACCTGCAAAACCCTGGGCTGCCGAAGCTGAGCATGCAAACTTAACCACTCAGCCACGGGGCCAGCCCCAGGGCCACGTCTTTTGAATATCTCTTGATGATTCTAATGGCCAGCCAGGGTGGAAAACCACTGACCTCTTCTCCAAATGTAAATATTTCAAAACTATGCCAACGTGATGAAGGGGAAGATAGTGATGCGGGGTCGGTGAGCCGAGGAGTCGAAAGAAAGATTTCTTAGACTCTCAAGATCTGGCAGGTGTGCTCTTTTATTTAGAGAATAGTGTGGAATAGCATGGGAACAGGACCCATGGGCAGGCAGAGCTGGTGCATGGGGACAGGACCCACAGGCAGTCAGAGCTCCTGCTGCTGCCCCGAGTTGAGGGTTAGGGCTAAATTTAAGGCATAGGTATGTGAGTCATCTCTTTATGAAGACAAAGGAAAGAACATGAAAAAGAGTTAAAATGGTATCAGTGCAGGTGGGGTCTGGTCATTGGGTGATCCCATGACTTTTAGACAGGAATCAAATCGGATTAAGTAAAGGTCAGAAGCCACCACCCTAAATCAGTTACATGAGATTGCCAGACAGCAACCAACTTAAGTTCTTGCCTGTGGCATTAAGAGTTTCTAGAGATAAGGCCATCCCCCTTCTTCCTGGCACAGAGAGGGAGGCATCTTTACAGATAGAGGTTTCCCTTAGAAATGTAAATCTTTCCCAACAAAGGGACAAGCAAGCAAATTCCACTCCTTGGAGCCTGCTTCTCATCTGTAGTTTTAAAAGTAACCAGCCTAAAAGTCCTCATCATAAACCGTTTTAAAATTAAGCAGCCTAAAAATCCTCATCAGATAGCACATAGAAAAATGGCAGTCGTTAACTTGTTAAGATGGTGGACTCCATTACTGTTATTGTAATATTATTTTGTAAAATAAGGAAAATGATATCAATTACATGTATCTGTGGGGTTTGAGTCATTTGCTTCTAGAAACATCCACTTGGAAGCCTGTGAAAAAGGCAAGGGAAGGACAAGAAGGAGTGGCTTTAAGGTAAGAAAACAAATCCCACCCACATGGTACTCTCTAGACTCCCTCCACCTCATCTCACTCCACCCAGTTGCAAACACAGGCAAGCATCCTCCACTGCCCAGCTGTCAGCTGATGCTCAGGATATATACTTGCTGGCAGATGTCAGAGGTTGCAGTCTACCATCAACTCTTCTTAGCCTCCCACGTCTGGATATTTTAATTCAGACTAGAGAGTACATCATTTCTGCAAGGCCCTACCATGCCTTTAAAAGTGTCTGAAAATCTATTGCTGCCAAAAAATTCCAGCTTAAAGAAGAGACTGGGAGAAAGGAAGGAAGGAAACAGGCATGTTAAGCTAGATACGTGAGCCACGCTGTCAGAAAAGACATGCAACTCTGAATCATGGAGGAAGTTTTGGCTGCTGGTCTCTCATTTCCATGAGGAATAAGGTGGGGCTGCCTTTTTCTACTATTTGATGATTCCTCTGGCTTAATCTTCTGCAAATGCTAGTATCTCTCATATTTGTTTACATCTCTTTTGAGGAAATTCATTCATTCAACAAATATTTACTCAGACCTTACCTTGTGTCAAGAACTGTTCTAAGCCCTGGGGACACAATGAGCAAAACCGATGAAAATCACTGCCCACTGGAGCTGACATGCTAATGAGGAAATTATCACCTATTATGGTAATTATTCTTCATATCTGACCCCCTACCCTTTGTTATAAACTGTTTGACACATTATTTTCCTTCTTTTCCTCTGACCAAATTAAACACACTGTCTGGTAGACTTGTTCTTTAAACATTTGTTGAACTGATGAATGGTGCCTCTGTGGGGACCTGGAAATGGCCACCCCAAGATATGTCTCTTTGGCATCAAGATTATTTGAGGCTGATTGCTTTTGATAAACTGGGACAGGGAAGGAGGCTCTGAGGAATGGAACTTGCCCTTCCTCAGGACACACTTAGATTTGTAAGGTAAATCTCTATCTGTAAAAGGTGCCTCCCTCTCTGTACCAGGAATAAGAAAGGCGATGACCTTCTCTCTAAAAACTCTTAATCAATACCAAAGGCAAGGACTTAAATCTGCATTTTATTGTGCTAGTCTGGTAACCTCCTGTAACTGACTTCCCTCCCCCTCCCAACTTTGGCATTTCTTTAAGGATTAAGCATCTTTCTTTAGGCTAGGAACTGATTGCTGAGCTCACCTGTGACCGCCCAGCTCCAGACAATTGACTTGCCTCCTGCTACACCCACTGAGATAGCAGACCATTACCTGCTGTGTCCATCAAGCGCTGTGCCGACAGGGCAATCTTGTGACTATTGTGGCAGGGACATTTCAATCACATGTGAAACACCCTGTTTGGGGGTATATAACCACTCTGTGCACCCCACTTCTTCGGTGCCCTTTCTTCCTTCGGGAAGAATGGCCCCGGGCCATGGTTCCTCATAAAGCTTTGTTAAATTTTCTCTTGCTATTCTGTCTCATGTGAATTTAATTCGTTCTCCGGCCAGACAAACCCACATGTCTTCCTCCCCTACAGTTTTGGCATAGTCGGCAGGATGAAATTTCACTGGCTGGACACTGCTTGCTCCTGGACTGCTGTGGCCGAGAGATTCCGGACCCCTGACGAGAGCCGGCAAGAGGTAAGAGTTCTTACCACGTCAGTCTCCCGGATCTCTGCCAGCAGAGTCCAATGGAAGCAAGAGTGGTGAGTTATTTTTGCTCTTCTAAATTAGATTAGCAGGAGAAAATGTTGGTGAGGCTAGCTTCTCGGATTCAGCAACTCTAGTATTTGAGTACTCACTGGTTGTAGATCCTTTTCCTCCCAGAGTTAGACTTTTCCTTGTCTCTGTCTTTTTGTTTGTCATAAGACACAGGCGTCTCTATAAGCCTGTTGTCTGGGCTTTTTGTCTTGTTCTATGTCTTGAGAGCTTGGTTTTGTGACCTTTCTGGTCTCCGCCATCGGAGGATGCATGTATCGGCACGCATCTTGGCGGCCAGTCGAGTAGACTGGGGTTCTGGGACACACTCTTTGTCCGGCTGTGTAAGCTCTCAGGGGAGTTTGTCATAAGAGGTCCCAATTGCTTTCATAAGGGGCCTTTGTTGTCTCAACCTTTGTTGCCTGCCTTTACTTTCTTAGGCTATTTTTGGGAGTGAATTTTCTGGATCTCTTTTGGGGACGCCTCTTTGTCCTCGGTTAAGCTTTGGTTGAGTCGCTGTTAAGATCCTACTCATCAATTCAGCCAGACGATGGATCATTTAAATTCAGAAAACTTCTACATTGGGGAAAAAAATTGTGAGAGCTCTCATCATAATTTTTAATTGGTATCTATGAAAAAAGGCCAAATTGAAAAGGAAACACAAGAAAATAGTAACTAGGTTTAAACCCTGACTAAGGTTATAATTGAATTGGTAAAATATAAAGGTCTGAGTGTTGATAAGATTATAAAGGTTGGAATGCTTGAGCTGACTTTCTTTTTATGAAGAGGTTATATCAACTTTGCTTGAGTATGCTTTAAAACGTCTTTCTGGGAATGCTTCCTTATGCAATATTATAAGACTAAGACCTGTTGAGTCCTGGCCATGGGTCCTGTCGCCATGCTGCAGCTCTTCACTGCCCATAGGCCCTGTCCCCACGCTATTTGAATAGAGGAGTGCTACTTCCAGGCCTTGAGCCCAGGAAGTCTTTCTTTTGATTCCTTGGCTTGCTGAGCCCGCTTGCTTCACCAGCTTGTGAGCTGAAGTTCTAGTCTTCCTTGTGCCTTTCTCTTTTTCAAGGATGGATCTAAATTCACTGCTCCATCGGGAACCTTCTCAGACAGCTGTATGAATCCATGTTTGCTGCCCATGGCTACTCTATGGGGCAAATTGTGGCATTCAGCCTGAAGAGAATCAGTACCTTAAGCCTGAGGGTGATGGAAAATGAATTAATCCATTCCTTCCTGACTCTATCTCTAATAGACAAATTTTACATGGGCACGCGTCGGCCACTTAAGTCATTAGGACAGCCGCCAATCTCCAAGACTCCTGTGGAAGGTTTCTTTTCTTAAGGCTGGATTGGGATCCCTTCCTCTGGCACCTGACCATGCTCTGAACTGCAGGAAAAGTCCCAATTGGGACTCCAGTTCAAGGAAAGTACCAAACTCTAACCTTTGGTTGAGTATGGGAACCCCTTCTTGGGAGAATGGCTCCAGGATGCAATTGGATAGAATGTCCCCCAGACCAGCGGAAAATTCCTCACTGTTTTTCTCTGTTCTTTGATCTTTGGGACAGCTCACCTGGCACTTAATGACTGCCAGGCATAATAGGGAAGGTGTACAAGGGATGCAATGCAGAGGGACGCCCCCATCGCCCCTTGCTATAGGAACCCCACAGGCAGAACAAGTAGGACGCTGCCCTAGGTTCAGGAGATTTTCAAGGTAATGGACCCTTTTCTTTCCTCTCTCTTAAAGTGACAGTGACCATTTTTTTGGCTCCTTTTGAGCTTTGCAATAGAGAAACAAAGAAATCTTTAAAGAGTCAAAGGCTCCACTCCTGGGAGCCCCCACTCTGGTTTCCAGGCCTGATCACCCCGGCAACCATGTGGGGTGCCTCTCTCGGTGATTGACTCGTTAAGCATTTTAGGTGGCCTACTGAGTCAGTTAGGATAGGAGACCTGTGATTTATTCTGTGAACTGTCCTGATGGTGTTGTGTGCCCCGGCACGGGAACTGCTGTGTGACCTCTATCTCGATAACCCTTGGGGAAGAGGCCATGAGGGTGAGGCCTGATCTCTTTTCCTTTGTTCTCCAGGCCTTTGCCTCCTGCTTCCCTGCCTGGCTCACCTGTGCTGGCTCAGGGACTAAGTGCCCTGGGCTAAGTGGGATTTGACTAGATCATAACTATGTTGATGCCTGCAGTCAGGCGCCTTTGCACCCTTTCTCTGGCCTTGTCAGTCGGACACCAGCTTTATGGCCATGAAGAATGCCTCAACCTAGACACTCACCCCCCTGGGTGCATTTTAACTAGTTGGAAATGCCTTCAGTTGGATGGTTTATGTCCCAGAAACTCCAGCTTGGAGAAAACTTGAGGAGTTTCTCTGTGCCTTTGTGATGTAGTTGGACAGGTAGGTCAATCTAGAATGTCATTAAGTTAAACCCAGTAACTTCCACCTGTCCTTGGAAAATCCTTGCAAGACTGGAAGCACAGATCTAGAGGCAGTTCAGATTCCACCCATTTCCTTTATCTCAAAAAGGATTATCATCTCCCCTCTGCAGGAACTACTATCTAGCCCATCACTAATTCCTAAGACTGAAAAAAAAAGAAAAGAAGAAGAGGGGAAAGGTCATAAGCGTGCCCTTGCCAAGAAAAAAATCTAGCATCTTGAGTGTCTTCTCCACAAATATTAGTAAAAAGTCTCAGAACAAAATTTGGATTCATAGCTAGGGAGCTTTATATTATTGTACCTGATTCATGGACTGATTTTTAAAACAATAGATGTGAAGGCTCTGTGTCTGTGTGTCTCTATATGTGTGTGATATTTTTACGCCCGGGTGATATGGCCAAAACTAAGAGCTCTGTTTAATTGGATTAAAGTAAGCACTTACATAAATTCTAAACGCAATAGAAATTAACCCAATGTCTTTTAAGTTAAGATGATATAGATTAATCTTTGGTTAATGAAAGTTTAAGTTTGTTGCTTTGATTAAAATGTTTGGATATGTCCTCCAGAGTTAACACTGCAAATGATGCAAATATGCAGCCTGGGTTCACTAGTCAAATAAGTTCATGTTGTCTGTTAGAAATTTGTCAGCATCATAGTTTTAAATGCTAGCTGTTTGTCTAATGTCTCAAAGTTTTTGTGGGTAATCTAAACATCATTATTGGGAACAAATGATTTAGATATAAATGAAATAAGAGTTTATAGATAAACTTTTAGCAATAATTATAGTTTATGGCATGTGTATTTAAAATAACTTCCAAAATCTTTTTGGTAACTTGAAACTTTGAAGTTTTGCTAGGTTAATTTAAATGATAAAATTCATTGAGTAACTAGATCATTTCCAAATAAGATATTAGACATTAATTATTAAATGTAAGTTTATCTACTTTTGGCTTCTTATTGCAAAGAGGCTAAAAGCGTTTGGGTCTATTGGAAAGTATGCCTCGTGTTTTATTGTGAAGTGGCATGTTTCAAGAAATTATGAAGTGTTTAGAATGTTCATATAAAAGACAGTTCGTAATTGCTTAGTTTTTAGTTTTTATTAGGGTCTGCTAAGGGTTAAAAGTTCTAATTAACATGTAATTAAAGCTACTGGAAATTAATAAGGAAAATGTTTCTGTATTCAAGGAAAGTTAAAATGTATGTTTTCAGTAAAGAGGGTATAAAGAATGGAAATATTTTGTTTGATTGGTTAAGAAAGATAAATTTGTCCTAAAGTACTAGAAAGTAAGAAAGAAAGCATGGGACAAATTCTGAATGTAAAAAGAAAGTTATAGAAATTCCTAAAAGAGTTTTATACCTGTTCAAGTTGGTTAAGATTAAAATGAATCCAATTAAGTAATTGGGTTTCAATGTGAAAAAGTAAACTGGTACAAAAATTAGAATTTGGTTTTCTCTCTCAAAAGGATAATTTTCTTAAACTCTTAGTCTGCTCTTGATAAAGAGATTATAAAAGGCTTAGAGGATCTATGTTTGGTTAAGATAATCTCCTATGCAAAAGACAGAGGTCTATTAAGTTTGTTTTTTTTTTTTTTTTTTTTTTTTGCTGTTGTCACTTTGGTTAACTATTATGAAGCATTGTTTCAGTGACCCTTGTTTTACAATGACAAAATCAGCAACCTCTTGATCTTGTTTAAGTAAATGTTTTAAGATCTGTTGATATTTTTGACAAGCTTCTCCCTCAAAAATATTCAAGTCCTTAATAAAGGCTTTCTTTTGAACTGGATGAAGGAAGAGGATTTCTCTGGGGATTTTCAGAGGGTCACTGGGACTTCACAGAGAAATTTGCTCTCTCTTCCTATAAGGTGGAAGATTCTAAATTAATTAGGCTTATTGGTCTGTTAAATTACATTGGAAGAATTGTCATATAAGTGATGATAATCTTAGTTGGTATTATGTGGGTAAATGTTATTGATATAAATGTTCTGAAATTATATAACATTCCTAAAATTCTGATATGTCCTGGCTATCAGCCATAATTCTAAATATTATTATAAGGTGTTGTATATCGCAGAAATAACCAAGTTTCTCCTTAATTGTCATTTTTAAGTCTTTTGTTATTTACAGTCAGTTGTTTTACTCTGCTTTTTTCTTTTGCAAATATGTCTCATCTTCAGAGGGATTCATGGAAAGGACTCTGACACTTACTTTGGAACACAGTTTTCTGATAAACTTTCAGATCATAGAACTGAACTGGGTAAGAAATTACAGAAATCTAAAGGAGAAACTGATGACCTCATAAAACTGCTAACAGAAGATTAAGATCAAGAACAGATTATACAGGACTGAATGAACTGAGGATGATTATAATTTTTGTGACTTTTATTTGAAATATTGCTGATTTTTTGATGTTTTCTTTGTTTTTTCAGATTCAAGAAAATCTTTTTCTCTTTTTTCTTGTGCTATGACTTATAGCAATTTAGTGAAATTATACCTTTGTGAGCAAAACTGAAACATTTATCTTTTTCTCCCTACCTGATCCCTCCAGAATTTGGAAACTTGGTGAGTGAGTGAGTATGGTTATTTCATGGCAATATAGTTATTTGCATAAGTTCAATAAGAATCTGTTTTCCTTATAACAGGACCCAATTGGAAACATTGGTTATCTTGCCAAAGCTTTGACTGGAATGTCATATTTGAGGGAAACATACAGACTTGGATATGACAATACTGCCTTTGAGGAACAAGGTTGATTTTGTGGAAATAAAGCCACTTGGAAATATGGGCCTGGTACCTTGTTTACAGAGATTCTGGCAATCTTACCTGGTAAGTAAGGAAGCTTGCTTATCTGGCAGGTGTAAGGAACCTCGGAATATTTTGGGGGACTTCAAGAAGAGAGGAATCCACCCAAATCTGTAGGTACTGCAGGCAAAATCTGACGGCAAGTCCTTGGCTTGGCTTTTCTGGCCTCGAGAGGCCTTTACTGTTCAATCTGAGATTCCTCATAAAAAATTCCAGCAAAGCAGATCTAAGAGCCTGAATGGTCATTTGCTATTCTTGCTGCACTTACGTAAATAATTGGGCCAAGTTTCTTGAAACTAAACTTATATCGCAAACCAACTAGTCTTAATTTGGCTATCTTTGGTAAAAATGAGGGTGACTTTAGAGAGAAGAATTATGTTTCGGCAAAAAACTAAAGTACACATTTGTGGATATTAGATCCTAGTTCTGTTAATTGTCTTTGAGGGTTTTTTTTCCTACTTGTGAACTGGACTGAATCCTGAATTCTTCTGCTGAAATATCTGGTTACAGATCTCCAAACTAATGTTTTCAATCTTTTCCTCATTTTCATTTGGAATCCTTGAGAATTGAACCTGCTCTTTTTCCTGAAGCCTTGCAGACTAAAGCTGGACAACTTGATAGAAACTTGAGAGATTCCTGTCTGTTGCTGTGTAAACTGCAAGCCATCTGAATGCCTGATGACATCTTCAGAGACATTTCACGCTGCAAAAGATGCTTTGACTCTGACATCTAGAAATCTTCTTTACTGGCTGCCTGCTGGACTCAGGAACTAGTTTATAATTTGCTCCAACCATTAACCTTGTTTTTCTTTTATTTCCATAGAAATACTTATTAAATACCTGATTGCTTGTTTCCAAAATATAGGCCTTACTTTGGGAGCCCACCTGCATCACTGCCTTCTAAAATGACTTTAACTGGAGGGATATATTAACAGGACTAAGAAATGCGTTCAGTGAGATGAAACAATCTACCACTCAGCTTCTGGACTATGAAACTTTAAAAAGTTTCAAAGGCGGGACTGTGGGGACCTGGAAATGGCCACCCCAAGATATGTCTCTTTGGCATCAAGATTATTTGAGGCTGATTGCTTTTGATAAACTGGGACAGGGAAGGAGGCTCTGAGGAATGGAACTTGCCCTCCCTCAGGACACACTTAGATTTGTAAGGTAAATCTCTACCTGTGAAACGTGCCTCCCTCTCTGTACCAGGAAGAAGAAAGGCAATGACCTTCTCTCTAGAAACTCTTCATCAATACCAAAGGCAAGGACTTAAATCTGCATTTTATTGTGCTAGTCTGGTAACCTCCTGTAACTGACTTCCCTCCCCCTCCCAACTTTGGCATTTCTTTAAGGATTAAGCATCTTTCTTTAGGCTAGGAACTGATTGCTGAGCTCACCTGTGACCGCCCAGCTCCAGACAATTGACTTGCCTCCTGCTACACCCACCGAGATAGCAGACCATTACCTGCTGTGTCCATCAAGCACTGTGCCGACAGGGCAATCTTGTGACTATTGTGGGAGGGACATTTCAATCACGTGTGAAACACCCTGTTTGGGGGTATGTAACCACTCTGTGCACCCCACTTCTTCGGTGCCCTTTCTTCCTTCGGGAAGAAAGGCCCCGGGCCATGGTTCCTCATAAAGCTTTGTTAAATTTTCTCTTGCTATTCTGTCTCATGTGAATTTAATTCGTTCTCCGGCCAGACGAACCCACATTTGGGAAGAGGAAATGTCTTCCTCCCCTACACTTCTAAAGGAATGGCTAGAATAGCAAAACCACTTTCATTATGCATATAATGGATTTAGTGAAGCATTCCCTTTTGTCTACAGGCAAAATTAATAGCTCCCTCCCTCTGCAGGCTCAAGTTTTTATTTCAGCAGCTATCCCAGCCCAACCGCAGCTAGGTTTGGTTGAATTGATGTCTTTGACTCCACCAGATTGAGGATATCTTCTAATAAAGAAATTACTGGGAGTACCACTGCATTCACCAGCACTAAGACAACTCTCAAATATTTATTCAGTTCACTTCAATGTTGATTTTTCATTATATTTAATTGCTATATAATCTCTCCATCCATAGAGTAGAAACTACAAGTAGGATATAAGGTAAGACCCTGGGTTCAAGCTCTAGTCACATAGTTGATTTTGGATGTGACCATAAGCAATTTGCATTTTGAGGTTTCCACACCTGCCAGACTATAAGCCCTAATTAATACACTCTTAAGATTCCTGTTAGCCCTAGAATTCTAAGCACTGAATAGATGTGAGCTAGTAAAATATGGCACTCTTAAGTAGGGAAAATACCAGTTGTTAACCTTCAAAAGATCAAACTTATCTCATTTACACCTTGTAGGGGAGGAGGACATTTCCTCTTCCCAAATGTAGGTTCGTCTGGCCGGAGAACAAATTAAATTCACATGAGACAGAATAGCAAGAGAAAATTAAACAAAGCTTTATGAGGAACTATGGCCCGGGGCCTTTCTTCCCGAAGGAAGAAAGGGCACCGAAGAAGAAGTGTGGTGCACGTAGTGGTTATATACCCCCAAACAGGGTGTTTCACACGTGATTGAAATGTCCCCCCCACAATAGTCACAAGATTGCCCTGTCAGCCCAGTGCTTGATGGACACAGCAGGTAGTGGTCTGCTATCTCGGTGGGTGTAGCAGGAGGCAAGTCTATTGTCTTGAGCTGAGTGGTCACAGGTGAGCACAGCAATCAGTTCCTAGCCTAAGGAAAGATGCTTAATCCTTAAAGAAATGCCAAAGTTGGGAGGGGGAGGGAAGTCAGTTACAGGAGGTTACCAGACTAGCACAATAAAATGCAGATTTAAGTCCTTGCCTTTGGTATTGATGAAGAGTTTTTAGAGAGAAGGTCATTCCCTTTCTTCTTCCTGGTACAGAGAGGGAGGCACCTTTACAGATAGAGATTTACCTTACAAATGTAAATGTGTGCTAACAAAGGGCAAGTTCCATTCCTCAGAGCCTCCTTCCCTGTCCCAGTTTATCAAAAGCAATCAGCCTCAAATAATCCTGATGCCAAAGAGACATATCTTGGGTGGCCAACCTCAGGTCCCCACAACCTCATAGCATCTTTTTTAAAGTATTTTATTCCTTTTTAAAATTATTTTTAGTGAGAGACTTGAGGTTCAAAGATACAACCTGTCAAAGGGTTAATCTGTGTTTATCCAACATTTGAACCCAAATCTGTCTGATTCCAAGCCCAATGTATTGTCCATGTAGCATGAGGCTGACTTATATAGGTGACTAGCTAGGATGGAAACCAGCTTCATCATCCATTTTTTATTGTAAGACACAATAGAAGAACAAATTGTCATGTATTAACATGATGCAGGGTCGGTGAGCCGAGGAGTTGAAAGAAAGATTTCTTAGACTCTTAAGATCTGGCAATAGTGCTCTTTTATTTAGAGAATAGTGTAGCATGGGGACAGGACCCATGGGCAGGCAGAGCTTCTGCTGCTGCCTCTGCTGCCCCCGCTGGCATGGGGACAGGACCCATGGGCAGTCAGAGCTTCTGCTGCTGCCCGGAGTTGAGGGTTAGAGCTAAATTTAAGGCATAGTATATGATTCATCTCTTTACAAGACAAAGGAAAGAACGTGAAGGGGCTGGCCCCATGGCAGAGCTGTTAAGTTCGCGCACTCCGCTGCAGGCGGCCCAGTGTTTCGTTGGTTCGAATCCTGGGCGCGGACATGGCACTGCTCATCAGACCACGCTGAGGCGGCGTCCCACATGCCACAACTAGAGGAACCCACAACGAAGAATACACAACTATGTACCGGGGGGCTTTGGGGAGAAAAAGGAAAAAATAAAATCTTAAAAAAAAAAAAAAAAAAGAACGTGAAAAAAAGTTAAAATGGTATCAGTGCAGGTGGGGTCTGGTCATTGGGTGATCCCATGACTTTTAGACAAGAATCAAATCGGATTAAGTAAAGGTCAGAAGTCACCACCCTAAATCAGTTACATGAGATTGCCAGACAGCAACCAACTTAAGTTCTTGCCTTCCCCATTAAGAGTTTCTAGGGATATGGTCATCTCTCCTCTTCTTCCTGGTACAGAGAGGGAGGCACCTTTTACAGATAGAGATTTACCTTACAAATGTAAATGTGTCCCAACAAGTGCAAGTTCCATTCCCCAGAGCCTCCTTCCCTGTCCCAGTTTATCGAAAGCAATCAGCCCAAAACAATCCTGATGCCAAAGAGACATATCCTGGGGTGGCCAATTTCAGGTCCCTACAAGGTCATCCCCCCTTCCTTCACAAACACAAATGTCTCAAAAGGGCAAGCAAAATTCCAGTCCTCGGAGCCTGCTTCTCATCCGCAGTTTTAAAAGTAACCAGCCTAAAAATCCTCATCAAACAGTTTTAAATTATCACTAGATATTTTTTCTTCTTGCTCCATTCACTTACTGGAACTCATAAGTACTGGAGATTTTAAAAATTCTTTGATCTGTGCTATTGAGAATCAACTCAATTTCTAAGCAAAGGTGCTTGAGCTGGCATTACCTCCTTCCCCACCTACTGCCTCTACATAGGCCCACACAAATCCAAACTGCTATGCAGAAGAATATGCCTTTGGCCTCAGGATCCATGGCCATGGAATAATGGTAGCTGAAGAAGTTCTCTAAGCTCTGAAACCAAAAGAAGTTTTTCACACAAGTCTTGATTTGGTTGATTTCACACAAGTCATAGATTTCAAGTATGAGAATCCTTTTTATAACATCGAAAGATCTCAAGCATCATAAATTGTACTTTCAGTAAGCCATTGATTGAAGACATAGATAATGAAAAACATGATTTAAGAAAATCTTTATATAAACATGAATTTTCTTCATCATAATAGGACCTACATGTACCTGAAAAATAATATACTCGTGTGGACCAAACATCTTGCCTGGGGCCTGGCTGGGAGAATTGTAAAGAGATTTGAGTGACTTACTCAAGAAAGGTTTTTAAGTAAAATGGTAGGATTTATTTTTTCAAAAAATAACTCTGAAATTAGATAACAGGACCAACTGGTTTGAGGAAAGAATTGGGAGTCAAGAAATGACTCAACAATAGTGGAGATACAAAGATAGAGCCAAGGGAAACACTCAAGGTAGTCTTTGGGGATTAAGAGAATGTAAAGGTTGGAGTGAAAGAAAGAGACATGAATATTTATAATTTTGAAGACTGAGTATAAGGCAAAACCAAAAACAGTGTATCACTTTTGTTATAGAGCATGTTGGGAGATCAGTTTGAAGTGCCTGTACACATGGATCCATTAGGCAGCTAGATGCACAGGTCTAGAAATGTGGCCATCTGAACTGGAGCTCAGAGGCAGTAAAGCACAGTGGTTATAAAAACAGCCTATGAGTCACCCAGGCCTGGGTCCAATATCCAGCTTTAACATTTACTAGCTATGAGAGCCTAGACAAGAACTTTAACTTTACTGAGTCAGTTTCCTCATTTGAAAGTAGTGATAAGAACATATTCCTCCAAGGGTTTGAGGAATGGATTAAATGAGAAAATGTATACAGCAATTAGCAGAGGGCCAGGCAGCAATAAGGATAGGCGCTATTATCATGGAGATGTGGAAGTCATCACAACACAGATGAGGGCGTTGCCAAGGGCGTGACGCTGGGAAGCTAAAGAGAATCAAAGACAAGAGCCCAGGGACTCCAGTGCCAGAGAATTGGGCAGAGGAGAGGTAGGCATAGAGATGGAGACAAGGCAGCCAGAGGAGCCAGAACACCAGGGGAGAATCAGGGGAAGGTAGTGAGCTGGAGGCTGATAGGAAAAGTGTTTCAACAAGCAGGAGAATGGAACAGCTGAATTCCACTTTGCAATAGTTGAGAATACAGAATAAAATTTAACCCTTGGAACTGGCAAGTGAAAGTGACCAGGAAAACAGCAGTTTGCAGAGCTCTGTGAGGATGGAGGAAGTACACAGAAATATCAGCTAGCACTCTTAAGACTTTGAAATCTTAATCATAAAAATGGATGCATAATCCTAAGAAAGAATATAATCTGAAACCAAGAGCCTAATTAAAAGTCTTGGCACATCTAACGGCATAACTTGGCTCAAGCTAGAAACCTCAGTCTTCTTGATTTTTTTCACTTATCTTAAAATTAAATCCATTAAAAACTCCTTTTGGACTCTATTTAAAAAATAAGCCCAAATTCATCCATTTTTCTTCTATCTCTCTGTGGCTACCACCCTAACTAAAGGCAACACTGTCTCTCCTCTGTTGCCGGCACCTCATCAGTCTTCTGCTTCCTTTCTTCCTCCTGTAGAATTTATTCTCCTTACAGCTGCCATTGTGCTATTTTTAAAACAAGAATAAGATCGCATCAATCCATTGTTTTAAACTTTCCAGAGGCTAACTATTGTAGTTAGACTAAAATCCAAACTAAAGAGTTTGTGTGGGGTCCAATGGGGCTCCACCCCAGACTACCTCTCTGACCTCACCTCAGCCCATATGTCCCTTTATTTCCACACTTCAGCCACATTTATCTTTCTGTTTCTTATACTTGTCAAGAAATTTTGTATTTTTTTTTAAAAAAAGAATCCTCCAAATGACATAAGCTTCCGGGCTTATTAAACTTAGACCCACCTCTGCTCAACTCCTTGTCACTATCACGTTAGTCTGTTCTTTAATTGAGCTCCTTGTATGTGTCAAGCACTGTTATAAAAAATTAACATGTACTTTTTTCATTTAATCCTCCCCACAACTTCATTAGGTCAATAATATCATGATTCTGACTTTACACATTAGGAAAAAGAGTCATGAAGAGGTTAAGGAATTTAACTAGGTCCATACAGCTAGAAAGAGGAGCTGGGCTATTCAACCCCAGGCAGCATGGCATAGAGGAGGGAGAGAAAGAGAGAAAGAGAGGGAGAAAGAGAGAGGAGGCTATAGGTGAGGACTTCGAGCAAAGTAAGGCAAATATCATTGGAAGCTAGAGAAAAGGAGACTTTTATTACGTAGTGGCAGGAATTTATCATTCTCAGCTCTCTAAATGACAGGTGATTCTATTATTAAGAAATGGCCTCCCAGTAGAGATAAAATTCAGGGCCCTATCAGAAACATAGCCAGCCCTGGTGAGGTAGTGGTTAAGATTCAGAGCTCTTACTGCCACAGCCTGGGTTATTTCTTATTCAGGGAATCACACCACTCACCTGTCAGTCATCATACTGTGGTAGCTGCATGTTGCTGTGATGCTGACATAGCTGCAGAGCTTCAGATGATATAGTACCAGAAGATGAAAGGATGATGCAAGAGATTGGGCAGGATTCTGCTCTGCTGTACATAGGGTCACTAAGAGATGGAATTGATTCAATGGCACTAACAACAACAAGAAATCAGAAATATATGGTATAAAGATGAAACCAAGGGAGTGACTGTAAAATCCTTTCTTAAAGCCTAAGAAAAATTTAAGGTGGTATCTAAAACAGACCAAAGTCCCCCTAAGGATCTTAAGGGGGTGTCTCACGGATCCTCTCTTTTAAAGAATATTGTGATTCTAAGAATTTTAAGAGCATTATCCTACAGAAACCTTACAAAAAGTTCAGAGTAGAGAATGGTTTATTTCAGTGAGATTTGTGGGTGTGGCTTTTGGCTAACGGAGGGAAACAATAATGTTCAGAGGAGAGCTACAAAGTTTTTAAGAGAATTATATTGGTAGATACACAGCTTAAACTAAAAGAGACATAGAAAGTACAAAATTAAAAGAGGGCTTCGGACCCTCAAACAACCATGTGTCGGAAGTAGGCTGAGAAAATTACTCTGCTGCAGATGTGAGCTATTTATTATGAAAAGGGATTGATGACTCAGATGGCAGATCCAAGAACCCAGACAGCAGAGCCAAGATCCACAGTAAATCATTTCCAGGCAATAGGATTGAATCCCAATCAAGAAATGGGTATCACACGCCTAGCTGAATTTCAAAGTTGCTTTGGAATGCTGACTCCTGTGTGCTTCCCATTTCTCCCTTTAGAAAAGGGAAGTTTATAGCAGTTCTTCTCAGCCTGTTCCACTATTGTATTTGGGTGTATGGGGAGCAGAGAACTTGTCGTTTTAGTTCACAGATCTTTTAGATAAAGCAGAATTATACTGAAAGAGCTATACACAAGGAAATGTACCCAAGGAGCCTCATCTTTACCTGGGCCAGATTTATATGACAAGATGCTGGACTTTGATCTGATGCCATAAGGGCTTAGTGTTGAGGGTCTTATGGGAAGGGAAGAATATTTTTCATGTGGGAAGGATACAGTTGTAGCCAGAGGGTGGGCATATTTTTCTAAGACGACCACATCTATACCACATGCCCTTCTTACACTGCACCACTGACACTCCTCCAGATCTTTGTAACTACCTCAACAAAGAGCATGTGGCAGAGTGACGTGGCATATATTTTTAGGGTAAGTCAAAAAAGGTGATTGACTCCCATTTGGCTCCCTGTCTTAAGAAGCATGCCTCGAGAGCTGATATATAAGAAGCCTGACTACTCCGAAACTGCCAATGCTGGAGAGATTTCATGTAGAGGGCACATAAAGATAGAGCTGGCCAAGGAGCCTAGCTATAATTGCCCCCAGCTATTTGAGTCTTCCTAGCATTAACTGCCAGAAATGCGAGTAAGACAGCCTTCAGATGATTTCAGTCCCCAGCCTTCATGCTGCCCCAGCCCACACCAAGTAGAGAAGACGTGAGCACAGCATACATTGCATATTCGTGAGCAAAATAGATGTTAAGCCAGTAAATTTCAGGGTGGTTTGTTATGCAGCCATGGTAATTAGAACAATACTCCTGCCTCCAAATAGACCCTTTTGCACCAGATCTAAGAACTTTCTTTTCTAGAATATAATTACCTGAGGCACCCACATTACAAAGATATTCCCAGGCACCTAAAGTTCTGTTGCTTTAATCTTGACTCCTGAATCTCATTGGGACCCAATGACCCTCATTTCAGCAATCACACAGCCACACTCACTCTAGAATTTCTCCCACTTTGTTTCCCCTTCAGAACTAATTACCACAACCCCATGCGCAAAAAATACTTTCTATCCTTATGGTCTAACCAACCACCTAATCATAACTATTCAACCTCAATGTTTATTCCAGTTTGGGAGGATAATTAAAATATGCACTTATCAAAGCACACAACAGTCCAGACAAATTTTCTGTTTCTATACCTCCAAAATCAAATATCACTGGTTCAGCAACTCAGGATCCATTGACTCTTCAGAGGAAAGCATTGCTCTCCTCCATGCAGACCACTCTTTTCCATCAATGTTGGTGACTACCTGATCCATCCTCTAGCAATCCTCCACGTCCCCATTCCTCCTGGACTCATTGTCATTCAGCCAATTTAGGGTCAAAACCATTTATATTTCTACCTCGTTTCACCTCCAAAATTTTAGAAAGAGCAATCTATATGTCTCCACTTCATTGTTCCCTCTTTACCATTCAAAGTGGAAGACAATTCAAAGGGCATGGCTAGGTAGAAAGATAAGGTCTAGGCTAAGCTGACTGACAGCCACCCAAACATGGCTTCTTGTTATTCTTGCAGACATCACAATCTGAAATTTGAAACTTTGCTTATGCATCAAAAAGTGTATCTTTCTGGGACTAGAGTTGATATGATCCATAAGTAGACTCATGGTCATCAAATTCTGACATGTAAACTGGAATTCCAGGATCTTAATTTACAATAAGAAATCATACCTGCTTTGTGGACCAGAATGCTTATCCCCACAAGATTTACTATTGTTTTTTCCCTCAACTGACAACAGAGGTCAAATTTTTATATCCTTTTACACCAACCCTAAGAGACACTTTTTTTTTTTTTTCAAATTTAACCTCTCCAAAATCAGACTGTTTTACGGTTAATGTCAGCCAGGTGGCAGTCATGATATAGTAGATTTAAAACCTTCTGTTGATTTGATAGTTCCTCAAAAAGTTAAACATCGAGTTACCATTTGGCCCAGCAATTCCACTTCCGGGTGTATACCCAAGAGCATTGAAAACACATGTCTACACAATAATGTGTACATGAATGTTCATAGCAGCATTATTCATACTAGCCAAAAAAGTGAAAACAACCAAATATCCATCAACTAATGCATGTATAAACAAATTGTGATATCCATACAATGGAATTATTCAGCTATAAAAAGGAAGGAGGCACAGATTCACGCTACGATGTAGACGAATGTTGAAAACATTATGCTAAATGAAAGAAGCCAAACACAAAAGAGAGTATATTGAATGATCACATTTATATGAAATGCCCAGAATAGGCAAATCCATAGAGACATAGAGAAAGTAGGTTAGTGGTTGTCAGAGGTTGGGAAAAAGAGGTAATTGGAAGTGACTTATAATAGCACTGGGATTTCTTCTTGGGGTGATGAAAACATTCTGGAATTAGATGGTGGCACAATGTTGTGAATATACCAAAAACCACTCGATTATATACCTAAAAAGGGTAAATATTATCATATGTGAATTATATCATAATAGAAAATGGGAGATTAGTAATAAAAAAAGTCACAAAACCCATGTCAAAAATGGCGGAAAAAACTTTCTGGTAAGATTAAGAAATTGCCATCACCAGCGTGTCTGAGATTCAATGACAAAATATGCGACACACAATATGTGGGAACACCATTTGCCAAGCACTGGCAAGACCACTGAATGACGTAGATGTTTAAACGACCAAAGGCTTCAAGTTATCACACATGGGGTGTTCACCTGCTTTCATTTTTACAGCAGGGGTCAGAAAACTATGGCCCATGAGCTGAATTTGACTCTCCATCTTTTTTTGTATGGCCTACAAGTTACAAATAGTTTTTACATTTTTAAATGGTTGAAAAACAACAAAATAAGATTAATATTTTATTATAAATGAAAATTGTATGAAATTCAAATTTGTGCCCAGCAATAAAGTTTTACTTGAACACAGCTGTGTCCATTTTGTACAACAGTGGCAGAGTTGAAGAGTTATGGCAAAGACCACATTGCCCACAAAGTCTAAAATAGTATATGGCCCTTTATAGAAAGTTTACCCTCCCCTGATCTAAAATACTGATATTACAGAAGGCACCAGATAACTGATTCTGCTTTTAAGAGCACTCAGGGTCCAGAGCAATGCAGCTCCACCACATCTTGCATCTTTTCCAGGTTGGTATTTCGCTGATGACTATTTCAGCTTCTTTTAAAGATTTTATTTTTCCTTTTTCTCCCCAAACTCCCCCGGTACATAGTTGTATATTTTTAGTTGTGAGTCCTTGTAGTTGTGGCATGTGGGATGCCACCTCAGCATGGCTTGATGAGCGATGCCATCTCCGCGCCCAGGATCCAAATCAGCGAAAACCTGGGCCGGCGAAGTGGAGTGTGCGAACTTAACCACTCGGCCACGGGACCAGCCCCTATTTCAGCTTGTTTTAAACACATTAGCCAAATAAGCTGGGCTACAGTGACATTTTCCCTTCCTCTTCAATTGAGATTGCACTGTTTCTGTGTTTCCTGTTGATTTCAATAGTTAAGTTCTTAGAGGTCTAAGGGTGCCTTCCTGCTACCCATGTGTATGATCTTTTCCCTCAGGACTGAGGGCAGCGGACACAGTCAGTGCCCTCCATATCCTTCAGACATTTTGGTGGGCTCCAGATGACTTCCAACTGCCACTATCTGCCTCTTGTTGCTTGAAGACTCCCCTCTCCCCCGCCAAACACAGCAGGCCTCTCAACCAAAGCTTCTGGCAGGTGACAAGTGCAGAGGAATTAAGATCCCTAGGAGCAACCCTCGATCAGTAACTCTTGAGAGCTGGCATATAAATATCCTAGCTGCCTCAACCCCTGGGCATGTATTTTGCATCAGTTCCAAGACGGTCCTTGTGGGATTAAGCTCTAGTCTCCCACTATAGTAGATCTCATAATACTACCTTTTATTAGTTGCTTTTACTTCCCTATTTCTCTTCTCCACTTCACATGGGTATTTCCTGAAATTCCCAAATGCCTGCTTATACTCAAATGCTTGTCTCAGTCTCAGCTACTGAGAGAATCCAAACTAAACACTGGAACTGAAAGCACCCCTCCTCTGGCCCTTTCACTCTCATCACCTGGGGGGAAGTTGTACTTAGAATAATATACAGAATCTCCAGAAATTTAACTCTTTCAACAAGGGTCAAGATAGGTACAGACAAGAAGTAAATTTGTTCTCCTCCCAAGTTGGGTCAAGAACAAACCCTTGCACTGAGAACAAAACCAAGCTTTCCCTAGGTCTTTACTTGTGCCATCAGGGGCATGGGTTCCTGCTATCTGCAGCTCTAACTGAAATTGCCTCAGTTTAGACCCATATGCACAGCTGCCTAATGGACATCATCTGGTTGTAGCCCACACTTCAATATTTGTGTATATATATATATGTATATACACACACACACATGTATGTATGTACACACACACATATACACACACACACACTCCACAGAGAGAGAAAAATATATGTATATATAAAATCCAACTTCATATTATCTATATCTTCGCCTATTCCAACACCCTCCCTTCAAACTAATAAATTAATAAAAAGCCTCTTCCTCTGATATTCCTAATTCCCCTCATGTGCTCACCCTCCAACACAGTTTCCAAATTTAGAAATATTCCTGGCCATGTCCTCTCTGGCATGCCCCATACCCAGCTGGTCACCAAGTCTTCTGGGGCTGGGGTCAGAGGTATCTCTGCATCACTGTGGCTCCTGATGTCATCTTCTGCCTCCTAACTGACCTTCTGCTATTAGTCTTTCTCTATGCCATATGGCTCTCCAGTGCTGCCACAATTATCTTTCAGAAAAAACAAATTTTGCCAATTTTCTTTTAAACCTCTTTGACTCCATTTTGCCTAAAGAATAAATTTCAATATTTTTGGTATGTCCCCCAAGGCCCTTAACCATTGGCCCAGCCTCCCTAGAAGTTAGCCATTTCTCACACAAACACAAGTGATTATTTTTCAGATAGATATATATGCTGAGATGAAGAAAATATAAACTTATTTCAAAGCTTTACTAAATTCTTACTGGTTTATTCATGCATTTTTCAATCAATGGAATACAAAAAAGCACAGATATTATCTGAAGTTGCAATTTTCTGAAGCTAAAAATAGAGATTCTCATCCTTTAAAAGTTGAGAGCCAACCAGATTTATATTTTTTAAAGTCCTCTTCTAACTTTCAGCATTTATTCATGCAAAGTAACTTTTTAAGGCAAGGTCATTCCAAGGATACGGACTTTGAGAACAATGGTATATCTGGGCTGAAAGACAAGTTTGATTTTGTGTTAGTGTGAGCAAGTGTGTATATAGTGTGGGTGACAGGAGAAAGGAGATTAGCCTATGGCTTATATAAATAGGGCAGGATGCTATACGTTATTTCCAATAATTCTTTTAAAACAAGTCTTGCTCCTTTGGTAGGCTTCAGTAAGGTAACTGGAGTAAAGGCATCTCAATTATAACACAGTACAATTTACAGTACAATTTAGGCTTCCATAATGTACTATGACAAAAAGGGAGAATAGACAGTTTCCCCCTAGTGAAGCCACTAGCTCTTCAGGCAGCATCACCAGGACATCATCTCATGTTGGACAATCTTCCATTATAGAATCAGAACGTGGAAGAAGTGGACTCTGGATTCAAATGGATTTGGGTTCAAGTCCTGGGAACACTCTTGGTAACTCTGTGACCTTGAACAAGTCACTTCTCTGACTCTTAATTTCTTCATCTATAACATGAATAACCAATACATTGTCCAACATTGTGACAACTTCAAATGAAATTAAGTTGCTCTTGTGGGTATTAATGTATCTTTTTTCTTTCCCTATTACTAAAATTACCATGCTCCCAAATATCTCATATGTGTTTAAGGCTTCAAACCCTGGGTCCAGAAGGATCCTTAAAGCGTATTTAGACCACCTTACTTAGTTTTCAGATATAGAAACCAAAAGGGGTCATATAGGTTGCCTGTCATTATATCATGAAGTGGTAATATTTGGAATAACCACAAAGGCAAATAAGGGGGGAAAAGCTTATGAGTATTTCTAAAAATCATCAAGGTAAGCAGAGGTTAAAAAACAAAAACTAAAACCCACAAATGTACATCAGGGAGGGGATTTTTCTCCAAAAATACTTGACGGAACCAGAATGAAGAAAGCAGGTACTAAAGATTCCCCTGCCCCCACACCTACTGCTATTGGGAGACAATGATTCACAGGCCCCTCATGTTTCTGCATTTGTGCAAGCAGAGGCACTGACGGCCTTTGTACCAAACTATCTTTTCAAGAGTGCTTGTATAGTGAACACTCTTGGGAAACAAGGATAGCGTCTCCCTCTAGAGCAAAGAGAGGTTTTGCTTACTTCCCATTATGAAAGATTCAGGTTCTCTAAGTTCAGGGTTCCTCTCTGTAACACAAGCCACTCACTGCCTGTGCAGCTGTCACCTAGCCCTCTTCACTTTGCCCTGTGGAAATATCAGTTTAGGGAATCAATGCATGAAGATGCTGATACTTGGATATTGTGTTACGGTAATTAAATTGTTTGTCTCTGACCCGGGGGTCCCATATCTTCTACTACCATCCATAAAACTGTCAGGCTCAATTGCTGGTTTGCAAGAACAGTAAAAAATCCCAGACCCTCCACAGTTCTTGACATTTGCTAAGATTTATCCGTGATCAAAGTTGCCTTTAAGTCCTGGAAGCAGAAACTTTATAATAATAAAGTTATATAAAGGCAGACCCAGAAATAGTGATAATAACCACTTACTTAGTGTACTGAAACTCCTAGTGCCCCGTTAAAATCCCCCTTGGATCTCTTCCTCAGCTCCATGCTCTAATCCCCCAGCTTCCTAGGGCTTTGCTGCTATCCACTCTCACCTGTGACCTTCTCCAGAGGATTGACCTTGAGTACTGGATCCACACCCCCAGTCCAGAGTACAAGAAGTAGCCGGGAGTTTATATTTCTCCTGGGAGGCCAGAAGAAAATGACTGACTGAAGAAGTAGGGGAGTCCTGCTCCTTTTCCTCAAGGCTGGACAAACTCTGGGGGTATAATATATGTTCCAGAACTTCCTGTGTGATCAGGCTAAGGATGGGGCTTGCCTTGAAATGGCACCTTTGCCTGGCTTCTTTCCCTTACCCATCCTGCCTCCCCACTCCCTTACTGGTTTCCTTTTGGAATATCCTTAATAAATAAATGGCAAATCCCTAGCCTGAGGTCTGCTCCTAGGAGAACCTAAGATAGCCATAATTTTCAACCCTGGTTGTATATTAGAATCAACTGGGGGAACTTTTTAAAAATTATGATGATATCCTACCCTAGACCAATTAAGTCAGAATCTCAGGCAATAGGGCCACGGCATGTACCTGTTTAAAAGCTCCCCAAATGATTCTAACGTTCAGCACTGATTTAGCTCATTTGAGGGTCTTCTTAGGGTATCTTAATTTTACCATTTTCTGTGTTCCCAGCACTCAAACAGGTCTAGCAGAAATCCTATCTAGGAAATTGCCTATCCAGGAAATCCTCCAATCTAAAAACTTGGCAGCAACATGGCCCAGCTCAGGGAGAAAATATTTTTCCTTCGCAGTCCTGGTAGAGATCTTTGGCATTTGGGGGCAGTCCTGAAGTAGGAAGGGCCTATAGGGCTTCTCTAGGGAAAATTGTATACAGCCAGTAAGCCAGAGCAGGCTCCTGGTCCTTCCCACCACCCTGAAGAGACCACTACTGTCCACATATGACTCCAAATCCAGTTTGCAGGAATATCTGGCAACACTACACCCACAATGAGTCTCATCTCAACATCACTCCTTGACCCCTACCTCCGGGAAGTCTAAGGATATTGAGATGGTTAAACTTTTTGTGTCAACTTTGCTAGGTCATGGTGCCCAGTTGTTTGGTCAAACACTAGTCTAGAGGTTGCCATAAAGGAATTTTGTAGATGTGATTAATTTCTACACTCAGTCGACTTTAAGTAAAACAGATTACTCTTGACAATGTGTGTAGGCCTCATCCAAGTAACTGAAGGCCTTCAAAGCAAAACTGAGGTTTCCTGCAGAGGAAAGAATTCTGCCTCAAGAATTTAGCATAGAAATCTGCCTGAGTTTCCAGCATGCTGACCTGCCTCAGATTTCAGACTTTCATCCCCCACATATCATATGAGCCAATTACTTAAAATAAATCTCGTTACATATACATACAATCAACTACTGGTTCTGTTTCTCTGGAGAACTGAGACTGATATAGGTGTGTTCTGCTACTCCCAGTCTCAAGTGCCCCTGGAAAACATAACTATGGCCTTCATTTTAGCCAATTCCTCAGCCACATTCAACCTAACTGAATTTGACCCAACCACCCCTAAGCCTTCTGCTTCCAGCTGCCAAGTATATCCCCATGATTATCTGTCTGCCTCGTGCCCAACAGTAGCCAGGTGCTCTTTTACACACTCTCTTTAAGACAAGTAGCTGATTACATGGCTCAGCTACCTATCCAGCCCCCCTAAATATTCCTAGAGCCAGTCACCACCTTCCTTCGCACAGAACACCTTCTACCCTCAAACTAAACTTTCTCTTCTACCATCTCCTAGGACTCCATTTCTCCTGGAACCACTGACACAATCCAACACTTAGCAAACTTCCTGACATATGGAGGTGCTTGAGAAAAATCTAATGAAGCAAAGGTGGTCACTTAGCAAGCTCAGGAGCTCCAAGAAGACTTTTGAGAAATCTTCTGGTGGGCGAAGGAAACTTAGAATGTCCATCTACAGCCTCCCCCAAACGGTAGACCACTGACATTTCAGTGGAATGCTACACTGTCAGAGTCAACTCGTCCCCACCTGAGTATGCTCACTGGAGCACAGGTCAAGGTTTAGCTCCAGGCAAACCATCTCTATCAAAGGGAGGGGGTCTCAAATGGGAACACACAAATGGCTGAGTACAACCACATCTTGTCTCAGCAATTAATCTGTCCACCTCCTGTCCCCCAGTTCTAGCCTCCTTAGGGCCAGCCATATCTTTGGTCTATACACTCAAGCATCCTGGCTTTTACCTGACGTTTGGCCAAGTTTCTCCCCCCAGCTTCATGTTCTCACAAGCTCTCATATTGAGAATCTGACTTTTGGAATTTGAGATATCTATTTTGGAATCCTGGCTTTATCAGTTATAAACTGGGTGACATTAAGCCTCAGTTCCTTTACCTGTCAAGTGGAAGCCATATAAAACCTTCCAGGACTTCCAGGTTTAGGGGTAAGCAGAGAACTAGTGATATCTAGCAGAGCATTTGGCACACAGTGGGAGTTTTTAAGTGTCAGCCATTTTTGTCATTATTGGACAAAAGTTAATATTTGACACCCAGACACCACTGTATTATAAATAAAGAGATCTTACACCTGGGTCAGGATACCTTGCCCGTCCCTCCGGACCAGAGAACCTGAGCAGGATGCCTCCCAACTGCTCCCGTAAGTTTCCCACAAACTTAAAAGGGGAAATACCAAGAACTATTAAAAATTTTTGTATTTTGAAATTGCAATTTCCTTAGCCATTTACCATCTTTAAGCTTAACTCTTCCATATGTTAAAGGAGATGGCTTGACAGCTTTCCATAATGGTAGCTTACAAAAATAACTTTTCAGTGGAAATGCTATAAAAAATTGAATTAATTCCGTGATTCTCAGCTCTAACTGCACATCATAAGAAACATCTGTGCAGCTTTCTAAAATGTTCCCAGACTCGATCTCTAAGCAAAGATTCCACTTCTGTGGGTCTCTGTGACCTGGATGATCACATCTTTTTAAAGCCCCCTTGAGGATTCCGAGGACCAACTAAGGTTGAACACCACTGACCTACTCTCATTACAAATAACTCAAAATTGTACAAAGAATGTGATGCAAATAGATGCAGGCTTGCACCAAAGGGGCTGCAGGCAGCCCTCAGCTGTTCTCAGCCTTCTCTCTGCCCGCTTCCTCCATGTTCTGCTTGTCTGGATATGCTGGTGCAGACGAGAAGTTACCTCATTCCTGCAGGGTCCCAGCAGGGCTTCAAAGAGGTGGAGACTGCTGCTGCTAGGCAGATGCCACCTCAGACCAGAAGCTGGGAGGAAAGGGGGGACACGTAGGAGGGAGTTGTGTGCAGAGTGGAAGAAAGAGCGGAGAAACAGAGAGAGGGCAGGGAGAAAGCTGTATCTATGCGCCTGGCTGTCAGAAAAGAAACGAGACCAAATAATAGAGGTGTTCTTACAGAGAACAACGAGCCCCGCCCCAGCTCTTCAGAGGTTGCCTGGTTTGCTGCACTGTAAATAATGCTGCTTCTGCTTTTGTTCCTATCTCTTCAGAGAAAATTATTGCCTGGTGTTGCTTTTATTTTCCTCTGCATCTTATTCCTGTCCCCACTCCGTGACTGGACATTATTTGGTAGGCTGTTTCTCCTCCTATTCTCAGATCTAGTCCTGTGACACAGTAGTTACCTGACACAGCTTTCTTATTACACAGATTTGTTGAATTGATGAATAGTGAGCTGGTAGACTGCCCTCTCCATACACAGCACCCCCAACCTTCCACGCCGTTTTACTTTGTCCCCAGGCAGAATGCATCCCTCCTTCCTCCGGGTCCACAGCTCTCGGCACCTCACTTAGGTTATCCCAGCCTACCCTGTCCTGCAGACCAGGGGTTAAGTCTGCGTCTCCACCAGGCAGTGAGCACCTCAGGTAAAGGGACTGCTTATTGACCAGCTCCTGGGGCGGCACTGGCATTTGAGTAGCCTCTTGAATGTTTGCTACATCCAAGCCAATTTTCTATCTCTGTATCACTTGACTGGTGTCTGGTTTCCTCATCACTAGGAGAGAAATCACTGCTAGAAAGGGAAAAAACACGGGGTAGGGTCCTGGTCACACAACTCCTCTCTGACGTACCTGCAGATAACCTGTGAGACCATAACCATATCTGTAAACCAAGTGGACTAAATCAGCTCTAAGGACACTTCCGGTCAGAGACTGAAGCACTAAACACACAGAAGGGATTTGGAAGCATGGCGCATAGAAAAGCAAATGAACCTGTATGAATTCCCTGCAGATCAACCTGGCTTCATATAAGCTTCACCATAACTTTGAAATGGATATTTTACTCCCATTTGAAGAAGAAAAAATAGAGTTTCAGAGCTTTGATTTGTTCAAGGTTAGATAGTATGCCTAGGATTTGAACCCGAATATGTTTGAACCCACAGCCCACTTTATCCACACACTGCTTCACTAGCGGGAGGCTGACCGCACAAGACAGCATCCTGGGGATGCTGCTGAGAACCGGTGGCTTCACTAGGATGCAAAATAATCTTCATCCTCCTTTTTACCACAGGTCATAATAGAAAACAGAGTTTCATACCATAACATTACGGTATTACTAAATGATGTCTTTTCCTAACCCTGTCTTTATTCCCTTATTGGAGCCTATTAAAAGAGCCAGAGGCATTAAAAAATTATTTTGTTTGAATTATTGAGAAGAATAAAGTCATTCCCTGTTCATAAGTCTTAAGGCTTGTATTCCTCCATTATTCTACCATAAAAATTCTCCCCCAAACACACATATAAAACCAATTTATCAGTCCAGGTACACCCTTGAACGTAGAAGCCATACCCTTCTAATAACTTTGGCTAAGAAAGTTACTTGAAATAAAGTCTGAAACCTAGAAGAAATATTTCATGAAAATCTGATCTAGTTGGTTCTCCATATTTCAATTATGAGAATCTTTTTCCTACCAAACATAAAATTGCACCTCCACATGATAATAGTTTGCTTTTTTAGTGTCCATTGATTGAGAAAACAGCAAAATGATAAAAAGTCAAAATGAATTCAATTAGGCTTTGAAATGTTTGTATTTTCAGCATCTCTACAGCATCTATATCCAGATGAAAAATAATCACTTGCATATGTGTGAAAAATAGCTGACTGCACAATAGGCTGGGCCAATTGTCAAGGGCTTTGGGTGGCATACCAAGGAGATTAAAATTTATTCTGTAGGCAAAATGGAACCAAGAAAGGTTTTAAAGCAAACTGACAGGACAAGATTGATTTTTTTTTTCAGAAGATAATTTTGGCAGCAGTGTAGAGAGCCAATTATGATATGACATAACAGTGGCAGGAGTTCAGGAAGGAGGTAGGAGATGATATCAGGAGCCACAGTGACGCAGAGGTAACTCTGACCCCAATGTTGGAGGACTTTGTGAGCAACCAGAAATGGGCAGTGCAGGAGATAGAGTGCCCAAAGATATCTCTAGATTTGGAAACTTTTGGAGCCTGTTACCTTGAAAAGAATAAGGAATATCAGAAGAGGTATGTGTATTTTTTTTTTTTTTTTGAGGAAGATTAGCCCTGAGCTAACTGCTTCCAATCCTCCTCTTTTTGCTGAGGAAGTCTGGTCCTGAGCTAACATCCGTACCCAACTTCCTCTACTTTATATGTGGGATGCCTGCCACAGCATGGCTTGACAAGCAGTGCATAGGTCCACACCCAGGATCCGAACTGGCTAACCCCGGGCCGCCGAAGTGGAATGTGCACACTTAACCGCTGCACCACCAGGCTGGCCCCGAGGTATGTGTATTTTGGATGGCATGGGGGTTGGAGTGGTGCAATGGTTGGTGAGACTGATAATACTGATATGGATTTATAATATATATTAAGTTTGAAATGATAGAGTACATCCAGGTGATGTCATTGGATATTTAAGTCTGATAATGAGGAGGCCCGAGATGGATGTTTAGGCAGCAGTAAACCGTAGTTATTATGACAATAGCTCACAAGTCAGAGACAGGCCTTGGTTCAAACCCACTTACTAACTGGCTAGAGCAAATCCTGAACTTTACTGAGACTTCATTTCCTCATTTGAAAACCGGAATAATTAACACCCACATCCAGGACTTCTTACAAAAGATTACAGGGTTTTTTTAAATTAAAGATTTTATATGGTAGTAAAGTGCATGGCATATGGTAGTTGCTCAACAAATAGCAGGTGCTGTTATGTAGACTGCAAGCCACCAGAGTGTTGGGACCATTCCCTGAAACAGTAGAATTTATCATTGATGGAGAGCAAAAGAGAGAAAAACAAAAGGCAGGGCCCTGGGATGCAATATAAGAGAAACAATTGAAGGAAGGGTAGGCCAAAAAGACTGAGAAGGCAAGAAGGGAATCAGGAAAAGAGGGTGACCTGGAAGTTACTGGAGGAAAGAATTTCAACAAGCAGGAGGTGGGTTCAGTTCCTCCTGAAGATAGGGACTAAACATTAATTTGAATCAGTAAAGGAGTTGCAATGACCTGAAGAGTGATATGAGGATAATGGCAACCCACTGGGGCAGTATTCAAACACCCCTCGAGCCAGGAAAGGTTAATTATCAAAATCATTATATAATTGCAAGAGAGAAAGTAAGCTGAATTAAAAATGAGAGCATAACTATCAGTATTGACATTGCTGAAAAAAAAGTTGCTGCATCTATTTGATATACTCACAACAGTTAATGTCTACTGCTAAAGTTTCCACTACAGATGCAAGAAAAAGTGTCCTCATGCTGTCTGTCTGATTGTGGCAGCAAGATTGAATGTTGGAATACAGGAATTACAAAAACATGTGAGAGAGAGGCAGATAACTTCAGAACTCAGAAATAACCCTGTAAAGAGTAGAGTCTGTTCTACTTGAAAAAAAGGATCAAAAATTTGAGTTTAAAAAACAGTTCAAATAAAAAAATGTACAAGCAATCCTCTGTCCCTCATCTATCAAATCCAATCCATCAACAAGTGCTGTTGGCTCTATTTCCAAAATCAATCCCAAATCCAACTCCTTCCATGGTAGCTTCCTACTGTGTTAATATAGGAAATTGGAACTGCATTTCCCAGAATTCCCTCCCTGTGTGGTTGTGGGTTGCAGCTGGACGTAAGAGAAATTTGCATGAGACGTCAACCTCCAAAGCAACGTAGCAGCCATTAAGGTCTAAAGGTCAGTGCAGGGTGCCCTGCTGCAGTTCACTTGTATTGCCACTGATTTGTTAGCTGACCTTGCTGGAGTGGGGCAGCAGCTGGGCCTGAAGCTCCCCCAGCTCCCTCCATATCTCCTTTTCCAGCTTCTCCATGTCCTAGGTCAGGTATTGGGGGGAAGGTCATCTGTAACACCAAAGTTGGAAGCACTAAGAGACAGATGTGGTTCCAGGTTGTCCCCACTCTCCCCTGCTTCACATTCAGCTATTCTTCCCAACTCCTGGACCCACTGACTGTAGTAACCTCAGACCTGTCACCACACAGAGGCAATGGCTTTCCATAGACTTCTCCATCATTTCCCACAATTGTGTAAGGTCTAAATCCTATAATAAATCCCATATTTCATATCATTTATAGTGGTTGTTTCCCTGACTGAACTCTGACTGATATAGAAATTGATACTAAAAGTGGTCCCGGGGGAAGAGAATCTTCTGTATGATTCTCTAAATTAGTTTTGGGTTATCTGAAATTGATTTTCCAATATAAATAGAGAGGCAATAGTAAAGGAGACGCTGGTAGTTCATGACAGGCAGAGGAGTTACTTGAAATATTGCCTGTAGACATCTGTGTCAATGAAAGACAAGGATTTGAGTGAACTAATTGTTACCCAGGAAGATTTTAGTGAAAATAAAAAAGTAGTATGGGAGTGCATGGTGGCTTCTAAATGCACTGAAGAATGTGAGGAGAGAAACTGATGAGTTTAAGGATTTATGATTGTCCTGAAAGATAAGGATATCCTATACCACAGGGCCAAGATTGCTGAAAACCAAACAAGAAATTAAATCCTGTGGGTAGCTGACTTACAATACAAGTTGAATTCTCAACTTTGCAGAGTTTCTTAGGTTAAGATTAGGACATAGACTGGAAAGGAATAGGACTTAAAATTTGGGATGGGAATATGTGATCAGATTCCAGTGAAGCTGGGTACTTGAACCCCTAAATTCTACTGACTCTTCTTTGCCAGTAGAAGCAGCTCTTACACCCAGCCTGGAGAACCCATAATGTCTTCCCCTAAGGTAGCCGCCTTGAAGAAAAGAGCTGATCTTTTTTAGGAGCTACCCTCATGCCTCTCATTACTTCTAGACCTATAACTAGGCTCAAGTCCCAGCAAACCCAGGAGGTAAGCTATAAACTGTCACTCATAAGGAGGTTAACACACTCCAAAAGAATTGCAAGATTTTGTCAATTTATACTGACAGAACCTCAGTAATATGCATGGGAATGAATTCTTAATTGTGTTAGATCAAGGAAGAAGAAACGTAATGCTCGATCCACTGAAATTACTTGATTTAAGTGCACTAAGCAGAGATTCTGGAATCAATGTGTTAGCTTGAGGGCCTGCTAATGGCTCTAAAAGTTTGGTTGGCCGTTAACTGAAACCTAGAATTAAAGGTAGTTTACACTAAGTGAATTTTGAAGTTCCATAACCTTCTTGGTATACTAATGAAAAGATCCAAACGTTTAGGGAAATTTTATTCCGAAGTGGATTTATTATGCAGTATCTATTCAGATACCCTCTAATTACACCCCCGGAATGTTCCAGAGGATATGCCTTTCACTAAGGCTTTGAGAAATACATTGGGGAAGGAATTCCAAAACCCAAAAAGAGCTTTATGGTGACTATTCTCTAAAAGTTAGAAATGAAAGAGGGAAATGCTGCCATCAAACTGGGGTCTCTGAATTCAATGGGGATGATGAGATCCTGGGGTGGCAGGAGCCGATTGGTAGCATTTAATCACAAAATATAAAGAAGGTGTGGTTACCCTAATGGTAAGAAGAGAGAAACAGTAATCAGAAGAGTCCGACCCATAGAGACCTTTGATGTTTGATAGATGATGATGGTGCCCCCAGAAGTGAAATAGATGATTATCCCACTGATGTCTTATTTGATTCATATAAGCAGTGTGGTGAACAGAAGTCATACTTGATTCAGCACAATAAAGAATTGTGGACCCTCAACTAATTCCAAGACTTAAGCCAGTTTATAAACCCAAAGCTCCTTGGAAAAAAAGAAGACAAGGTCTCCTTGAGGAACTGTCCTGCTAAACAACCAAAAATTTATACTCTAGGTCTTCTCGGCCCCAGGTGAGTGATGTTAAACTGGAGAAATTTTACCCTATGGAGGATATTTTTCAACATCTGGAGACATTTTTGGATGTCACAACTGGGTGATGCTACTGGCATCTAATGGGTAGAAGCCAGGGATGCTACTAAACATCATACAATGTACAAGACAGCCCCCATGACAAAGGATTATATAGCCCAAAATGTCAAATGTGCTAAGGTTGAGAAATCCTGCTTTTTCCAAGAGACCTGTGAACACTGAGTTTCAGCAAGTAGAAAGTAAGTCAATATGATCATAATTTGCAGTGATTCAGGAGGACCAGAAGTCAACACTAAGCTTGGATTTGGTATATATAATAAGAGAGCCACAATACAGATTGAACAGTAATGTGAGGACAGTATTCAGGCACTCCTAGACCTCTGAAAGTTTAATTATCCAAAACGCTACATATTGCAAGGGAGAGAAAGTAATCTGGCCTAAAAATAGAAAGAATATAATTAACCATATTAACAAACTAAAAATGTCAAGTGATCCTCTTTCTTTCACTTACCAAATCCAACCCATCAGCAAATGAAATCCAAAAATCAGTCCCAAATCCAACTCTTCTCCTCTCTACTACTTCTTGTCTGCTACCCCTCCCCACCAGTTGAAGCCACCATCACGTTTCTCCTGGAAAACCACCTTAATAGCCTCTTCCTCTCTGTTCCTGGAGAGTCTATTCTTGATGTTCCGCTGCCAAGTAGTCTTCTTAAAATGTAAATTACTCATAATACTCCCAAGCATCACAGAGAGTCCAGGTGAGGATGGGGGCCATAGTGTGTGAGATGAAATTGGGATCTTTCTCCTACCTCAAAGGAAAGCCCAGAGGCATGAACAAAGAAAACACTGATCCAGTCTTGCTCTACTTGATAGAGAACACATAGAAGATCTCCCTGGTTTCCCAGCTTCCATTCCTGGTCCTGCCCCCTTCCACACACTCATTCACAAGTTACCCTTCACAGCAGTAGAGTGATCTATTCAAACCATAAATCAGGGCCCTCAGCATAAAACACATCCAGAAGGACCTGCCAGAGCCAGTGCCTAGGGCCTGAGCATTTTATAGCTTATAATCTCTCCAGGTGATTCTAATATGTAGCCAAGCTGGCCTATAGCTGTGCTTCTCAAAATTTCATGTGCGTACAAATCACCTGAGGGTCTTGTGAACTTCACTTTCTGACCTAATAGGGCTGAGTGGGGCCTGAGATGCTACATTTCTAACAGGCTCCCAAGCAATGCTGATGCTTCTGAGGACCACACTCTGAGTAGCCAGAGCCATGGAAGGTAAATCATTGCTCCCCTTTCCCAAACCACCCTTGCTCATAATTACTTGCAATTATATTTCCCACCCTCTACCAACCCTCCAGTTTCTGAAGCTCCTGGATCCAGTAGTAACCCTGCAGCCACTAGCTCAGCACTGCCCAGCAGGACCTTGAGGACAAAATTTTGTGGACAAAAGTAGGACGTAATGAGATGCCCATTACGAGCAGGCCCAGAGTATTCGAATGGAAAACACTGTATTTCTTCCAGTGTATAGTAAAGCTTTCTTCCAGGGAAAATTCAGTCCTGCCATGCCCTGTTGGAGACTGGGTCTTCAAGGGGAAAGATTAAAACCTAACCACAGTACACTCCTCTCTCTAATATGCATCTAGAGCAGTGTTTCTCAACCTTTTAATTATTATTTCCTGAGGAGTCAGCTTAGACCTTTTTTTTTCTCATTGCACTCCCCTCCATGAAATGTTAATATCACAGATATACTACATATCTGTTTATGTGCTCCTGCCCTTTGTAGGGCCACAAACCATTGTAATACCTAAGATTGTCTTCCTTGCTGCCCCCTTGTGGGCAATCACCCTCACTGAGAATGCATGATCTTAGATCTTCCATTCACTCATTCCAACCATCTAAATCCCAGGTTGGGTAAACCTGGTAGACCACGTGCTTGGACACTTTTCTCCAGCCTGACTCTGCCAGGCCAACTTCTAAGTTAGAGAAGATACTACCCTTAGAATCACACAACCTGAGTTAAAACCCTGCCTCAGCTAGTTACAAGTTGTGGGACCTTAAGCAAGTATCTTTCGCTCTGTTATCCTAAGTGTCCCAAATGTTAAATGGAATTAAAATATTCACACTGGAAAATTGTTGTGAGGCATAGAGGCGAGATGCAGTGCCTGTAAAGCATGAATTACAGGACCCAGTACAAGGCAGGTGTTTAATAAATGGTAGTGACCGGCCATGGTTTAGTGGTTGCCTTCCACAGCTTCATACTTTAGTTGAAAGCAGATCTCTTGCACCTGGGTCCAGTAACATCTTGATGGCCTTGTACACCAAGCCAAGAGAAGAGTTAGATGTCTCTGTCATCAGGCCCCAGTGCAGATACATCTTCCCTGGTGCATCAGCCTAAGAGCCAGGGCATCGTAAGTCAGTATTATTGAAGTGGGGCGGGGAGCTAAGGATTTATCAGCACAAGCAAACGTACAGCCTGAAGCCAAAGCCACTGCTATAAATTCAGAGTCCTGACCTGCTCTCTTCAACTCAATACTACCTTGGCATCTATCTCCTGGATGAGGATAAGCCTGGGCAGCCCAGACCTGCCACACTACTTGTTGTCCCAAATGCCCCTGGAAAACTTGACTAGAGTTCCATTTCAAGCATCATGCCCAACCTCTCTCACCACTAGCTTATCTCCTGAAACACCCTTCTGGCCAAACTTTACTAGCCACCACTCTCCTATTTATCAGAGATTCTCCATCTTCTCAGACCACCTACCACCTACACTGTAACCTTCACCCTCAGTGTATATCCCTACCTTGCAGAGTACCACTCAAAGCTAAGTATGTTATTCTTCTCCTGTTCAGTGCACAACTACAACCAGAAAGACTGAATCAGTCTCGCTGTTTTGCCTTTTACTTTACAGATATCATGGCTGCTATCCTTCAAAGAAAAGCAGTCTCTTCCCTCAAAATTACAACTTTCCCTTCTACCGACTCTCAGCTCTCCATTCCTCCCGGCCCACTGACATAATCCAGTGCTTAGCCCAGTGCCTCACAGATAGAAAGCCCTAGATAAATACCTATTGCCTGTTTCTCCATTGCAGGCATCTAAAACACTCATTCCCCAGAGTATCTGACCCTATCGCCTAGGGACTGAGTGACCTTCCTACAGATGACCTTGCCTCCCTGAGCCTCAACAACTTCACCTGTCAAATGGCAGTAAAATAACCACCTCCAGGGCTGTCATGAGGGGTGGGACACTTAGAGGATTAGACACTCAGCAGAGAGCCTGGCTTCCACTGGGGCCTCTCTATTGAGAGACTGACTTAAAAAGATGATTGCCCTGGTGATGCTGCCTGAGGAACAGGTGGGTTCCTTGGGAGGGGAAATATTTTCCAGCCTCCTTTTTTTAAATTTCAGGATACAACTGAGGACGAAGTTGTATTATATTACAGTACAAACTTATTACTAAAGAATTATTGCCACTTTTTCCTGACTTTAACCTCTTCCCACATTAGATTCCACCATCAGGACCAAATGCGTAAAGATTCTACCACATAAGAAAAAAAAAATCTTTAAAGTCTTTAGTATTTCAACAAATAACAAAAAAATTAGTATTTTATAAATAAATAATTTGTAGCCCTTTTCATCATTTAAACTTATTTCTTGCAAAGGGTAAATGTAATGGCTTATGATTTTCCTATTAAATCAGCACATAAAATGAAATTTTAAATTAAAATTCAATCAAAAGTGCATTTGATGTTCTCATGATTCTCAGCTCTGATTGGTCCTCAAAATCAGCCATAGAGTATCTTAAACATAAAGATGCCTGTTGGTGGCCGTAATAAATGTGTTGCTAAGAACATCTTATACTTGTCTTTTGGGGTGCACATACATCCATATCTCTGCAGTGTATATCTGAGAAGAGAATTGCTAAGTCATAGGATATGCATGTGATCAGCTTTTGTAGATACCACAGAAGAGTTTCCAAAAGTGGGTGTACAAATTAACACTCACGGGCCGGCCCAGTGGTGCAGCGCTTAAGTTCGCACATTCTGTCTTGGCGGCCTGGGGTTTGCTGGTTGGGATCCCAGGTACTGCTTGTCAAGCCATGCTATGGCAGGCATCCCACATATAAAGTGGAGGAGGATGGTCACAGATGTTAGCTGAGGGCCAGTCTTACTGAGCAAAAAGAGGAGGATTGGTGGCAGATGTTAGCTAAGGGGTTAATCTTCCTTAAAACAAAAGCGGAAACAAATTAACACTTAAATCAACAGTGTATGAGAATCTTCATTGTTCCATATCCTCAGCATGCTTGGTGTTCTCTGTCCTTTTTATTTTAACCATTCCAGTGGTTGTTTTAATTTGCATATCTTTTCATTTGCACCACTTTGACACCTACCTTCTGGACAAGGATAAGCCTGGGGAGCCCAGATCTGCCAAACCTCCAATGAAGTTGAGCATATGTTTATTGGTGATTCGTATATATTTTTTTGAGATGTGTCAAGAAGTTTTTAATTGAATTGGTTTTTTTACTTATTAATATCGTGTGTGTGTGTGTATATATATATATATATACATGCATATATCTTCAGGGTACAAGTCCTTTGTTTTATGTCCATGTATTGAGAATATTTTGCTTTACATCTCATTCTCTTAACAGTGACTTTTGTTGAACAGAATGTCTTAATTTTAATATATCCCAATTTTCAGTTGTTAACTATCTCAGTGCCCATCAGTAATAAAATGGATAAATAAATTGCAGTTTATGTGCAGAATGAAACCCTGTACAGCAATGAGAACAAACAAATCACAGCTACCTGCAATGACATGGATGAATCTCATATAACATGGAGGGAAAGAAGCTAGACACACAAGTACGTATTGTTTTAATTCTGGTTTTTTATGTGTGAGTGTGAGGAAGATTGGCCTTGAGCTAAAATCTATTGCCAATCTTCCTCTTTTTTTTTTTCCTCCCCAAAGCCCCCGTACATAATTGTATGTACTAGTTGTAGGTCTTTCTAGTTCTTCTATGCGGGATGCTGCCCCAGCATGGCTTGATGAGCAGTGCTCATCCGCACCCAGGTCCGCACCCGGGATCTGAACCAGTGAACCCCAGTCTCCGAAGTGGAGAACTCGAACTTAACCACTCAGCCATGGGGTTAGCAACTGTTTTGTTTGTTTTTCTTTTTTAATTCCAAAAACAAACTAAACTACTCATCCATAATGTTAGAAGTCAGAATGTTGACAATTTTTCCTGGGCTGTTGTATCTGGAAAGGGGTACAAATGGCTCTCTTGAGCTGCTCGTGATAATGTTTCTTGATCTGGGTGCTGGTTACCAGAGTTTGTGAAAATTCATCTAGCTTCACATTTATAACATAAGAAGTTAACTTCAGTAAAAAGTTAACAAAAATAGAAGCACCTATGCCTGAGCCACAACCCCAGAGGACCCAGATATCCATGTCTCCTAGTAACTCAGATGGGCAGCCAGGGCTGAGGACCTTGGATCAGTCTCAGTCGTAAACATCTGCAGATACAAGAAGGACAGAAGCCCCACTTCCCGAAAAACGTCTGTAGTTTACGGACACATTAAAATAGTGGGATTATGGAGTTGTTTTTTCCTTTATCATTGCCACCTGCATTCTTACAATGTTGTTTTATGCAATTATTAAAATCCTGTGAATTACAATTCTCTGTTCTCTCATTCATTTTCTTTATTGTTGTTGTTGTTACTCATTTTCTGGAAAGAAATATTTGTTTGTAGGTCTGGCAATGTGACAAGAGGGTGGAAGGAGAGAAGCTCTGAGGGAGAGAGAGGATAAGCATGACCCTCACGGCACTGGCTTTGCTCCATCCTGTACTCTCCGATTAGTTCCAACCACAGCCAAGCATCCTCCTCTGATCAGGTGTGGAGGGCAGTGGTGATGCACGCTGCTCAGAAGGGCAGGGCCCAAAGGTTATGGGGCTCTGCAAATGACTGGAGCAGAGTGAGGTCCTGAAGAACAGGAGAGACAGAGGCTGCTGCAGCTGCCGGACGCAGCTCTCTCCTGGGCTTTCTCTCTGCCCTCTCATGCCCTGCTTGTCTGGTGGTTTGAATGCAAACTAGTCACTTCATCACTTTTTGCAAGGACCTCTGAAAGGGTATAGATTCGGATGCTGCTGGGCGGATTCTAGTTTAGATTTGAGGCTGGGCAGTAGGGGAGGAGACGGGATAGGGGTGGGGAAGATGACATGTTAACACTACATTCGGGAGCCTGGAAAGAAATGCGACTCAGGATAATAGAGATATTGGCTAATGGGGTTCGTTTTTCAGAGAGACAAAGAGCCCCCATTTCCAGTCATTTCGTGGTTGACTGGCTTTTTCCCCTGTAATAAGCCTTCTTTTTTATCCCCAGGCAAACCAGATTCCTCCTTCTTCTGCCTCTGCTGCACCTGGCACTTCTGTGTATCCCAGCCAACCTGCACTGTGCTAGATGGGTTGAGATCCATGACTTGCTCTAGACCACAGGTTCTCAGAGTGTGGTCCTGGAGCAGCAGCATCATCTGGGAACTTTTAAACAGGCATGTTCTCAGACCCCAGCCCAGACCTGCTTAATCAGAAACTCTGGGTTTGGGGCCCAGCAATCTGGGGTTTAATGTGCCCTCCAGGTGACCCTACAGAAGGCTAGAGTGGTTTTCAAACTCTAGGAGTATCAATTCCTTTAGATAAAGGGCGCCTGTGATGTATATCATGCAGGACTTGGAAATCAACTGAATGTGAGAAGATAGAGAAACAAAAAAAACACAAAGACCTTTCTAGTTTTGGAGACCAGATTGGTTGTAGCATGAAACCAAATAAGGAATACAAGGAAAGGAGCAGTTTCAGTTTTATTATTGTTTGTTTGTGGGGTTCATGAAGGTAAGGAGCAGGTGATAATATGTTAGTTTTTATGCCTGTTTTCAGATGTGTGAGGTATATGCATGTGTTGTCCACTAGGCTTCTCAAAGTATAGATCTGGAAACGTGAGGTCTGAGCTGGAACTGCAGACAGCAGTAAGCTGATTACAACAACAGCTGAGGAGCCACTTGGGTCTGGCTTTCAATCCAAGACCTGCCACTGTTAACTCTTTGAGCTTGGGCAAGGTCTCCCATCTTCCTGAGCCTTGGCTCCCTCATCTGACAATTAGAATAGTCATACTTACCCCACAGAGTTCAGGGAAGGAGTAAATGAGATAATGTGTCTAACTCAATTAGCAAAGTTTCTGGTTCACACGAACGGCTGGAGCTATTACTTTATAAATTTGGGAGACTGCAGAATATAGACGGGAATGATGGAGATGATGGAGTGCATCTGATTACCCAGGTTGTGCAAAAGAGAAGAAAGGAGTTTGAGCCTGTGGATGCCAACACCAGGAGGGGTCTGTGCAGGAGCAGGCAAAGAGACTGATGAGAAGACAGGCTGAGAGGCAGGAAGAAGATCAGGAAAGCGTGGCCTGGGGGGGCAGTCAATGGATGAAGGGAGTAGATCGACAACTGCACATATTGCTGCAATTAAGCAGGATTAGAACTAAGAATTAGCTATTTTATTTGACATGGAGAAAGTCAATGGTGACCTGGAAAACAGCAATGTCAATGGAGGTGTGAAGCAATCCTAACATGCTGTAAGTTTAATCATTAAAATGGATCCATAATTGCAAGAGAGAAAGGGAATGTAATCCACCTTAAAAATGGAAAGAGCCTAACTAATGGCATTAATACATATAAGGGAATAATTCTGCTCAAATCAAAAACCTAGGAATCATCATTGGTTCCTTTCTTTTTTTCACATCTCACACCTAATTCATCAATTACTTCTGTTGGACTTATAACCAAAATAAATCCAGAATCCATCCACTTCTCTGCTCCACTGCTGCCACCCTAGTCCAAGCAACCCTCATCTCTCTCCCCGGCAACTGCAATGGCTATAACTGGTCTCCCTATTTCCTCTCTTGCCTCTCCAGATCGCCTTCCCTCCCCGGCCCTCTTCCCAGCAGCCCCAGAGATCTTCAACACGTAAACCAATCACAGTCATCTCCTGCTAAAACCCACCACACTTAGCAAAGCTGAAACTTAAAGGAATTGACCAGAGGGCACCACCAGGATTGGAGCCTGCAGTTTAATTTGACTCAACACAGGAAACCTCACCCGGCCCAGACACAGACAGGATTAACAGATTGATAGCTCTTTCTCGATTCCGTGGGTGGTGGTGCATGGCCGTTCTTAGCTGGTGGAGTGATTTGTCTGGTTAATTCCCATAACGAAAGAGACTCTAGCATGCTAACTAGTTACGCGATCCCTGAGCCGTAGGCGTCCCCCAACTTCTTAGAGGGACAAGCGGCGTTCAGCCACCCAAGATTGAACAATAACAGGTCTGTGATGCCCTAGGTGAGCAAAGCCCTCCTGAGCTGTCCCTGCTTTCTCTCTGACCCCATACTGTCCAATATGGTAGCCACTATCCACATGTGGCTACTGAGCATTTCAAATGCTATTAATAGTAAAAAATATATATTTAAAAAATATTTATATTTATATTCATGGAGCCACATGTGGCTAGTGTGATTGAAAAGCTGAATTTTAGATTTTATTTAATTTATGTTAACTTAGATTTAAATAGCCACATGTGGCTAGTGGCTGCTACAGTGTACAGCACAGATTTAGAATATTTGCATCATCACAGAAAGTTTTATCGGACAGCCCTGTTCAGACCTCATCTCCAGCTATGTCCCCCTTGCTTACTGGACTTCAGCATCACTGGCCCACTTTCTGCTCCTCATCCACCTCAAGCTCCTTGTCCCTTGGGGTATTTGCACAGATTGTTCTCTCTGTATCGACTTTGTTGCCCAATGATCTTCACATGACAGGCTTGTCTCAGCTTCAATGTCACCTCCTCTGAAAGGCCTTCCCTTTCCACCCAAATAAAAGTTTCCCTGTTGTATCATCTTCAAAACATTTCTGGCAGGACTGGCCCAGTGGCATAGTGGTTAAGTTCATGTGGTCCCCTTCAGTGGCCCAGGGTTCACAGGTTTAGATCCTGGGCATGGACCTAGCACCACTCATCAAGCCACACTGTGGCAGCATTCCACATAAAATAGAGGAAGATTGGCAACAGATGTTAGCTCAGGGCCAATCTTCCTCTGGCTAAGTAAAAATATTTTCTATATGGACTATTTGTTTATTGCCTGTACCCCCTCTTGGTGTGTTATTTCCCCAAGGGCAGGGACCTTGACTCTCTAGCGCAGGTGGAGGATTTAAGCTTGGAGAGGCAGAATTTCTACTTCTCTGGTATAAGACAGCAGGTTGTGAGCGCAGGTGGTTTTCTTGGAGGGAAAAAAGATGCATCAAAGATTGCACCTCATGATCTCTTTTCTCTTTCAAAAATAAGAGAGAAGATTCTCTGCTAAATGTCAGCCTGCTGGGGACAAATTGATTTGAGAACTTGGGAAACCTAGTGAGGAACTGTTGAGAAGGACTGAACTAGCCACAAACAGCTAAGAGGGCCGCCGAGCACCACTCCACTGTGAAGGGAGTGGAAGTCATGAATGGTTTGTGGTGAAATCCATAGTGTGATTTTTTTCTCCAATAAGAGGGACAGCCCAGATGGGTTATCACATTTAATCCATATAACAACCTCTGAGGTGTGTGCTAAAGTATCCCCACTTTAGAGGTGATTAAACTAAAGGGCAGAGAGGTTGAGTAACCTACCTAGGACCGTGAAGCTAATTAACAGAAGAGCTAGAGTTTGAGCCCTGGTATTCAGAACCCAGAGGCAGAGCTCTCAGTTACATTGCCACACTGCCTCCCTCCTTATTAGAGTCGCAAAGAGCAGGTATTTCATTAAAAATACAATAAATGTCCATTGCAGGGCTCTGGGACTTTCCATTCGTTCCAAAATGGCACACCAGGCATGAGAAACAAAATGAGATAGATAACTTAATAACATTTGGCTAAATTTAATAAATCAAAACTTTTGCACACAAACAATACGCGTTATGCAAGAACGCATACAAAAAGATAGACATTAAATACTTTAGAATGGTTGCATATGGGGGAATTAGGAATAAACAGGGAACAAATAAATGAAACAAGAGAAGGGCCTTGCATGGGTGTATGATGATAATCTGCCATGAACTGAGAAATATAATTCAGCACTCTGCACCTGAGGTCAGGTAGACCTGGGACTGCCCAGCCCATCTCTGCAGATGTGAAGACCAGGGTCAGATGCTTCTCTCCTCCCCACAGAGGTCTCTCACCATTCTAACCTCACAGGGCTTGGGGTGGGAAGGGGAAGATTTAAGTTCATAGGGAACTGCTAATAAATATTTTAAAATTATTTTTGCTATTATTAGCATTTGTCACTCAAAAATATGAATACTTAATTTTACGTGAGGCAAAAAATGGACCTTCAAATCAAAGGCCTATAAATAAAAATGCTATATACTTTGGTGGTTCTCATCCTTGGCAAAGATTCTCAAATACACTTCCACATCTTAGGAATCACAGCTCTGCAACATGGCCCCAGGATCTCAATTGTGTGTGTGTGTGTGTGTGTGTGTGTGTGTGTGTGTATGCGTGTGTTACAGAAACCCCCAGACGATTTTCATGACCAGCCGCACTTGGCAAGCATTGCACCACCACTCAGTGAGTACCAGTTTTCTAGTCAGACAAAGAAGGGAGCGACATTCCAGGCACAGACAACGACAATGCAGCACGGAAAATCCCCGTGAGTGCTGGAAAAAGTCACCTACCAGAGCTCAAGTTTGTGGAGATCACTAGTGGAAGCAGATGCAATGGGGTCAGACTCTAAAGGTCCAGGAAACAAGGCTGAGACCACTACACCTCATTCTGGAGACAACAGGAGTTAGCACTGGTTTTTAAGCAGGAGGTGGCATGATCAGACGTGTTGGTTGGAAGCATAACTCTGGCAGCCACATAGAGTGGACTGCAGGGTGCTGGAACTGGTGCACGTGCTAATAGAAAGAGGAGAGGGAAGGCAGCAGAATGGACTTTCTGCCTAACAGATGAGAGAAGCAGGATGATTCTGATGTTTCTATCGTTAGAGACTGGATGGGAGGTGGCACTAATAACATTAAGTCCCCTGCTTAATGTACAAATTATACATACGTAAGGTCAGCAGGAACCAGGCAGCTGAGCCACCCTAGAAGTAAATCAACCTCTTCCTTTTTTGAGTCAGATAAACGAGAATGTTTATGTTTAAACCACTGCATTCATTTCATCCTGACTCTACCCCTGGGGTGGAAGTCTGAGAGGAATAACCATTGCAGCTTATTTACTCCAAACATGAATGCTGAGCACAAGCAGCTCAGCTTACTCGGTGTCTTATGTTTGATAATCTAATTTAGACTTCTGGCTCCCCGGGCAAGTCTGGCCTCAGCGTAATTGCTGAGCCAATCTGCCACTTCTTTAATCCTTGAATCAGCCTGGTAAGTATCACTGACCTACCAGACTATCTTGTTTGTCATGCTGGTTGTTAGCATCTAAATCCCTTTATATTTAGTACCTTCTCCCTTCTACCCAGATCGCTCCCCTCTCATCCACCTTGTTAGATGCTCTTTTTCTCTCTGCTTCAGTCTTGTTGGATGATTATAAAAGCAACAGTTATAATTTCTTGTATAAAGTACTGTTCTAATAAGCATGTTACTGTTCAGCTCATAATCTTCCACAGCGGTGGCTGAGGAGGTCCCGCTGAGACGCTGTGCAATAATCCAGCAAAGAGATGATGAGGACATGGAAACGGAGGTGTCAGGGAAATGAGAAAAAGGGAACAGCCCTAAGAATTCACGTGGAGACTGCAAATACATTTATTGAGGGGAGAGACAAAAGATATTTAAAAGATTAAGAATCACTATTCAGGAGAGAAGATGAGACAAAAACAAAAGATGAAAAAATAATCTGGGAGCAGAGATGTGGGTAAAGCAGATATTTTCACCCATTTCTGGTATGGTAGAAACAGGCAACGTCTCTAAAAACTTGAAAAGATTTAAAAAGAAACAACTTCTTACAGTAGTAATTCGGCCTATGTTAACTTCCATAAAGAATTTCATCTGGTTTAGTGACACACACCAGAGAAGTTGCTCCCTGCTCTTATGTTTAGATTCCAAACTGCGCAGCCGCCCCTGCTAAGACATCTACCTTCTTGTTTCTTTCTTGAACCCCTTATGATTTCCAGACACAATCCATCTCCCATTCATACTTTCAAACTTGTTCATAATTGAACTTCTTAGATAAACTTTACAGAATAGTGCTATGTCATGCTAACTCATTTTTGAGAGTTTACCGTGCACTGAGCAGAGCACCAAGCATGTTGCAGAACCTTTCTTCTTTAATAATCACAGCTTAGGGAGATTGGCTGTTCTCCTCTCTGGTTCAACAAGATGAGAGCATATCTGCAGGTTAACATTTGGCAAAGGTATACGCCCCCCGTTAGAGAGGGCTTTGAACAGTCACAGAGTCTGGGGCCTTTATTTAGCAAAAGTTGTATAAGAACCTTGTCAGAGAACTAAGTCTACAGAATTCAGAACAGCTGACTTTGATTTATAAATGTGGGAAAAATAAATCTTTCAATATCAGATAGGATCTGAATTTTTCAAGAATGTAGTCACAAATATTGCTATTATTATGGGTTGAGAGGAAAACACAAATCTTCTGAAGGAAGTTTAGTGACGACCACGTAAGAGGTAAAAGGTCAAGCCAACTAGGAAGTCCAGGACAGGGCTTCTGGAAAATGAGCCAATTGATCACAATAGTATGAGTTTTAGGCCACTTCACAGCTTTTCTATGGCTCACTTTAGACATCTTCCACATGCCAATAGCAGGACAAACCAACAGAGTATTAATTTGCATTATAGGCAAAAAATACAAAGTCTGGAGTACAGTGACAAAAAAAGGAAAATGGGATCGATAAGGGTTGACATCATTAGGGTTAACACCAACTCGCAGAACTTTGTTTAAATTTAGCCTAGTGTTTTGCCTTATTTTATTTAAAAGGTTTTGATTTGTGCACCTTTTTTCCATCTACATTGTGGATTCTCACAGGCGTATACTGTGTTCTATTTAATCTCTGTATCCCTAGCAACTGATGGTATACCTAACACAGAAAAGACACACTGCACATATTTAATAAAGGAACGTGGCTATTTTCTTGACAAAATAACAACAAAGGAACCTCAGCTAGAAAAGAAATTCATTCTAAGAACCATCACTTTAGAGACTTAAAGAACTTGGGGGTCTGCACACTATGTTCCTGTTCCTTTAAACACAACAGGCCCACCCAAGTATCCTACCACATCTGGCTGTCCAGTTGCAGAGGAAATTGTTCCAGGAAATTTCCCTAATGTACTCCCCACCTATGCCATATCCACGTCTGCTGCTGCCGTGCCCAGCTCTCCAGACTCAGAGCTCAGCACCTGACTTTCAGAGATGCTTTGGGCTCCTTCAAGTTTAATGACTGACAAAATTTTTCCTCTGGCTCATGAAACCCCTGCTTCCCAACTGGATCTTGTCCCTGCTTACTCCCCAAAGATTATGATTTTATTAGGCTCCAGAAATACCATAAGGATAATTAAATCAACCCTCAGAGTGCTAAGTGAATACAGCAATGAATACACCACGAAGTGAATTAATAGAGACACCTGCCACCACTTGGGTAAATGACACTCTTCAGTGGTTCTCTGTCAACTGTTCATGGGAATCACCTGGGGAAATCTAAGACTATTGACTCCTGGTTCCCACTGCCGTGGATTCTGATGTGATTGGTCTGGGGTAAGGTGTGGGTATCAGAACTTTTTAAAAGCTCCAGGTGATTCCTATGTAAAGTTTTCAAATCACTGCTTTAGGTTGAAAACTAAACTGATGGCAATTTTTCCCCATATTGTAGGGAATAGACATTACTAAATGAAAATGGAACAAATTCTTAGCTTTGTGTCTATTCTCTTGTCTGAGTATACTATAGCATCTATATAAATATTACTACACAAATATAAGTTGGCTGAGATGACATGCTAAAAATTACCCTGCAAGTAAAGTGACATATATTGAATGCATAGGCTTCAGACTTATTAAAACAAACAAACAAACAGAAAATTCCAAAATGTTAATGCCTTAAGGATTGATTCTTCTGTCTAAAGTAGGAACCAGGGGTGAATATTCTTCCCATCTCCTATCTTAAGTGAAGGCTGAAAGATGTCTATGCCCTCAGGATGTGGGCCAGCATCCTCCCACCCCACAAAATTAAGAAGGGTTGGCATTCTCTGACTGACCCCTCCCACTTGCAGGTCATTTGCCCACACATAGGCCGTTCTCAGAGATGCTTGCCTGGAGAGATATGGGTCTTAGTTCCTAACTGAGGGGACAAATGCCAGCCTTTGGGTCTGACTCACGCCTCAGATGTGTAGAGGGAGCCCAGGGGCCCAGGGGCGTGCAGGCCTTCTCCCTCGGCTGTTCTTTAAACAACCACCCTTCCAGACACAACAGCTGAGGAATAGCGGCAACTCAGCTTCTGCTTCTAAAGCTCCAAAGATAAGGGCATGGTCCAACCCTGGATGCTGGCATCCTCAGTCTTAACTCCTGTGTGTTGTTTGTCCCTCTCTCTAGACCATAAGGGCCAGCTCTTCTTTATGCCAAAAGCAAAATTTCAATTTCTTGGAGTAAAGGGGGGGTTATTAAATTGAACAGAATGGTTAACAATGCTGTGAAAACTATATACTATGTGCAGTTTAAATAAGCCGCACATGGTATATCTGTCTTCTTTCATGAAGCCTTGTGTTACGGTTCTCTTCAGACACTCTTCCGAATCCTCCACCTGGATAGTCCTGGTCTGAGGCCTGTCTCAGTACAGAGCTGGTCAAAGAGTGGTCACGAACTGTTCACAATTTGCACCAACTCTAACATGAGATTCTAAATGAATTCTGCAACAGCCCAGTTCTTACAGCCTCTACAGGATGTGGCACTGTCATTTAAGAAGAGTCCTGGCTCTCCTCCATGGACACATTTTGACAGACGTTGAGATCACCTGTCTTCTTGCTGGTGGAAGAGAGAGAGGATAGGGCATCCATTATTGGCTGGAGCTACAACTTGAACAGAATCCGAGAAAGGCAAAAAGGAGCAGGCAGGCAAAGAAGGCCTACATATCCTCTACTGACAGGACTGTCATAGGAGAGCAAGAGACAGCTCACAGCAAGGCTTGCATGGATTAAGGAGAGGGTTAATGTAAACAGCAGACTCCATATCTTGAACAACAGGCCCCAGCCTGCCTTGTCTGTGGAGATAGCGATGAACTGGTCTCCTTGGTAACAAAGGCGGGCTTGCTCAGCAGGGCTACCGGGCAGGCATCTGCAAGCTGGAAGGAGTGCTATTGCTCCTGCTTCTCTTGTAAGTGCTCATGCCATCCAGATACGCATCCCCCCACTCCTCTTCACTGCTGTCATCTCCTGTCTTCAGGTCTCCATGATTGAATAAAATCCCCTCCACTCCAAATCCTGGGAGATTTCGACCTCTGTGGAGATAGCTAGTATGAATTTTACTTCACCATTTCTGGATCTACTTTGCTGCATTGCATTTCAGTCCCCTAATCCAAGAAGCCTATCCCGGATCTTAATATCCTGGAAATACTCCAACTCAGAAATTCTGAACTCCAGTTGTCTATTCTCAGATCACCTCCTACCCTTTCTGCTCTCTGTACCTTCATACCCACTGTGTCTGTTCACAAAAACCCTCTAATTCCTTGACCTGTTTTTCCCTTACAGTCTAACAGGACCTTCTGGCCTCTCTTCTTCCAGTACTCAGTCCAGGCCCCTTGGTTCTATATTACTATCTCACCAGAAAAATCAAAACCAACGATCAATACTAAACCTGCCTTTTCTGATTCTCAACTCTGGTGTTGCTACTGCAATTGCACAATGGCGCAAAGTGACTACATAATCTTTTTGTGGTTTCCAAGCTCAGCTGAGCCCTGAGCACTGTTTGCCAACCTTTCTATTTGTTTTTGACCAGCTTCTTCATCCCATCTTCTCAATGGCTCTCAGTTGATCGCTTCACTTTCTACTTTATCCACAAAACTGGCATCATCTTCAGCACACTCAACGCCCTACCTCATTTCACTCATGCACACTACAAACTTGTTCTCCAATTCTGCCCACGTCTCAGTGGGCCAGGTCTTCCTCCTCCTCTCACCACCACCAAGGGCCTTGCTCCATCTCCCTCGTACTCCATCTGAAAGAGGCTTCACCAGTCTGTCTCTTGTTTTTCTTTACCTTCAATATCTCCCTCTCCACTGGCCCCTCCCCTCATGTCTACAGACCTGCTCACATTTCTCTCAACCTAACATTCTACCCTTGACCCAGCAAACCTCATCTTGGGTTTGGCAAACTATGGCCCACAGGAAGCCTATTTTTGTCAATAAAACTGGATTCGATTGCAACCACACTCATTTGTTTATGTATTGTCTATGGCTGCTTTCACACTACAACAGCAGAGTTGACTAGTTGTGACAGAGACCATATGGCCCACAAAGCCAAAAATATCTGCTCTCTGGCCCTTTACAGAAAAAAATTGCCTCCTCTTGCATTCTTACCACGCTCTTCCTTCCCTCCCAACTACTCCTCAATCCACAGCAGTTGCGACCTTACTTCTGTGCCTTACCACCTTCTTAGGCTTTCCGTACTCAGGTCACTCAGATGACTGTCATTTTCTAATTCAAAGGCAGGGGGATTTTTCTCATTCCTTAGTCATTCCTCTGCCATATTGGGCATTTGTCCATCACACCCTTCTTGAAATTCTAGACAAAGATCCCAAACTCAAATGCCCAGAGGAGCCAGGCACGCCAAGTCAGTGAAGGAGGAAGGCCACATTAAGATATGAGTCTGTGGGGACCTGGAGAGCCTGTCCTCACAGTAAAAGGTAAGCCCCTGTGCTGCTGTGAAGAATGCAGGCCTGACATGGCCAGATTTCCCAATGTTTCCAGAAAAGCCAGAAGCGTAGATTTTATGTGATTTCTCTTAACCCTTAAATGTTGGCAACTATTTAAAAAATATTACAAACCCAGATTAGCCAAAAAAAACCCCACTTTTCTCCACTTTAGCATAAAGGCTGTGGATTAGACTCCCTGGATTCCATGACTGAACTTTCCTGTTCTCTTGGAGAATCTCTGATTTTTGCTGCTGGGAGTTCTCTGTGAGCCAGCCTGCCTCTGGCTTCTCATCCCCAGCCTGTGGGTCTTTTCTTGCCACACAGCCCCTCTGGGTGAAGTCCCAAATCTATATCATACTCTCTAACCTATGCCCCGGCTTCTGACTCCCGTTTCCAATACCTGCTGGACCCTCCACCTGGAAATCCTATGGACACTTCAAAATCCACACCAGCCTTCCTCCCTCTTCAACCCCTACCCTTTGCCAAGCCAACGCCTACTTATAATTGAAGACTCATCTTCCCCCTATAATATTTTGGTAACTACACTCTCTACAGAGTATTATAATTACCTGTCTTTGTGTCTGTCTTACCCCCCCCCCCCCAGAATGTGGCCCCTCAGTGGGCGGGGACTGTGTCTCATTTGTCTCTGTATTCCCAGATTCTAGCAGAGTGCTGGCATATAGTAGGTTCCTAATAAATGCTTGGCAAGTTTATTTGTAATTTTTTTTTAAAGATTTTATTTTTTCCTTTTTCTCCCCAAAGCCCCCCAGGACATAGTTGTATATTCTTCGTTGTGGGTCCTTCTAGTTGTGGCATGTGGGACGCTGCCTCAGCGTGGTTTGATGAGCAGTGCCATGTCCACGCCCAGGATTCGAACCAAGGAAACACTGGGCCGCCTGCAGTGGAGCGCGCGAACTTAACCACTCGGCCACGGGGCCAGCCCCTGCTTGGCAAATTTATACAGAAATAAAAAAGAGAAAGATACACTAAAAAATTAAATTGCCAAATTTTGTAAGTCTACAGAACACTTTTACTAGCATTATTTTTATTTTATGGTGTCTTTGGTATTTTTGTTAACATAATATTTTAATATTTAACAGACAAAATGTAATTTTCCCTTAATTGTGGTTTTTAAAAGCATTTGTTTTTATGCTAAAGCAAAACTTTATTATGCCCATCAATAAAATATAGTAAAACGTAATAAATGGAAGTCAATGAATAAAGTAGGATTTGCCAAATAAATATATCATTAAGCAAAACTTAGTGAAAGCACATCTCTTCCAGTAAGTGTGAGATTTACTAGGAGAATTTACTACCATACAGAACAGAAAAGGGAGTTTCTTAAGGTTAAAATGTTACATGGAATGACAATTAACAATGAAACAACAAAAGTTTCTCTCAGGAAAACGTAGAAGGCAGTGATTCCAGCTTTCTGGACGGACTAGTAATGCCCTACCATATGCTTGATTTTGTTCATACTTTTAAGAATCCAATGAGCAATATCTCTTGCGGAAGGTTGTAGAAGGGGTGCAGGACAGGGTGAAGATGTTGAACTAACATCAGTTTTATTTCCACCCACGGTTAAGTGCCTCGGACTCCGATTATTACCACTCGCAGATAAAACATTGAGAGAAAGTTCTTTTTTTCTACCAATAGGTGGCAGTATTGCTTTGGGACAAACAATAATAATGACTCCTTACAGTATGTCATTTTTTAATGACTTCTAGGTGGATGTTTTATCTTTATTTCATTCCTAAACTCTAGGCCTCAGAGTGCCCAGTACAAATAATAATGGAATAAACAAGGCAGGAACATAGTATTTGAAGAAAACTGATGAGGACTCACCAGTATCACCCCTTCATTTAGAGCCTTGCCTTTGGAAGAAATGCACACTGAATTCTCTGCCCCCAGGATGGCTTCTTTCCCATTAAATGAACCTCGAGGGATGATTAAGGCAGGAAAATAGGCCTCATGTTGCAAGTGGTAAATTTGTTTCTCTGTGAACCTCCAGACTGGGTTACATCCAATTCACTAATCCACTCTGCAGCCTGGCAAGAATCCACTCCATTATGTATTCACATAAGTCTCTTTTTTACATTGATTGCTGGGATACGGCTGGAGTCAGGTATACAATTTGTTGATGCTCTCTTAATTTTTTTAAATTGGTTTGTGTAACCATCACACTGTAACCATCACGCTGTGTAACCATCACACTGATTAAGATAGAGAGCGTTTCCAGCACGTTAGAAGGTTCCCTGTGCTCTCTTAATTTTTAAAATCAGGAAAATATTTTGTTTCTCAAATAACTTGTTTAAAACAAAAACCTCATGAGGCAGAAGAGTTGGGGAGAGAGATTGCCCTATTTTATACCTTGATCCAGGTCTCTGTGTAGCCTTGAATGGGAACTCTGTGGAAGATGCTTTTTGGAGGGTGTACTCAACACATGGATGGAGTGGAAGATATCAAGTCACAGTGAGGATGCGGAGCAAGTGGAACTCCTGTGCCTCACTGGTGGGTGTATAAATAGATGCAATCAGTTAGGAAACTGTTTGGCAGTACCTACATGTGCATACCCTATGACCCAACAACACTACTCTTACATACATATGCAAGAAAAATGCATACGTACTTTCACCAAAAAACATACAGTAGAATGTTCAAAGTGTCAACAGTAAATGCTTAACTAGATTGTGGTATATTCACACAATGGAATACTATACAGTCACAAGAATGAATCATCCACAAATACATATAACAACATGGAAGAGTCTCACAAACACAATACTAGGGAAAGAAGCTAGATACAAAACAGTGCATACGTTATGATTCCACTTTTACAAAGTTCAGAATTAATCTATGCCCTGAAGTATAGGTCATACTTACCCCTTGGGTAGGAGTAGTGATGGGAGAGTTTCTGGGGTGCTGGTAATGTTCTGATTCTTGGTTACACAAGTGTGTTCAGTTCGTGAAACTTCATCAACCTGCACACTCATATTTAAGTAAGTATGTAAGTATGTAAGGAAGTATATGTAAATCATAGGTCAATGAAAGTTGTTTTGTTTGGTTTTTTTAAAGATTGGCCCTAAGCTAACATCTGTTGCCAATCTTCCTCCTCTTTTTTATTTTTATTTTTTTTACTTTTTTCCTCCCCCAAACCCCAGTATATAGTTGCATATATTCTAGTTGCGGGTCCTTCTAGTTCTTCTATGTGAGCCACCACCACAGCACAGACTGACAGACGTGTGGTGTGGTTCCACACCTGGGAACAGAACCCGGGTCTCCAAAGTGGTATGTACCAAACTTTAACCACTAGGCTATCAGGGCTAGCTCAAAGAAAGTTTTTAAAAATCAGACTCTAGCCAAATGTAGATCAAAGTCACTGCTATCTGGAATGACAGTGCAACTGGATGAAGGAAATCACATTTCAGTTAGGCCCTCAAAGATGGGCAAGCCTTCCTAGGTAGTGATGGAGAATGGGCATTCTAGAAAAAAGGAATGATATGTGTAAAAGCATGGAGGTTGGAAAGAATAAGGAACATTTGGAAAATGATAAAATTGGCCAAAGAATAAGGTTGGTATGAGAAAGAAGCAGGAGAAAAGTCTCAATACTAGACTGAGGGAGTCTGAAGAATTTGGTTTTTATTGATTGGGCAACACAGAGCTAATGGAGTTTTTCTTCTGTTTTTTTGAGTAAGAAGCAAAACGATCAGATCTATACTTTGGGAAGATTGATGTGTGGGATCCAATGGAGGAAGGAGAGACTACAGATTGGGTGGGAGTGGCATACAAGTGTAGAGACCCTCTGTGATCTGGCTCTTGCCCACCCACCTTTTCAATCGAGTCCTTCACCTAACCCCACCCAGCTATAAGCCCGGCATCCAACCACTTGCAGAACAAACCCAGCCCTCCCCGCTTTGTACATGAGGCTCCATCCCCTTGAAAGATCCTTTTTCTGCTCTCTCACTAGGTTTACACTGGAAAAAGAGCCATTTGCCCTCCTAGCAGCACTCCTGGGTAAATAAAAAGTACAATAAAATAATAAAAAGTAAATCAAAGTCTGCAAGTATAAAACTTGTCTTCAGGACCAAAGAGCATATGTATGAACCAAATAAGGAACATAAGATGCAAATGGTTTCTATTGTCAAAAATATGCAAACTCTGAAGGAAAAAAATCTACCAAGTATTCATTTTTAATATTAATTTACAAGAACAAAGTTTCATTCAGTAGTTTCTCAGCACTCCTGTGCCTCATCACTTTCAGCAGTTTACTGTGCTCTCGACATCCATAGAAACGTGTAGTCGTGGCTGCAATGAAAAATCACCACGGATCAGCCCAGAAGATAACTGCAGCCCAATTTTGTTCTGATGCATAACGTGCTGTGCCTCCCCCTTGCCACACTACCAACCAAAAAGATACTCCTTGGTTATTGGCAAAAAATTAGAAATTGGGTATTACATCATTGGATTTATTTTTACAGCCTCAAATGGCGAAATGTTTGAAGGAAATGTATAAGGGCAAAAAATCATCTGATGTTTTCCACGGTTCAAAAGGAAACCAGAAAGCTTAATTCATATCCTTTACACCTTCTAAGCAAAACACAACATTAAGCATTAACGTAGTCCTCTACAAATGCAAATATTGGCCAAGGTGACACACATGCCAGGCAATGGCAAATGAAAAGCACAAATATTTGTAGAGGTGTTTCCATATAAAGACCCAACCCTGATGAAGAGGAAGAACGGAAATCAGCTGATAAGCTTTTGGAGCAGGCAGAGCAGATGTGATCTGGCCAGGTGAGCTGATTGAGAAGCCCAGGGTTTCCTCTGAAGGGGCAGGAAGGGAATTTCTCATCTGGAATCCCAAAGGACAAAGGTCTTTGCTGAAAGATCAGTATTTTAAAAGTTTAAAAATACTGATGCTAAGCCTCTGTTTTTTAATTGGTTTAGGGAGGGTCCAAGGTGAGGAGATTTTCCAGGTGATTCTGAGGCGTAGCAAAGTTTCTGAACTACTGCAAGGGCAGGAAGTCAGAGGAGTTACATCCACGGGGTGAGTTCAGGTTGCAATCCTTCCTTGATGAGAACTCATTCTCTATTATCTCATCCCACCTCACCCCACCCACACTCACCCTACAACCACCAGCTGAGTTTTGATCTCTCCCAAGTCAGGCCCCTGGAAGACCCCAACTTTCCCCTCGCTAGTCCCCAACCCTCACCCCAGCCACTCTCTCAATTAATCAATCAATCATGAAATTCTCTCTATTCCACATCTTAACCCTCAAATCTGCTCTCTCTTTCCCATCTCCATAGTTACTACCTTATTCTAGGCATTTATTTGCTCAAAACAAATAGTTACTACATGCCTACTAATCTTTAGGTGCAGGATATGTACACTGTATTGTGAATAAAACAGATATAGTCCCGCTCTGCTTACAGGCTAATGGTGGGGGCAGGAGGTGCCATAAACAAGTAAGTGAACAGATAAGCTTAAGATTATAAATGTTAAGTCCTGAGAAGGAAACAAGCATGGTGCAGCAAAAGCATAAAAATAGAGGGGATCTGATCAGTCAGGGAAGGCAGGAGCGATAGATAATTTCTTTCTAAATTCTCAGCATCATAAATAATCTCAGTCTCATTCCCTTGCAATCCATCTCTTCTGCAACCACCAGAGTGACTTTTGTAAAAGCCCAGACACCTTAGCAGGGCTCACAGCCTCTTCCTGACCCAGCTCTCACCCACCATCCCAGGATCACATCCCTGGGGCTCTAACTGCTTCAGGTCACTAGCAGCTGCAAGATCACCATGATCTTTCACACCCACTGTATAGACCATTGCCCTGCCTAGAATTCCCTTTCCATGTCCTCCATCTGGCTTATTCCTATTAGTCTTTCAGAAAACATCTATGTCACCTCCTATGAGAAGCCTCATTGGACCCTCCCTAGTTCAGGGGGTGGGGGGCTGCCACTTTTCTGGGGTTACAGGTGTAGGGGAGGAAGACATTTCCTCTCCCCTCTCTGGGTTCGTCTGGCTGGAGAACAAATTAAATTCACATGAGAAAGAACAGCAGGAGAAAATTAAACAAAGCTTTATAACATGTATACATGGGAGAGGCTCAGGCAAGCTGAGCAACTCACCAAAATGGCTGAAGCCCCCCCCCCCCCTTAAATATCATCTTCAGCTAACGACAAAGGAGGATGTTGGGGGTGGAGGGGGAGTCGATCTTGGGAGATTACCACACAAGTACAGTAAACAAATGTAGATGTAAGTCCTTGCCTTTGGCATTGATTAAGAGTTTCTAGAGATAAAGTCATCCCCCTCTTCTTCCTGGTACAGAGAGGGAGGCACCTTTACAGATGGAGATTTCCTTTACAATGTAAATGTCTCCTAACAAAGGGCAAGAAAGTTCCACTCCTCAGTTGCTTTTATTAATAGTAACCAGCCCCAAACAATCCTCATGCCAAAGAGACATATCTTGGGGTGGCCAATTCCAGGCCCCCACACAGGGCACTACACATTTACATGAAGCACAGCCCTTTCTTCTCTGTGCTGTGATTAAGTTTTTCTGGTTTGCTCCTTCTCTAAGAGCAGCTTCAGGACAGGGACTGTATCCAACTGGGACAGAGCTGGGACAGAGCTGGGACAGAAGGAGGAGCTGTGAAGAATGAGAGGGACCTGAGCAGACATTGCTGGCTTTGAAGATGGGGGAAGGGGACACGAGCCAAAGGATACAGGTGGATTCTAGAAGCTGCATCTGCCCTCACTGACGGCCAGAAAGAAAATGAGGCCCTCAGAGTTACACCTGCAAGGAACTGGGTCTGCCAACAATGAGAATAAGCTGGGAACAGATTCTCCCTTAGAACCTCCAGGAAGGGACACAGCCCTGATTACGCCTTGCTTTTAATCCAGTGAGACCCAGACTAGACTGCATCCTACAGAGCTTAAGTTAATAATTTGTGTGTGTGTGTGTTTTAAATATGTGTTATTTTAAGCCACTAAAGTTTGTAGTAATTTGTTACAGCAGCAACAGAAAACCAATACATTTATATTTTGCTAAATGCTGCCAAAATTTTATCCCAAAAGGCTGAATTTTTTATACTTATACCAATAGTTGATGAGAAAACTCTTTCTCAAAACCTTCACCAACATGAGATATTTTCAATATCTTAATTTTTCCAAGCTCATCCTGAAAAATAATTCATTTTGTTTTCATTTGTAATCCTCTGTTTTTTAAAACAAAGTCAGGCATCTTTTATATATTTGGTAAACGTTTTGTTTTACTTGAATTTACACTTTTTTTCATCCCTACATTTCTAAAATTTCAAGCTGTTACAGGTAGGTGTATAAAACGTATCTGAGCCGGCCCTGATGGCCTAGTGGTTAAAGTTTGCTGCTCTCACCACTTCAGCAGCCCGGGTTTGCTTCCCAGTCGGAGAAGCAGATGGACCCATCTGTCGGTTGCCCTGCTCTGGCAGGCAGCTCACATAGAAGAACTAGAACACCTTACAACTAGGATATACAACCTTGCACTGGGGCTTTGGAGAGGGAAAAAAAAATGCATCCTGTTAGGTATTTGTTAGAAACTTTTAATTTAATGATTTGTATCTCCTTTCCACTCTGGAAATTATGTTGCATATTAAACACTGTGCAGAATCTGCTAGCTGTCTAACTCAATGTCACTATCCCCCTCCTTAGTAAGAGTATCCTCAGCTTTTATCTGTTCATACTGCTACCAGGAATAAAGACTATTTTTCCTAGCTCTCCTTGCATCTAGGTTTGGCAAAAGAGATGTAAGCAGAATTACAGGAAAGTTGCTTAAAGATAGTTGCCACAGCTTAGAAGGTCCTTTTTAAAAAAATCTTCCAGCTTTACTTCTTTTTCTGGTCTGGATTCAGACACAGTGGCTGCAATTCCAGCAGCCACCTTGGACTCTGAGAATGGAACCCATTTGCTAGATGGTAGAACAGGAAAGTGATAGCCTGGTGTTCCTGGCCACCCACTGAAGTCACCAAATCACCTCAGAACCGCCTACTTGTTTGTAGTGAGTGAGAAACTTCTATCTTGTCCATCTCTGATTCTTTTATGATTTTCCATTGTATGATGCAGCCAAATGCAATCCTAAATCAGAATCCCTGCACTGATCTGCCATATCTTTTATCTCTTATCTTTCCCATGTCTCTCTTTTTGTTCTATTTTCTAAGTGAGTTTCTTGACTTCATCTTTAAAATTTTCTATTTTTTTATTTCTGCAATTATAATTTCATTTTCTAAGAGTTCTTTCAGTTTCATAGCATACATTTTCTTGTTTTATATATGCAATAGCTTTTTAAATCTCAGAAGCTACCAACTGGAAAGTCTCTCCTATTTTGAAGTGTATTTCTGTTCCCTAAATTCTTTCTTTCCTTTTTTTCCCTCCTGTTGGTTTATCTTGGGTTTTCTTTTTCATTTTGGAAACTTTCGTCTGGTATCTATTGATCTTTGCTTGCTGTTCACATTAGGAATGGGACAATTAACATCAAATGCCTTTTGATAAGATGTATGGAGAAAAACAACCACTTCTGTGCTATTCTATCTATAGTGCATAACCTGAATTTAATCATGAGGAAACATTAGACAAATCCAAACTGAGTGACGTTCTACAAAATAATTGCAGAGTAGTCTTAAATGTCAATACTACGAAACACAAGACTAAAGGATTGGTCCCCATTAAAATAGATACAAAGAGAAATGGCAACTAAATGCAACATGAGCTGGAATTTCTTTTTTGTTTTTTTGTTTTTTAAAGATTTTATTTTTTTTTTTCCTTTTTCTCTTCAAAGCCCCCCAGTACATAGTTGTATATTCTTCGTTGTGGGTCCTTCTAGTTGTGGCATGTGGGATGCTGCCTCAGCGTGGTTTGATGAGCTGTGCCATGTCCGCGCCCAGGATTCGAACCCACGAAACACTGGGCCGCCTGCAGCGGAGCACGCGAACTTAACCACTCAGCCACAGGGCCAGCCCCAAGCTGGAATTTCTTTTGCTACAAAGAACATTTTTTAAAGTATTTGCCAAAATCTGAATAGGGTTTACAATTAGATAATAGCATTATACCAATTTATTATATCATATATATGATATAATATCATATATATAATATTATATCAATGTTAATTTCCTGACTTTGATAATTTCTCTGTAATTGTATAGGAGAATGTTTTTAAGAAATATACACTGAAGTATTTAAGTATAAAGGGGCATCATGTTGACAACTGACTCCCAAATAGTTCAGAAAAAAAAATTTTTTTTAAATATATAGGTATATATGTATATCTATTTACCTGTCTGTTTATGTGTGAAGAAAGAGAGAAAAAGATAAAGTAAATATTTTAAAATGTTAATATTTCATGAACCTATGTAGAGTGTATATGGGAATTCTTTGTATTAGTCCTGCAACTTTTCTCTAAGTCTAAAATTATGCCCAAATAAAAAGTTTTTTAAAAAACAATATGGCAATAGACACACTGTCTGGAAGTTGCATGTACATGGGCTGGTTAATGGCAGGCTTCAATACAGTGCGTGCAGGCAGAAGTCAGCTGTAACTCTGGGAACCCTTAAATGCTGGAGTAAGGAGGCGTTTCCAGTGGAAGCGTTTTCTCTAGTCATCTGCTATTGTTTTTCCCAGGCAGTTTCTTAAAATCATTTAAATCCTCCAATTTTGGGCCTGGGGTAAGTCCAGTTTCTCAGTCCCGTCCCCTATTGTATCTGTCGTGTCAAAATCTAAAGCCTCTTTGGGCTATGCCAGACAGTCAGCTTTATGGTGAGTTCTTGGCTATGGCTCCTCTACTCTGTTTCATCAATCATCAATCAATACTCATTCATCTGTTTTGCATCTTCCAGAAATTTGTTTAAATCTCTTGTTTCAATGGCCCCTTCCATTCCTTTCAGTGTGTTAGTTTTGTTTTCATTCCTTATATATTTTTACTCCTGAGCAGGTGCTGCCTTAACTGTCTTGAACCAGAATTCTTCAGACAATTTAATGTTAATTTTAATCTGTAACTTATTACTCAAGGAACATCATTTTTCTTTTTTTTTTTTTAGCATATCTGACAACCTTTCAGCTTTTCAACATTCCATATTGTCATAAGCTTTCTCAGATCACTACAGATCATATTGAATTCTGAGTCCTTGGTACTTTTCGTCTTACTGTTTATTTGATCACTTAGTCAAGCTACGTGATTTAACAATTTCATGTGCATTGTCTTCCATAGCTTCACTTTATAGGTTTTGGCTTTCTAAGGCCAAACCCAATTTATTCCTTTCTTTATACTTTATCTGAGGTAAGGATGCGCCCAGAAGAACAGGGCAGCCCAGCACATCACCATATGCTACCTCTCCTTCTCCCAGCCATGGCTGATTGAACCAGGCATCTGCTCTAAATGGGCAGTCAATCCATTGGTTGAGCAGAGACTTTTGATTGGTGAGGTTTAACTAGAACAGATCATCTGAACCAATCAGATTCCCTCCATTGTGAACTCAAACTATAAAATACAGAGGTTGTTATTGGTCGGGGTGGGCTTTGGAATGGCAAGTCATGTCAGTTCGGTGGTTGAGACAGCCATTTGCAAGATGTTGAGTAAGCAAATGAAATTAACTTCAGAGAGATGAAAATGGTATAGATGCGGAAAAGAAGCTGAGATTAAGTGAGAAAGATAGAGATTTTATCTTGGTTCTTAAGACCTTTCTAGTTTGTGTGAGGCTTACTTGCACAGAATTCTATGAAATATCTATAACATTGAAATAAATCTTCCTTTCTAATAACTAAGCTAGTTTGAGTTGGAATTTATTTCTTCCAACCAAAAAATAAAAAGCCTTAACTTTATTATTTTAATTTCCTCATTTTTATTTTTTGAAACAGAAAGAACTCTTTTTAACAAAGGTATACATAAAAATTAACATCTATATCTATCAGTACCCAACTTAAAATGCCAGAGAATTAGTTTTTTTTTTCTTAAGTCCTCTTATAGAATGTAGTCTTCTTCACTAATCCTTGACTGTTTTTAGTCAATTTAGTCTAAACCCACCACTAGAGTAAACGTTTCTTCCAGGGAAATTCAGTATTGTTTCAACAGTCAATGATTAGGCACGAATTTTCCATTGTAAGCTCTCTTATAAGAGTTCCTGCCAACAACTGATTAAGGAAACTTAATGCTTCCTCTCTTTGTTGTCATTCTTCATCATTCTCCAGAAGCAGTAGGGGAAGACCCAATGCCTTCGATATGTTTCCATATTTGCTATTGTGAAATTATGTCTTACTGCAGTAGTATCCCCTACATGCATTTTGACCTTTAAAGCTAGAGTTTTTTCTTGTTTTTATATATCAAGTGGATCAGATATATTGTGGGCTTGGGAAAGAATGTATAGAGTTATAAAAATACCCAACCACAGTAAAATTATTTAAACACACTTAAATCGTCATTTTGAAAAGATTATAAAAGAATTTTACAATAGTCCTCCAAAGTGAGTTCCTGAATGCAGGGACTATGCATTTTAATTCTTTTCTACATTCCCTCCAAAAAGAAAAAAAATAGACTCAGAGCTATATAACCTTCAGCAGTCCAACAAATATAGTGGAATTGAATCATTTCAATTACCAGAAGAAGATTTTATTAAAAGTTTGTGCCAAGTTTCAAAATGAAGATAAGTTTAAAGCAAAGTTAGGAAACGGCATTAAAACGTTTGAGTTGCAAAAGTCAGCAATTAAGAGTAATGTTCCAAAATAAGCACTGTCCATCTCCTGTGAATAAGCAGTTTATTTTGGCAACTACAGAAGCTTGTCTTGGGTGGGTTCATAATGCTCCATGCTATTGCTGTTCTCTTCCAAACCAGTTAGAGATTTATTTCTTATTTAGCTATTTAACCAACTGCTAAAGCTAAAACAAATATATTTTATATCATCATCAAACAACAATTTTTCCTCTTTAAAATAGTTTATGTTCATAAAAGAAAATTCTGAAAAGTATGACAAAGTTGGAAAAATAAATTACCCAGAGTTCCATCATCCAAACAGATCCACTCTTAATATATTTGTCTAGTTACTTTCTTCTCATAGACCAAAAAATAAATACGTTAATTGCTTTTTGCGTAGGATAATAAGCTAATCTGCATGAAATGCTGAGAAATTTACGATCTAAATTATAATGTACTGCTTGTCCATGAAGTCCCCCAGACTTACTTTTGTGCTCTAGGTCAAAGTTGCCCCACTGAAAAAGACACTTTGGCCCCAATCACAGTATGTTTGGGTCCACGTGTGTTGAGGAAGAAGGGGGAAGCATTTGAAAACAGCGTTTCTCAAACTCAACTGTGCGTAGGAATCATCTGTCAATCTTGTTAAAATGTAGAGTCAGCATTTTTAACAAGCTGCCCCATGATGTAGAAGCTGCTGGTCCATGGACACACTTAGTAGCAAGATCCTAATATAACCTGGAACCTAAGAGAACTGATGGAAAATTTTTGCTTTCTCACTTCTATCTACCACTAAGCCATTGCCACATCACTGACCCATTTCTGCGAGGACATGGGACTATTTCTCACACTTGGAAAGTTTCCCACAGGCTGAGGGTGGAGTACAGACTTATTTACTGCAGTGCAAGTGAAGATATTGAGCAACAATAGTGAGTCTCTCCTCTGCACAGGGAGATCTGCAGAGTTTACAGAGTATCTGTTCATCTCTTCTCCTTTGGTAAAATATCTATGGATATCAGGGCACAGTGTTTCCTAGAATAAAGGCTACATTTCCCAGCTTCTCTTGCAGCTGAATGTGGCCATGTTGCCAACTTCCAGCCAATGAGATCTAAGCAGAAATATGTATGTAAGTCATGTTTTGAGGATGACAATTAAATTAAATTGAGTTATCTTCTTAGAATGTTCTCAGTGAATTTCAGAAATGGGGTTTTAAGGGTGAAATTAGCAGTTTACTAACTAGTATTATGAATGCTAGAAAGGAACTCTCATTGGTAAAATTAAAGATATTTAAGATATAAGCTTGGCTAAAATCTTTTAGAGACACTGCCCACCTTGCAGGAATAAAGTAAAAGAATCCAGTAAGGCCTGCAGCCTGTACCTTTAGGAGCAGTGCCTCAGGCTTGATGTCTAAACGATCCTGGGTCAAGTCTTTGGTTTCAGGCTGCCTGATGTCAACTATATAGATAACAGATTCCTGCTGCTGGAATGTTGTCATGCCTGGCTCCGTTGAATTGTTCACTCCAGGCAAGATTGGAGATTGGAAGGGATGGAATTGAGACTTCATTGAGTTGAAAGAATAGATAATATAAACTATTCTTATGCTTGCTTATAAATTAATGTTTTGTTAATAAATGTCTGCTTTTGTGGCAGAATTTGTTCTGAGAATTGCTTTTCACAACACCTGGTAGCAAAGTTGGAGAAGCACCTCAAAATTACTGTTCTCTACCCAAAAGACCTTCAGAGTTGTGTGGGACCCAACTGGCTTGTGTCAGTTCACAGTAACGAGCAAGAGGGATAGGAAGAGTCGGATTTTCTGAAGTCCATGGAGCCACCATAGAGCTCTGGATGTCTCTCCTCCCAACATGTTCTTATGTCAGAGAGAAATAAATTTCCAAGTTGTGTCAGACACTATCATCTTACAAAAGTTTCTCTTAGTCACAGCAGAACCTATCTGATAGTCCCGCATGCCCCAGTCACCATCCCAGGAACAACTGTCCCAAGGACAGCTCTAGAGACTTCCCTTCCTCTGCTCGTGCTTGTTCTCTTCCGTATTTGGTATTCTGTCCACCACCAACCTCTTGCTGCTACTCTCAGAAACTGTGCATTCCCCTTCTATCCCTTCTGAGAGTAATCAGAAATATTTACTCCCCCAGGGAAGCATCTGCTATGACGTTGCTGCCTTGGTGGGGACTTAATCACTCACCTTTACTATTTGAAGGAAAAAGTTTCTAACCTTAACTATTTTCCAATAACAGATATATCAGAAATCAGGCATTTTACCATTAGGCTCCATGTCTTAGCACATATGATTTTAAAAATAAAAATGACCAGTTCAGGATCAAATGTAACCCAAAGCCCATACAACATGGTATGAGATTTCTTTCCATTTTTGAATTATTTTCTTTATTTCACTCTTTGCATTCATTTCACAGATTTTTTTTTAAAGGCAGTTTTTCAAGATTACAAATGCCTTGAGACTACATAATATTCAAGATTACGTAACATAGCTTTGCCAGTTAGAATACCTTTCAGTCTTATTACCATTCTTCGTCCTTCTCTTCCTGCTTCTTCAATAAAACAGGAAAAGGAACTAAAGAAAGGGTTTCACACTCCTAAGACCTCTCTAAATTTTTGCACAGCAGAGAACCATAATTTGGATTCTTTGGAGATTTCCTCTTCATGCAAAGTCTAATCTATGACGAAAACAGTAGAGTATGATGATTTAGCATATGTTCTAAGTCACTCTGAGTTCAAATTCTGTTACCAGCTATGTGCCCTTAGGCAGATAACTTAACCATTCTGTGCTTCAGTTTCCTCATCTAAAAATTGGAAATAATAGTAATGCCTACTTCACAAGATTGTCGTAAAAATTAAACAGGATAAATTTAAAGAGCTAGCATAGTGTTTGGCATGTAGTAAACCTTCAATAGCATTCATTTATTCAACAAATAATTACACAATGTGTGCTATAAGCAAAACATTGCAGCAAATTGGAAACTGATGCAGACTGGGTTCCTACTTTTAATGAATTTGCAGTCCAATGGGAGAAATAAAACATGCAAAGTAGTTAACTATAATAGAAATGGATATATGTTAAGATATTCAGATAAATTATTTATTGCAATATATTAATGATGGTTGCAAATTCTTTGTTATTCCTGCTATTGAGTCTAAATCCCTTTGCCTTAAATTTGAGCTGGCCTTAGTAGCTTTGTTAACTAATAAAGTAACAGAAGTGATGTTCTAGGACTTCCACAGTTCTTTTATTTGTTTATTTATTTATTTATTTATTGAGGAAGATTAGTCCTGAGCTAACTACTGCCAATCCTCCCCTTTTTCCTAAGGAAGACTGGCCCTGAGCTAACATCCATGCCCATCTTCCTCTACTTTATACATGGGACACCTACCACAGCATGGCTTGCCAAGCAGTGCCGTGTCTGCGCCTGGGATCCCAACTGGCGAACCCCCAGCCGCTGAAGAGGAACACACGCACTTAACCGCTGCGCCACTGGGCCGGCCCCTCCACGGGTCTTTTAGAACACTTGTTCTGAGGAAAGCTAGCCATTGTGTAAGAAGTCCAAGTACCTGAAACCATTACCCTGTAAGGAAGTCCAAGATATTGATGTGGTGAATCTGCATAGAGAGAACACTAGCCTGCTGTTCCAGTCGGGCCAGTCCAGGGATCAAACATGAGTGAAGAAGTTGTCCTGGCAACATCTTGGCAGCCTTGGGAAATGCAATGTGGAGAAGAACAAAGAACCCAAATAACTTCCAGAACTGAGTCCCCAGACCTATGGTCCCAGTTGAGCCATCCCAGCCAAGTAACTAGATATAACTTTAGATAAGCCATATAAACTATCCTTGCTATAGATTACTTATTTCAAATGGGGTTATGATGGTTGTCTTTCTTATGTCTCTGTGCATGCTGGGATGAAAGAAATAGTACATGCAGAAAAGAGCACAGCAGGCCTGAGACTGCTGTCCTTAAAAAGATCTGCTTGCAAGATTAGCCCCTGGCTGGCATCTGGAAATGTGGCTGCCAGACAGTTCCCTACATCAACATAAAACTTTCCCTAAATGACAAATATGGCTCTCTATGGCTAGACTGCTTGTGCAAACAGTATGGTTTATGCTGAACACCTGCTTTTCTTCTGGGAGTCTTGAATTTTGGTATGTGGTAGGCAGAGAGTGACTATTTGACCAGCTCTTGACAAAAACCTTGAGCACCAAGTCGCTAATGAGCTACCCCAGTAGAAAAGACTTTGCCTGAGTTGTCACAACTCATTGTTGAAGGAATTAAGCCACTCCACTGTGAGACGACTCTTAGAAGCTTGAGCCTGGATTCCTCCCAACTTTGCCAGATGCACCTTTTCCTTTTTCTTATTTTGTTTTGTATCTTTTTATGGTAATAAATCTTAGCCATGAGCACATATAGATGCTACGTTCTGTGAGGTGTTCTATCAAATCACTGGACCTGGGGGGTGATCATGAGAACCCTCAATATACAGCATTTTAAAAATTGTGAGAGAAATATTGGAGAGCTCTTCATCTTTCTTTTCAGAAAAGGAGACGTCCCTCCTGACTTTCTCATGCTCTTCCTCTTTTCTCCTTCCTTCCCAGTATATGCAAATTGAACTTCCTTCCCATCTAGGTGCAAAGTGGTATGTGGACATAAACACACTGTTGGAGATGACGCTTTTAGTTCTTCAGCCCTAGAGAAGCTGTGTAACTGCTATCTTGCACACAAATACAACAGTGGTTCCCTGCATTTTATTTTTTAACCAATTGTTTGCCTTATGTGGGTGTAGTATAAAAGCTTTTAACTCCTTGGTCTGAAGATATCATTGAAATTTCTTTTTAAAGTATTTACCCAAAGACTAAACTGATGATATAAAAGTATTTTCTTTGCAATTATACAGAAAGACTTCGTAAATTTACGGCTAGTAACTAAAGAGCTGGCACTGCACATTGGGAGGAATTTATATCTGCCACATAAAATCTATGCAGCATATCCTGCTATGCAGCATATCCATCTCACATTGTGTAATATGCATGACTTATTTTCAGATGGTTTTCCTGATAAACTTTGTGATTACATTTTTACAGAGCTGAGTATCATTTCTTTAATCTCAGAGAATGACAAGAGTTTAGGCACTCTGACAAGCAAAGTCTTTGGATTTGGCTCTAGGAATCAACTGAACACAGTATATTTTAAAAATTCACGCAATAGGCCAGTAAAACACTGAATATTACGAAGCTAAGTACTTCAAATATTGTGTATTAAGCACTTTAAATCATGTTGTAGACACAAGGCTGGGAGTCAGGAGAACAAATTCTAACCTAGTCTATGTTCTAAAGATATGACCTTGGTAAATAGTTTATCTTTACCGGACCTCTATCACAACAGCCATAAAATGAGAGGATTCAAGTGAACCATTTCTCCGATCTCAAACATTTTATGGTTCAATAACAATATGAAGTGTGGGATAAGTGCCAAATGAGAAGATACAAATTTATTTTGTAGAAGGGAGAGGTTCCTGGAGGCTAAAATGGGAAAATTTAATTGGCCAGAAAAGAAAGAGAGGCAATCCTCTTGGGGTAAGGAGTTTGGGTGAAGGTATAAAGACAGAATCCACTCTCAGGGATCTTAGAGAAATTTCAATATGACGTAACAATGATATTAATAATAGCTAGCCATTATTGAGTATTTACTAAGGTAATACGTATTATTTCATTTAATTCCCATAACAATCCTACATAATGTTTTTATTGCTGTTTTACAGAAGAGAAAACTGAGGCACAGAAAGATTTAGAATGTTCATGAGGTCACATAGCAAGTGGGAGAACCCAGATGTGAACCTATGCAATCTGATACTCCAGAGAATAGTTTCTAATTGTTGTTATGGCAGTCACATGTGAAAGTCGGCCACAAAATTCTCCACGGAAGCACTATAGTTTAGATGCAGTTGACTGGAAAACCGTAAACAGAAAATAATAGACCATCATCAAGAAGAATGATAGTTACCTTTCATGGAGTGCCATTTGTGTGGTTTTCATTTATTAGCTCTAACCTTCACAGATGTTTTTTGTTTTTGTTTTTGTTTTAAATTACCATTTAACAGTTGAGAAATCTGGGCTCAGCAAGTTTAATTTGCAATAGGTAGAAATGTTGGGATTCAACCCTGAGTTCATCTAACTTCAAAAATCCTTATTCCACTATGCCACGCTGGATTCTTGGCAAGAAAAAGACGATTTGCAAATATTAAAAACAGCTGTATTCAACTGTATGCTTTTATTTATATGAAATTCGAGAAGAGGAAAAACTAGTCTATAGAGGCAAAGCAGATCACTGATTGCTTGGGGCAGGAGAAATGAAGGGATTGACTGCAAAGGGACACAATAGAAATTTTTGGAATGGTGGAAAGATTTTATATCTTGATTATGGTATTGATTACATTTACATTATATTTGTCAAAATTCATTGAATTGTACACTTAAAATAGGTGCATTTATTATAAGAAATTATACCTCAATGAAGTTGATTTTTAAAAACCCAACTGAATCCAGTATTTGGTCCTCTAGACGGAAGCTAAGGACACTGGCATAATGTATCTTTTCAAATGCAGGGGATCATATGGTGGGCATGAAGCACTAACATCCATTCCAATCATCTTCTATGGTATCTTCTTGTATTACGAAGGCTGAAAGATTCAAAATTACATTTCTCTGACTTCTTCACAGCTAATGCTCAGATTGTGAGTTAAATACACGCAAGACAGGCAGGAGTGAGACCAAGGCCACCTGCCTGCTCGGATGCTTGTTGCTGCTGGCAATTAATGTCACACAGGCATTGGGTTTTTCTGCAACGGCATTCCAATATCCAATGTCCAGCTTCATGAGTGTTACGAGTTATTGGCTGCAAGGATGACAGTGGCTTCATGATCCACAGGTTGCAAATATGGCAGAGTGTGCAAGAATTCAAAAGTTTCCCCAAGAGACTCTCAATTTCCCACAGTTATGACTGTGGCAGAGGTGACAGCTTCCCTGGCAGAACAGTTTGATAGTTATCTCCTGGGAGTTATTTCTGGAGGCTCAATTTAGAGACTGCCCCTCCAGTTCTGCAATGATTGTGTAAGCATCTAATTACCTGTATTAAATCCCTTTATACCTATAATCTGAAATGAGTTCTGTCTCCCTGGAACAATACACTGGCATCACCATGATAGATGGTGTGAGTTACTTCCGTCATCATGGTAACTGAAATAATTGCCTGCATCATCAGATTAGTAGCAACTTTTACTGAGTACTGACTTTCTGCCAGGACGAACTCAATGACGTACATTCAGAGGATGGCTCTCTTCTTTTCCCCTTCCCACTCAGACTCTATGGGTAGGTTTGTCCACCACTCCATAAATGAAATGAGGCAGATCTCCTCACTTTCCAGTCACTCTCAGATCATAAAAGTCCTCTAACTCATTTCCGTCCCAAAATGATCTCATTTCAGGCATTTAAATGTCCAGTCCAGGGTCATTAGCACACAACCCAATGATCTAATCCAGTTTACCCCAGTTTGAGCTGCGTATGGGCTAGAAAGCCTTTTTTTTTTTTTTTGAGGAAGATTAGCCCTGGGCTAACATCTGCCACCAATCCTCCTTTTTCTCCTGAGGAAGACTGGCCCTGAGCTAACATCCATGTGCATCTTCCTCTACTTTATATGTGGGACTCCAGCCACAGCATGGCTTGCCAAGCAGCGGGTAGGTCTGCACCCAGGATCCGAACCAGTGAACCCCGGGCCACCAAAGCAGAACATGCGAACTTAACCACTGCACCACTGGGCCAGCCCTAGAAAGCCTGCCGTTTTGAGGACGAGGGCATGGTTGGCATCTGCTCCACTTCTCTGTGAGATGTTTCTCAGTTTCTCTTCTCATTTTCATGTCTCCTCCCCCACTAGGTTGCCTCAGCATCCTCTGAGGTTGGAATGTGGTTGGGAAGAGGTAAAACTAGTCTCTAAAAATCTCTAAACTGGTCTGGATATAATCTGGCATTGGAGCCCTCTGGGTACGCGAATTCACAATGCTGATTCTTGCTCTGCTGGGGTGCTGACATAGCTTCCTCAGAGAAACCCCCATTGCAGCTTTCCAGCTTCCAACCAGCTCCTTTCTAGCCACCCAGTGATGAATCTTCCTCAGTTTTTACATCCAATGGTATACTCCAACTCCTTTTTTGCTGAAGTCTGGCTTGGAAGGAAGCCTTCTTGCTCAGTCTTTTCAAAACGACTCCCAGCTAGCTCCATCTTGCCAGCCCACTGGGCACATAGGAATATTCCCCACCTCATTGTTCCGCTGTCAGTGGGAGAGAATCTAGGCCCCTGCAGCCACTGGACAGGCAACTTCAGCCATAGCCTTCCACATGTAATCTCCCAAAGTGTGAGTCAATCATCACTTCTTACTTCCCTCAAGCTTTCTGAAGGGTCCTTGTCAGCTGACTTGAGGTGAGAGGGAATACCTCTCCCTTCCCAGATGAGAAGCACAATAACTCTCTCAAAAGATGTCTCTCTTTTTGGCTTTATCAGCCTTGATTCCTTTATCAGTAGAAGATGGGTGATTGCATATGCCAGCTCAAATAGTCTCATACTCTAAGCATGCCTTACATAGGTGGTTTAGCAACTCACTTTAGAATGTGGAGATACTTTACAATTGTTTATTTTGTTTTTGGTCTTTGATGCCATGAAGATTTGGTCTTCATGGCCAAACTTGAGACAGAATATTGTTTAATTATCACAACAACCCTATAAGGTAATGATTAATGCTCTCATTTCAGAGACAAAGAAACTGAGGCTCAAATGGCAGAAAATGGGATTTCAACATAAATTAGTGTGACTCTAAGGCCTTTGCTATTAACCATTATGATTATATGTTTGACACTGCAAACATTGCTGCCTGTTATGGGTTGAATCACATCCCCCGAAATTCATACATTGAAGTCCTAACCCTAGTACCTCAGAATATGACCTTACTTGCAAATAGTGTTGTTGCAGATGTAACTAATTAGTTACGATGAAGTCATATAGGAGTAGGGTAGGCCTGTACTCAAACATAGCTGGTGTCCTTTAAAAGGGGAAAATATGGACACATGCACACAGGGAGAAAGCCATGTAAAGATGGAGTTAAGCTACCACAAGCCAAGGAACTACCAAAAGCTAGGACAGAAGCCTAGAGCAGATCCTTCTCCAATGCCTTCAGAGGGAGCATGGCCCTGCTGACGCTTTGATATTAGACTGTGAGCCTCCAGGCTGTGAGACAATAAATTTCTTTTTTTTAAGCCATTCAGTTTGAGGCTCTTTGTTATGGCAGTCCTAGAGAACCAATAAAGCAACTACGTGACAGTCATGGAAATACGACTGAAATCCCAGTTGACATAAGCACCTTGTGAGAGAATACCTAAGCTGCCAAGAGAAGAAAAGGCATCGGAGCAGCCAGAATGGGGCCTGATATCTGTCCATATTGGACGACAGAAGATTGGGTTGTCATTAGGAACCTCTGGACAGGCTGTTAAGTAGAAAGATTCTAAATTAATTTTACTTCCCTAATAACAGAGAAGGTTACTAAATTTACTTTGAAAAACTTTAAGAAAACAAATCTCAAACCAGAATTTTGCATAATTGTTTCTGGGAAAGTCTAAAGAAATTTGGAAGTGGGACAAACAGGAAGTTGTACCTGTATTTGGATGTGAAGGACTAAGAGTAAATGAAAGGGGAACACAGTACAAGCTTATATTTAACATTTAATGTTCTTGCCAGCTTTGAGAGTAGGAGTGTTAAGTACTAGAATATTTTAATAAAATTTGCTTATACATTCATAGGACCTCCAAATATGTAAACAATTATAAAGATTTTCAAACTGTAAATCATGCAGAATCTGGAGACACATTTGCACGTCCTAAACAAGATACATACACACATACACGTAAACATAGTATTGTCTTAAGGACTTTAGGTTTTAGGTTTTAATTTCCAAAAATATTGGCTCAAGTAGTATAGATATGCAATTAAATATTAATAAAAATATCTCAAAATCTCATGGCTAGTTACAATAAATGTTTATTTTTCACTCACGTCACAGTCCAGTGTGGATCAGATGGCCCTCCTGCAGCTGGTAGCTCTGTCATCTGGAGTGCCTGGCCTCTACTGAGGCAAAGGGAGGGATAGAGAAGGCACACTGGCTCTTAATTGCCTCAGTCCAGAAGAGACACATGCCACTTCTGCTCACAGATCATTGGCTAGAAGAAGTCACATGGCCCAACCTCACTGCAAGTGACACTGGGTAACGTAGTAGGACACTTGGAATATTTGGGGAACACTAATTATCTCTGCCATAAAACTATACAGGGAATAAGTATACAAAATACACTAACCCCAAAAGTGAGATGTTTGTTAGATAATAAATCCAATGAGAATCTCATCCCATTAATCTTAACTAGGAGGCATTCTGATGCCTTCCTATCTATATGCAAATTATTATATCGTAGCTTGATTGCTAAAATTTAGTGCTGCTCAAGAGCCCCTCATTCCTTCTGGTAGTTCCCAGAGAAGTGTCTCACATGTGAGCCATCCCCACCAAGCTAAATTGCTCCACGTATAAAATACAAAGGAAGTAATAATTTCAGGGCAGCCTAAGGGGAGACAGCAGTGACAGTTCCAGGACTTGGAAGGGAAGAAAAAAGATTGAGGAGAGGGTCTCAATGGAGGGAGGGAGGCCCAGTCAGATGGCAGCTGGCAGGAGCCCTGGAGAAAAGGGAGGCTAGTGACACATCTCCTGTATCAGGACAATGACATCTAACACTCAAGTTTAAATCATTCTGTTTCTTTCCTGAGTTGTGGTATTGTCTATCAGCCTACATAATACTAAAAGTCTGCTACCCTGGAGAAAGGGCCTGGCCTTCAGAATTAAGGAGGGTTGGAATAACTGTAGATACCTTGATCTCATATTTTCTAGGGCAAACCCACTATCAGATCCCATATTTTACAAAAAAATCACTTCTCAGACCATTTGTCCCATTTTTTTTTCAAAAAACATTGTCACTGTGGAAATAATCCCCGTGAAAAAAATGAAAAAGAAAGGACTTTTCCAGGCAGGAGGGAAGGCCCCACAGAGAGCCTATGACAGCACAAATTTGAAAGTGGGTCCAGGCAGCATATTTTCATAGCTTTTGCCAGCAATGTTCAACAGAAAAAAAAAAACTTTCTATATTTTATTGTATTGTATTTGCATAAATAAATCCTGCAGGAATACCAAAAAAGCTAATAAAATAGCTACTTGGGGTAGGGAAAGGACAGAAATAGAGCAGACAAGGGCAGAGGTAGGAATGAGAATTTTCACTACGCACCCTTTTATATTATTAGATTTTTAAACCATGTGAATTATTATCTATTCAAAACTGTAAAAGCAATCAGGAAAAAAAAAAAAAGCCTTCCAACCACTACAGCCTTGTGTTCAAGATGCTTTGGGAGAACAAAAGAATTGAAGCAGAATCTGTCAAGAATGAAGCAGTGTAGAAAGTGGACAGTAGCCACAGGAAGAATGACAGTGTCAGCACAAACAGGAAATGGAGCAAGGGGTGACAAATGCGGCTGGGAGTCCCTGACTCCACTCCTCATTCCTTACAACTCCAGGGATATTTGGGGGGAGGACCTGAGGAGGAGGAGGATGATATTGGGCTTTCCATACAAGATGGAACAGGAGCTGGACAGTTTGAAAATTTGGATATAAGAGGAAAGGGTGGCCCTCGAAGAGTGGAAGGACTTGGGGACATCCAGGTGGCTGATACTTGGATTACACCTGCATAACATTCAAAGGCCTTGATAATCCAACCTGATCCTTTCTGGGTCTCACTTCTCTCCTTTACTGGACCCAGTCCAGGCTAAGTGTTGGGGACACTGGATGAATAAAAAAATGAGAAGCTCACAGTCTAGGTGATAAACACTGACAAACAATAAGGTGTTACTAATGCTATACTAGGTAAGTGTACAGTTTCAGTGGGGGCACAAGTGAGGAGCAGTAAACTGTACATGGGGGATACCAGGTAATGGGGCCTCACAGTCAAGGCAGAGCTCGAGCTAAGTCCTGGAAAGTGAATGGATATGCTGGGAGGTGGGGGAGGCGAGGGCGGCATTCCTGGCAAAGCAATCTGTGCATAGGCTCAGAGGGATGACACAAATCTGTGCTGTGCAAGTGACTCCACATGATATAAAGATAAATAAAGGAGGTGCTGAGAGATGCAGCTGGAGAAGCAAGAAGAGGGGCCTTGTAGGCCATGGACTTTATCCTATAGACAGTGGGGTATTAATAAGGGTGAGTCAAAGATCCTATAAACATTTGATGACACTGGCTTCAGTCATGAGAACTGAGTGGATCTACTAGAAGGATGTGAGACTGGAAGTTGGTGAGATGAGTTAGAAAACCATTGCCATAGAGAGAAGAAAGCTAGAGAAAGCCTGAAATGAGGCATTTACATGACACCTTACCATTCTGCTGTGACCATGCTGCCTGTAAGGCCTTGAGCAAGTTACTTAACACCTCTGAAGTTCAGCTTTTTCATCTGCCAAATTACCCGCTTTACAGTGTTACCATGAGGATTAAACAAAACAGCATATGTAAAGTACCAGGCATGGAGAAAGTACTTCTTCTGGGAAGCCATGGTGCATTGCGGGTGCTTACCTATTGTTGCAGAGTAATAAATTACCCCAAAACATAGTGGCTTAAAACTACAACCATGATTCTGTGGATCGTCTGGGTGGTTTTTCTGCGGGTCCTACTGGGGCTCCCTCATACGGCCGCATTCAGCTGGTGGCTGGGCTGTGCCAGGAGGGCTAAGGTGGTCACTTTACACACAAGTCTGGGGCCTTGGCAGGGGATGATTGGACGACTGAGACTTAACTTTCTCCACATGGTCTCTCATTATTCCATTATCTAATTCAGGCTTTATGTATGGTGGCTGACTTCCAAGACAGTGAAAATGGAAGCTGCAAGGCCTCTTATATTCTGGGGATTTATTGCTATGAAACAAACCATCCCAAAACAACTCAACCATTTATTTGATTTATTTGCTCATGATTCTGCAATTTGGGCAGATTGGCAATTTAACTCCACTCCACGTGCTATTGGCTAGGGCAGCTCAACAAAAGCTGCAGGATCCAGAATGCCAGGCGTCACTCACACGACTGACATCCCAGCTGGGGTGACTGAAATTGTGGGAACTGACCGGGGTTTCTCTCTCTCCACACCCTCTCTCACCATTCAGTAATCTAACCTCTCCTTCCTTACATGAAGGCCAGATCCCAAGAGGGCAGAAAAGAAATCTGCAAGGACTCTTAAGGTCTAGGCCTGCAAGTCACACTGCATCATTTCCACTACATTCTGTTGGTCAAAGCAAGTCACTGGGCTAGTCCAAATTCAAGATAAAGGAAATAGACACCACCTCTTGATGGGAGGGTTGAAGAAGTCAGATTACAAAAAGATAAGTGGAATGGGAGGGGTTAGCTGGCTATCTGGAATTGACCTACCCCAGTGGGAAAGCACTACTTTGAAGATCTACACACTTGGCTGCAAATTTTCATTCTACCACTTGTTAACCATTTTCTCTCAAATGTAGTGAACTTAGATTGACCACCCAATATCTGGACTGTCTTTCTAAGCATGGCGTATCCCGCCTGGGGAGCACAATCTTTTATGATCCTCTACTAGATTTGAAGACCTAAAGGGAAAGACTGTAGTAATTATCCATCTATATTGAGAATTTAGCGTGATGCTTGGTACTTAGTAACAGAGTAAAGTACTCAGTATGTGTGTTAAATTAATAAATAAGTAATGATAAATAAATTAATAATAATAAATAAGCAACAATATTAGCTATTTACTAAGCACTTCCCATATACCAGGAACCGTTCTAAACACTTTAGATATATTGACGATTCATTTAAGTATTACAACCCTATAAGGTAAGCACTATTATTCCCCACTTTCAGATTAGGAATCTGAGGCACAAAAGGCTAAACTATTTGCACAAGATTATACCACTAGTGCGTAGTGGCCCTGGATTTGGATCTATTTGATCTGGGTCCAGACCCTTGCCCTGAACCACCAGGCCTCACTGCCTTTGTGAAAGTAAACAACTACAATGAAGACAGGATTGAAAACTGAAGAAATAACGGACTTGGAAAGAGATAATTATCCAAAGCACGAATCATATAGAAGCCTTATAGGATGCTGGTTAAGAGTACACTTAGTGATTTAAAGTTCAGCTCCACCAAGTACCACTCCATTACTTTGGATGGCATGCTCTCCAAGCCTCAGTGTTCTCACATGAAAATTAAGTCTAAGAATAGTACCTATCACATAGGACTGTGGTGACACTCAAAAGAGATAGGGCAAGTACAGTCCTTATCTCGGTGTTCACACATAATGAGGGCTCAGTGAATATTCACCATCAATCACAAAGATAAGGAAAAGGGAAATGAAATGGTCAGGAAATGCTTAAAAGAGAAAAATAAGGATGGGGGCAGATACATAGACACTCTACATGATAAAATTTCCTTGAAAAAAGTTTCTCTTTAAGTTTTTTTTTTTTAATATAAAGAAACCTAAGAAGTTGGAAAAGGAAAAACAATTAAAATTCTTCATTAGAAAGTCAAGAGAAGTTTGGGCATTAACAATGTCATTCAGCCATTATGAATGTCATTCTTTTATCGAGAATGCTGTGTTGACCTTTTGGAAGAGGTAGATTATATCAAAAAAGTTTTTAAAGGGCTACTACAAGCAGAAAAAAAAGGCTGGGTAAAATAGCAAAGCACTATAAGTCTCAAGAGTCAAGAGGAACTATCCAGAGAGCAAAACACAGAAAATGATTGATCTCTGTAAGAAAGGCAAAGAAAGAAAACTCCAGCATGCTAAAAAGCTAATGGCAATTTTCAAATTAAGGTTCAAGAACACTACAAAGAAAATCAATATGTAAACCCCAAGTGATGAAAGGTTTGAAACCTATTGACATGGATTTTATTAAAAGAAGATCCTGCTAGCTAAGTTGAATAAGCCTGTGATTGATATCTGATGAAAGAAAAGTCACAGACATGGTCACTGGGGCTGTCTAAATAATTTTGTTTTGGCACTTCAATGAAACCTTTATTAGAAAATTACCAAACAACTGCTATAGAAATAGAAAATGATGCATCTTAAATTTCACTGCCAAGATGACAGCTGAGAGAATCCTCCTGTAAGCTTTCCTCAGCCTCCTGTGGCCTGCCCTCCTCCTTTGCCCTTCCTTACTTCCCTGCCTCAGGAGAGCTAGGGCATCGGGAAGGAGAAGGATCTGAAATACCACAATGGTGGTGGGGAGGAGGTGGGTGGGAGCTTCTGAGGCTACTGCTTCCTTGTTTCTGTTTTTCATGTAGAAACTAGGCTTTTTTTTTTTTTTTTTTTTTGGCCTCAAATTATAAATACAAATTGAAGTAGAAGATTATAAAACTGTATAAATTTTTCGTAAGAGGACTTTCATAAAAGAGTTGGCTCTACTGTAGGCTCTACAAGACTAGAGACCCTGCAAGGTGTACAGTGTTCCTTTTTTACTTCACATGTTCATGTGCAGTTCTGTAGACTATAAATGATGCAGCCTTATAAGCACTAGGATATATTGGAGAATGTGAGGAAGCCATTTTGTATAAACCTAATTCGGCCCGACCTTGCCTTTCCAAAAGGGCCTGACCAAGGCCGTTGAGCATGCATTGTATGTTTGCTTTAGACATTCCCTATGGCAAGAGCAAAGGCCCTTGAGATAAAGGTGCAACTTCTCTCCCGCTCCCAACGTTGGCATCTCCTTAAGATTAAGCATCTTTCTTTAGGCTGGGAACCGATTGCAGCGTTCATCTGTGACCGCCCAGCCCGAGGCAACACACCTGCCAGCCCGCGACGTTCACTGAGACAGCAGACCTATCTGCCATTTCCATCAATCGCTGTGCTGACAGAGCAGCCTCGTAACTATTGCAAAAGAGACATTTCAATCATATGTGAAACATACTCTTTGAGGGTATGTAACCACCCTGCATATCCCCACTTCTTTGGAGTGCTCTGTTCCTTTGTGGAAAGACTCTTCTGGGTTATAATCCTCAGATTTAAGCTCAGAATAAACTCACCCAAATTTTCCTTTATAGATTGGTTATGGATTATTTTCGTTGACAGTTCTTGGCGTAGTCGCGGCAGGATTTCAGAGAAACCCACCGGAGGCCACCTGGAATCTACACTGAGCCGGCATTGGGTACCAATAAGGGCCGATTGAGCCCCCCGGATTACTGCATTCTTCAGGTGACCCTGGTGAGTTCTCCTGAAACCCAGACCTCCTTATTTTAAGTTGACGGTCCAAGTTTATATGAGCTGGGTAAGGTCTTAAGACTAGAGGTTTTTAATGGGTACCTGTACATACCCTAGGTAAGAGGAACCTAGGAGGAATTTGCTAGGCCAGAGGGAGCCTAGAGGGAAGTTCCTAGGCCAGAGGAGCTAGAGGAACTTGGGAGTGAATGGAGAAGGCTGACATTTTTAATTTGTCTTTAAATTGGAAAGAATTGCGTTTATAAAGTCTGAACAAACTGCTTGATAGAGAAATGAGAGACTGAACGTGTTCAGCTCCAAAGAAAAGGGACATTTGCTCCTCCCGGCTTTTACCAAAAGGCATCCTTAGGTGACTAAGGACCTCAGCGGGAGTGTCAGAGGATCAATCCTCATGACGTGCAGCGGTCCCATAGGGAACTCCACTCTCATTCACTGTAATTAATTACAGGCTCATCCGGGGACGCGCACATAAGGGCTGGTCACCCGGTGCTCTGAGCCCCATGGTGGTTTTAGACTGCCGGAGGAGAAACGGAGGCACGTAAGAGAGTGTTTATGACCTTTTATAGGGAGTAACACTCACAAGCAACACACTTCTGACCCACTACACTGTCCTGAGAAGTTGTTCAGACTTTATAACAAAACAAAATTAAAAGAGAAGCCGGAAATCGAGCTTCTAAAACAGCCCGAAATCAGTTCCCAAATGGGCAGCCTTTCCTCCAGACTCTGGTTGGCTTTATGCTGTGATTGCAATTGCTTAACAAAGGGGGATCCCAAGCCAGATTGCTAAGGCCAAATGAAAGAGAGAAAGAGGAAAAAAACTGGGAAAACAAGTTTTTCCACCGCGGTCCGCTATGAGAACACCTAACTAATATAAGGAAAACCTTTGCTCTGTCTGTCTGTGTGTGTCTATACATGTTACAAAAGTTTTTATATTTTACCTCCGGATGGTACAATTTCTAAAGAGCTCTATTCCATTGTCTTAAAGTAAGCACTTACAAAAAGTTTTTCTGAATAGAACTAACCCAAATGTCTTTAAAGTTTATGGTATGAATTAGGGCTGCCCCAGCAAGAGAAGTCCAGGGCATCCTCACCTACATACCGATCTATATGACCAGATTCGTATCTAAAGTTATACGACAGCACAATAACCAGACCCCATCTGCACTGAAATCATCATCCTTTGCTACAGGAACCCCAACGGGGGAATTTTCAAGGTAATGGCTCCTTTTCTTTCATCTCTCTTAGAGTTACAATGGCCATTTTCATCTCTTTTTGAGCTTTGCAACCGGGAAACAAAGAAATCTTTAAAGAGTCAAGGCTCCACCCCTGGGAGCCCCAACTTTGGGTTTCCGGGCCTGAGCACCCCAGCAACCCTAAGTGGGGTGCCTTCTCTTGACGGTTGACTCATTGAGTATTTTAGTCACCTACTGAGTCAGTCATGAGGGTAGGAGACCTGTGATTTATTCTGTGAACTGTCCTGCTGGGATTGTGTGCCCTGCACAGGAACTGTTGTGTCACTCTTATCTTGATAACCCTCTGGAAGAGGCCATGAGGGCGAGGTTTGATCTCTTCTTTTCCTTTCTTTGTCTGTTTTGCTCATCATCTCTTCTGTTGTCACCAAGTCGAGGTTAAGTTCGGGCTGGACCTGACCAGAACCTGGACCTTGTGTAAAATCGAAAACTTGAGAACCTTTTGCCAGGGACTTAACTCTCAACCCTGGTACTGGGAGCCCCCGCCTCCAGCCAGTTCCAGGCCTTTGTAGGCTCTGCACCCTTCTCCAGTCCACCGTCAGTCGGACACTGGCTTTACTGCCATGGGGAGCACCGTAAGAATCCCCAGAGACTCACCACTCGGGTGCATTCTAACTAATTAGAAAAACTTTCAATTGCATAGGTTATGCCCCAGAAACTCCAGCTGGGAGAAAACTTGAGGGGTTTCTCTGTGCCTTTATGATGCAGTTGGACAGGTAGATCAACCTAGAATGTCATTCAAGTTACAATCCAGTTTCTGGGAAATCAAGAGCAACTGTCCTTAGAAAATCCCGCAAGACCGGAAATACAGCTCTAGCGGCAGTTCAGATTCCACCCAGTTCCTTTCTCTCGAAAAGGATTATCATCTCCCCTCTCCAGGAACTACTAACTAGCCCATCACTAATTCCTAAGACTGAAGAAAAAAAAAAAAGGGAGGGAGGGGGAGGAAAAAACAGCTTCCAAATTCTTTTTGGTAACAATCTTGAGTTCTGCTAAGTTAAGTGATAAACATCTGAGTATCTGGGTCATTTTTGGATTGGATAGAACACAAACATTGCTAAACATCTAAGTTTATCTACTTTTGGCTTTTTATTGCAGAGATACTAAAAGTCTTTGGGTCTTTTACTGTAAACTGACTTGTTCCTAGAAATTATGAAGTGTTTAGAATGCTGATATAAAAGACAATTCATAATTGCTTACCTTTTGTCTGTTAATGGTTAAAAGTTCTAATTAACATATATAATTAAAGCTATTGGAAATTAATAAGGAAAACAGCTCTGCATTCAAGGAAAGGTAAAATGTATGTTTTCAGTAAAGAAGGTGTAAAGAATGGAAGTATTTTTGTTTATTCGGTTAAGAAAGATAAATTTGTCCTAATGTACTAGAAGGGAAGAAAGCAAGCATGGGACAAATTCTGAATACAAAAGAAGTTATAGAAGGTTTGTGAAAGAAATTCTGAAAAGAGCTTTATGCCTGGTCAAGTTGGCTAAGATTGAAATGAATCTAATTAAGTAAATGGGTTTTAATATGAAAAAGTAAACTGGTACAAAAACTAGAATTTGGCTTTCTCTCTTAAAAGGATAATTTTCTTAAACTCTTAGTCTGCTCTTGATAAAGAGATTATAAAAGGTTTTTCCTTCTGAGTAAGTTTACAAAAGATCTATGTTTTGTTGTATCTATGTTTATGTTTCCTAGGTGCAAAAAGACAGAGGTCTGTCTATTAAGATTTTTTTGCTGTTGATACCTAAGCATTGTTTCACAGTGAGCGTTGTTTAAATAAGTGTTTTAAAAATCTTTCGATATTTTTGACAAGCTTCTCTCTCAAAAAAAAAACATTCAAGTCCTAAATAAGGGTTTTCCTTTGACCTGATTGAAGGAGGAGAATTTCTCTGAGGAGTTTCAGAGGGCCCCTGGGACTTCACAGAGAAATTTGCTCTCTCTTCCTATAAGGTGGAAGATTCCAAACTAATTAGGTTTATTTGGTCTGTTAAATTACACTGGAAGCATTGTCAGATAAGTGATGATAATTTTTCTTAGTTGGTATTATGTGGGTAAATGTTATTGATGTAAGTGTTTTGAAAATTATATAACATTCCTAAAATTCTGATCTGTCCTGGCTATCAGCCATAATTCTAATTATTAGTTTAAGGTGTTATATATCACAGAAATAACCAAGTTTCTCTGTCAATTGTCATTTTTAAGTCTTTTCTTGTTTACAGTTAGTTGTTTTACTCTGATGCTTTTTGCTTTTGCCAATATGTCTCATCTTCAGAGGAATTCATGGAAAAGACTCTGACACTTACTCTGGATTACAGTTTTCTGACAGACTTTCAGATCATAGAACTGAACTGGGTAAGAAATTACAGAAATCTAATGGAATAACTGATGACCTCATAAAACTGCTAACAGAAGATTAAGATCAAGAACAGATTATACAGGACTGAGTGAACTGAGGATGATTATAATTTTTTTTACGACTTTTGTTTGAAATATTGTTTTTGATGTGTTGTTTTGTTTTCTCAGATTTAAGGAAATCTTTTTCTCTTTTCTCTTCTGCTAACTATGCCTTATGGCAATTTAGTGAAATTATAAGTTTATGAGCATAACTGAAACATTTATCTTTTTCTCCCTACCTGATCCCTCCAGAATTTGGAAACTCTTTGTGAGTGAGTATGCTTATTTCATGGCAATATAGTTATTTGCATAAGTTCAATAAGAATCTGTTCCTTATAACGGGACACATTTCTTATCTTACCAAAACTTTGACTGGAATGTCATATTTGAGAGAAACATACAGACTTGGATATGACAATACTGCCTTTGAGGAATAAGGTTGACTTTCTGGAAATAAAGCCACTTGGAAATATGGGCCTGATACCTTGCTTTACAGAGAGAGATTCCAGCAATCTTACCTGGTAAGTAAGGAAGCTTGCTTATCTGGCAGGTGCAAGGAACCTCAGAATATTTTGGGGGGACCTCGAGAAGAGAGAAATCCACTCAAATCTGTAGGTACTGCAGGCAAAATCGACGGCAAGTCCTTGGCTTGGCTTTCCTGGCCTCGAGAGGTCTTTACGGTTCAATCTGGGATTCCTCATAAAAGAATTCCAGCAAAGCAGATTTAAGAGCCCATATGATCAACTGCTATTCTTGCTGCACTTATGTAAATAATTGGGCCAAGTTTCTTAAAACTAAACTTATTTTGCAAACCAATTAGTCTTAATTTGGCTATCTTTGGTAAAAATGAGGGTGATTTTAGAGAGAAGAATTATGTTTCAGCGAAAAACTATAATAGCATTTGTGGATATTAGATCCTAGTTCTGTTAATTGTCTTTGAGGCTTTTTCTACCTGTGATCTGGACTGGATCCTGAATTCTTCTACTGAAATATCTGGTTACAAACCTCCAAACTAATGTTTTCAATTTTTACCTCATTTTCATTTGGAATCATTGAGAATTGAACATGCTCTTTTTCCTGAAACCTTGCAAACTGAAGCTGAACAATTTGATATAAACTTAAGAGAGATTCCTATCTGTTGCTGTGTAAGCTGTAAGCCACTCAAAAAGATACCTGAATGCCCAATGACATCATCAGAGACATTTCAAGCTGCAAAAAGATGCTTTGACTCTGACATCCAGAAGTCTTCTTGACTGGCTGCCTCCTGGACTCAGGAACTAGTTTATAATTTGCTCCAACCATTAACCCTATTACCTTGCTTCCAACGTCACAAGGGAGAGAAGACCACGACTGCATTCTACTGTTTAACTTGGTTTACAAATGGGTCTTACTTAAATGGTAAACAAGACGGTTATCAAGCTGGATACGCTGGCCAGCCTCAAGAATGCCTACTGCTTCCCATTAGCTCTGCTAACCCAGTAAAAGAGTTCCTTCTACAGGCTCAAGAAATTGCCACGGAACAAGAGAAAGAGATATGGCAGTCAAAAGGGGGAATTTTTGACACCCCCTCACAGCTGTGGTTCGGGCCCAATAAGAAACCCATAGTACCTATTGGAGCACAATTGCCACTGCTCCAGCATATACACCAATTAACCCATTGGGCACCTGAAAAGATGATTTTATGGGGGAAAACCCACTCCATGGGAAACAAGGCACTTTCCTCTTCCTAAGGGACCCTTTGAGGTAGGGCAATTGGACTTTGTCCAAATGCCACCATCTCAAGGATATAAATACATCTTGGTAATGATTTGCATGTTTTCACATTGGATTGAGGCCTTTCCTTGCAGAAGAGCAATGGCTTTAACAGTAGGTAAATTACTATTAGAGAGAATAATTCCTGTTTGGGGAATTCCTACTGAGTTACAAAGTGACCGGGGAACTCATTTCACAGGACAAATAATTAAATCTATTTGTAATATTTGGCCAATAATGCAACATTTCCATTGTGCTTACCATCCCCAGTCCTCAGGATTGGTGGAAAGAACTAATGGCACAATCAAAACTCAATTGGCAAAACTTTCAGAAGCATTTAATCTCTCATGGCCAAAGGCTCTTCCACTAGTGCTCCTCAATCTTAGATCTACACCCTTTGGTAAACATCAACTGTCTCCTTTCGAGATAATAACTGGACAGCCTATGCAATTAAACAAAGGAATGTATGAGCCAACTTTACTTAAAGGAGACATTTTACATTATTGTCAAGGTCTCATTGAGGCACTTAAAAGAAATGAAAGATTGAGGATCCAAGATGGCGGCATGAGTAGTCTTCTTTGTCTCTCCCCCTTCGAATCTACAACTAATTGGACATTCATCGCTTAACACAGCATATCCATATAGCATCTCAGGACGCCTGAGAGACCCACACTGCTATACATCGGAAGGCAGACGGACCACCCTCCGGGAGGAGGTGGAGATAGGTGAAAACTCTCCAACCCCGACCCCTGAACAGCCTAGTACCTGAAAGTGGCTTTCTTCCAGAGGACGCCCCCAGAACATCGCCACACACCAAGGGCAGGAGGGAGCGCACACCAGAAGAGCGATGGTGGAAACAGGTGACCAGAGCCCTACCTAAGCCCCATGCAATTACACCTAAGCCCAGAGGGAAGCTCCAGAGTTACACACCAGAGGCGGTGGGGAAAACCTCTACCCACCATTAGCAGAGAGGCCCCGCCTAGCATCCACAATGCTGGGAGGCTCCCAGAGAGAATCCCCAACAGGGCAGCAGTCTGCCAGCTGCCACCGCTGGTCTCACAGACTGCAGCTGTTGCCCGGTTGGAGCTCGGGGCTACCGGAGATCTCCTGGGAGAGGACTGGGGCTGGGTGGAGCTCCAGCAGCCTGCTCCATGGCCCAGAGGGGAAACTCCAGAGTTCCGTCCAGGCAGGAGGCAAAGTCTCTACCTGCCATTAGCAGAGAGGCCCTTCCCAGCATCCACAATGCCAGGAAGCTCCCAGAGAGAATCCCAAATGGGGCGGCAGCCTGCCAGCTGCTGCCACCAGCCCCACTGACTGTGGCTATCACCCGATTGGGGCACGGGGCTACTGGAGATCTCCTGGGAGAGGACTGGGGTGGGATGGAGTTCCAGCGGCCGGCTCTGTGGCCCAGGGGGAAACTCTGGGCTTCCATCCTGGCAGCAGGCATAGCCCCTACCTGCCATTAGTGGAGAGGCTCCACCTAGCATCCACAATGCTGGGAGGCTCCCAGAGAGAATCCCAAACAGGGCAGCAGCCCGCCAGCTCCCACCGCCAATCTAACAGACTGTGGCTGTCACCTGCTCAGGTCTCGGGGCTACCGGAGACCTCCTGGGAGAGGACTGGGGCTGGGTGGAGTTCCAGCGGCCAGCTTCGTGGCCCAGGGGGAAACTCTGGTGTTCCGTCCTGGTAGCAGGCATAGCCTCTACCTGCCATTAGCGGAGAGGCCCCACCCAGCATCCACAACACCGGGAGGCTCTTGGAGAGAATCCCAAATGGGGCAGCAGCCCGCCAGCTGCCGCCGCCGGTCCCACAGACTGCAGCTGTCGCCCGGTCGGGGCACGGGGCTACCGGAGATCTCCTGGGAGAGGACTGGGGCTTGGTGGAGTTCTGGCGGCCGGCGCCACGGCCCAGGGGGAAACTCTGGGCTTCTGTCCTGGCAGCAGGCATAGCCTCTACCCGCAAATAGCAGAGAGGCCCCGCCCAGCATCCACAATGCTGGGAGGGTCCCAAAGAGGAGAACCCCAGGCAGGGCAGCAGCCAGCCAGCTGCCACCGAACTCAAGGTCTCCAGCTATCCCCCAGACAGGGCAAGGGGCTCCCCGAGATCCTGGGGGACAGGACTGGGGCTGGGTGGAGTTCCAGTGACCCGGCTCCGTGGCCCAGGTGGAAACTCTACAGTCTCACAGCAGCCTCAGCGATAGCCTCTGCACAGCACTAGTAGAGAGCACCCACCTGGCAAACACAAGGCTGGAAGACCCTGGGACAAAAGTAGCATAGCTAGGTGAGCTAACCACAGACTGCAGAAGATGCCCATAGCTCTGCTGTGACCCATAGTGGACAAGTGAGATTTTGTGGGCGCTGACAGTGACAGAGCTGCAAATATAAGTGATCCTTCCCCTGGCCACTGGGAAAGCCCATAACACTGCTGCAGACCCTAAGGAGGGAGCACGTCTAGGTGGTCTGCAATAGTAGGCACCAGCAGCCTGAAGCCCCCTTGTGACGGCCCCCACAGCTGAAGAGTGAACCCACAGGACCACCATGACTACGAGGAGGGGCCTAGGCCCAGTTAGCAACAGCTGATAGGGTTCCTGGTTGGTGCAGTATAAACAGCTGTTCCCCCACCACACCAGTAGAAACAAGTGGAAGCAGTAACTGAACTCTATCTCTATGTGGAGGCACAAATCTACACCATCAAGCAATATGAAAAAATATATTAAATCTCCAGAACAGAAGGAAAATGACAAATACACAGAAAATAATCCCAAAGACAATGAAATATATAACCTAAATGACAATGACTTCAAAACAGCCATCATTAAAAAACTCAATGAGTTAAAAGAGAATTCAGATAGACAACTCAACGAGTTCAGGAGCTATGTCACAAAAGAGTTTGATATTATAAAGAAGAGCCAAACAGAAATACTGTAAATGAAGAACACAATAGAGGAGATTAAGAAAAATCTAGATGCACTGAACAGTAGGGCCGATAATATGGAGGAAAGAATTAGCAATTTGGAAGATAGGAACATAGAAATGCTGCAGGCAGAGGAGGAGAGACAACTAAGACTAAAAAGAAATGAAGAAACTCTCTGAAAATTATCTGACTCAATTAGGAGATGCAACATAAGGATTATAGGTATACCAGAGGGAGAAGAGAGGGAGAAGGGAGCAGAAAGCCTATTCAAAGAAATAATGGCTGAGAACTTCCCAAACCTGGGGAGAGAGATGGAACTTCATGTGACAGAAGCCAATAGATCTCCAAACTTTATCAATGTAAGAAGACCAACGCCAAGGCATATAGTAGTGAAGCTAGCAAAAGTCAATGACAAGGAGAAAATACTAAGGGCAGCCAGGCAGAAGAAATTAACCTACAAAGGAACCCCCATCAGGCTATCAGCAGATTTCTCAGCAGAAACTTTACAGGCTAGAAGAGAGTGGAATGATATATTCAAAAATCTGAAGGACAAAACCCTGCAGCCAAGAATTCTCTACCCAGCAAAAATATCCTTCAAATACGATGGAGAAATAAAAACTTTCCCAGATAAACAAAAATTAAGGGAGTTCATTGCCACAAAACCTCCTCTTCAAGAAATGCTCAGGAAAACCCTCATACTGAAAAATCAAAAAAAGGAAAGGGGCTACAAAGCCAAGAGCAAAGGAGATAAGTAGAAGGACAACAACAGAGAGTAGCAGCTCTCCATCAGAACAGATTAAACCATGGGACGAGAAACAAAGGAAATTGAAGAGAACCGGAAAACAAGACATAAAATGGCAGCGGTAGGCCCCCACATCTCAATAATCACTCTAAATGTAAATGGATTGAACTCTCCAATCAAAAGACACAGAGTGGCAGGATGGATCAAAGAACAAGACCCAACAATATGCTGCCTCCAGGAAACACACCTCAGCCCCAAAGACAAACACAGAGTGAAGGGATGGAAGACAATACTCCAAGCTAATAATGAACAAAAGAAAGCAGGTGTCACTGTACTAATATCGGACAAAGTAGACTTCAAAGAAAAACAGATAAAGAAAGACAAAGAGGGACAGTATATAATGATAAAAGGGACTCTCCACCAAGAAGACATAACACTTATAAATATATACGCACCCAACACAGGAGCACCAAAATTTGTAAAGCAACTCTTAACAGAACTAAAAGAAGACATCAACAACAATACAATAATAGTAGGGGACCTCAACACCCCATTAACACCAATGGATAGATCATCCAGACAGAAAATCAACAAGGAAATTATAGAATTATATGAAAAATTAGACCAGATGGACTTAATAGATATATATAGAACACTTCATCCCAAAACAGCAGGTTACACATTCTTCTCAAGTGCACATGGAACATTCTCAAGGATAGATCATATTTTGGGAAGCAAAGCAAGTATCAATAAATACAAGAGAGTTGAAATAATATCAAGCATCTTTTCTGATCATAATGCTATGAAACTAGAAATCAACTACAAGAATAAAGCAGGGAAAGGTGCAAAAATGTGGAGACTAAACAACACGCTACTGAATAAACAATGGATTATTGAAGAAATTAAAGAAGAAATCAAATGTTATCTGGAGACAAATGAAAATGAGAACACGACATACCAAATCATTTGGGATGCAGCAAAAGCAGTCCTAAGAGGGAAATTCATTGCAATACAGGCTCACCTCACTAAACAAGAAAAAGCTCACATAAGCAACCTCAAAAGACACCTAACAGAATTAGAAAAAGAAGAACAAACAAAGCCCAGAGTCAGTAGAAGGAGGGAAATAATAAAAATAAGAGCAGAAATAAATGATATTGAACCAAAAAAGACAGTAGAAAGGATCAATGAAACAAAGGGTTGGTTCTTCGAAAAAATTAACAAAATTGACAAACCCTTAGCCAGACTCACCAAGAAAAGAAGAGAGAAATCTCAAATAAATAAAATTAGGAATGAGAGAGGAGAAATCACAACAGATACCAAAGAAATACAAGGGAGCATAAGAGAATACTATGAAAAACTATATGCCAACAAATTGAACAACCTAGAAGAAATAGACAAATTCCTAGACTCTTACAACCTCCCCAAACTGAATCAGGAAGAAATGGAGAATCTGAATAGGCCAATCACAAGTAAAGAAATAGAAACAGTAATCAAAAACCTCCCCAAAAATAAGAGTCCAGGACCAGACGGCTTCTCTGGAGAATTCTACCAAACATTCAAAGAAGACTTAATACCTATCCTTCTCAAACTATTCCAGACAATTGAGGAAGATGGAGTACTCCCTAACACATTCTATGAAGCCGACATCACTCTGATCCTCAAACCTAACAAGGACAACACAAAGAAGGAGAACTACAGGCCGATATCACTGATGAACATAGATGCAAAAATCTTCAACAAAATTCTGGCAAACTGAATACAGCAATACATCAAAAAGATTATACACCATGATCAAGTGGGATTTATACCCGGGACACAGGGATGGTTCAACATCCACAAGTCAATCAACGTGATACACTACATTATCAGAATGAGAAACAAAAACCACATGATCATCTCAATAGATGCAAAGAAAGCATTTGACAAGATCCAACATCCATTTATGATAAAAACCCTCAACAAAATGGGTATAGAAGGAAAGTACCTCAACATAATAAAGGCCATATATGACAAACCCACAGCCAACATCATACTCAACGGACAAAACTGAAAGCCATCCCTCTGAGGACATGAACAAGACAAGGTTGCCCACTTTCACCACTCCTATTCAACATAGTACTGGAGGTGTTGGCCAGAGCAATTTGGCAGGAAAAAGAAATAAAAGGAATCCAAATAGGCAATGAAGAAGTAAAACTGTCACTGTTTGCAGATGACATGATCTTATATATAGAAAACCCCAAAGAATCCATAGGAAAACTATTAGAAACAATCAACAGCTACAGCAAAGTTGCAGGGTATAAAATCAACATACATAAATCAGTAGCATTTCTATACACTAACAATGAACTAACAGAAAAAGAACTCAAGAATTCAATCCCATTCACAATTGCAACAAAAAGAATAAAATACCTTGGGATAAATTTAACCAAGGAAGTGAAAGATTTATACAATGAAAACTACAAGACTTTCTTGAAAGAAATTGACAACGACATAAAGAGATGGAAAGACATTCCATGCATATGGATTGGAAGAATAAACATAGTTAAAATGTCCATACTACCTAAAGCAAACTACAGATTCAACACTATCCCAATCAGAATCCCAACGACATTCTTTACAGAAATTGAACAAAGAATCCTAAAATTCATATGGGGCAACAAAAGACTGCGAATTGCTAAAGCAATCCTGAGTAAGAAAAACAAAGCCGGAGGAAACACAATCCCTGCTTTCAAAACATACTACAAAGCTACAGTGATCAAAACAGCATGGTACTGATACAAAAACAGGTCCACAGATCAACAGAACAGAATTGAAAGCCCAGAGATAAAACCACACATCTATGGACAGCTAATCTTTGACAAAGGAGCGGAGGGCCTACATTGGAGAAAAGAAAGTCTCTTTAACAAATGGTGCTGGGAAAACTGGACAGCCACATGCAAAAGATTGAAAATTGACCATTCTTTTTTACCACTCACCAAAATAAACTCAAAATGAATCAAAGACCTAAAGATTAGGCCTGAAACAATAAGTCTTGTAGAAGAGAATATAGGCGGTACTCTCTTTGACATCAGTTTCAAAAGAATCTTTTCAGACACTATAACTCCTCAGATGAGAGAAACAATAGAAAGAATAAACAAATGGGACTTCATCAGACTAAAGAGCTTCTTCAAGTCACGGGAAAACAGGATTGAAACAAAAAAACAGCCCACTAATTGGGAAAAAATATTTACAAGCTACTTATCCGACAAAGGGTTAATCTCCATAATATACAAAGAACTCACACAGCTTAACAACAAAAAAACAAACAACCCAATCAAAAAATGGGCAGAGGACATGAACAGACATTTCTCCAAAGAAGATATAAGTATGGCCAATAGACACATGAAAAGATGTTCATCATCACTAATCATCAGGGAAATGCAAATCAAAACTACACTAAAATATCACCTTACACCTGTTAGATTGGCAAAAATATCCAAAACCAAGAGTGACAAATGTTGGAGAGGCTGTGGAGAAAAAGGAACCCTCATACACTGTTGGTGGGAATGCAAACTAGTGCAGCCACTATGGAAAACAGTATGGAGATTTCTCAAAAAGTTAAAAATAGAAATACCTTATGACCCAGCCATCCCACTACTGGGTATCTACCCTAAGAACCTGAAATCAGCAATCCCAAGAGTCCCCTGCACCCCTATGTTCATCGCAGCATTATTTACAATAGCCAAGACGTGGAACCAACCTAAATGCCCAGAAACTGATGATTGGATAAAGAAGATATGGTATATATACACAATGGAATACTATTTAGCCATAAAAAAGGACAAAATTGTTCCATTTGCATCAACATGGATGGACCTCGAGGGTATTATGTTAAGTGAAATAAGCCAGACAGAGAAAGACGAACTCTATATGACTCCACTCATAGGTGGAAGTTAACATATAGACAAGGAGAACTGATCAGTGGTTACCAGGGAAAAGGGGGGGCGGGGGGAGGGCACAAAGGGTGAAGTGGTGTACCCACAACATGACTAACAATAATGTACAACTGAAATCTCACAAGGTTGTAATCTATCATAATCTTAATAATAAAAAAAGAAAGAAAGAAATGAAAGATTGGTAGCTGATTCTTTCACAGAGAATTCCCAGAAATTAAGGATCTTGGACTGTAACCTGAAGAATTTATTTATTGAAAGAGACATCAAATAAGACTGTTTGCAGCCCTGTTGAAAAGGACCATACCAGGAGGAGAAGAAGACGGCATCTGTTATAGACAGCTGTCCCAAGACTCCGGACCAGGCCTGTTTTCCCAACCTTATATCTGTTTCATAACCATATATCTCAACCTTTGTTATGCTTAAACTGTATACCTATTTTATAATTTGTTTGGAATATTACTATACTTAATCAAAGGGATTAATTTGGAACAGACTGATCTTGAAGGCCAGGAATTTATCGAGTGACTCCTAATGGAACTCAATGGTTATGTGGAACAAATCTTTGGCCTTAGCTACTGCCTGGATGGCTAAAACATTGCACCCTGAGTTTTCTTTAAAAGCAGGGAAGGAGTCAGGCTGAGTTAAAACCTGTTGCCAATCTCCCTCTCTTTAAGGCCAATGGGCTTGTTCAGTGTTCCACTGGTATGGCTATATTTCCAGCTATATTTGCTTCTTCTCTGGGGCTAAAAGATGTCATTATTACATATGAAAGCTCTGACTAAATTTACTCACGAAGCTCTTAATGATAGTCAAGCAGGAACAGCCTTATTAAATATTGAAATGTCTTTAATGAGAAGGGCTGTCCTTCAAAACAGAATGGATTTAGATATTCTTACTGCATCCCAAGGTGGTACATATACAATCATTCAGACTGGATGCTGTGCTTTTATACGTGATGAATCTTCCAATATGTCATCGCTGCTGAAACACGTGAAGGAGTAAGTGGATGCCTTATGCGATCCGACACCCAGTCTTGAATTGTTTGGTTAGCTCCCTTCAGGTATCAGTTCCCTTTTCTGATCCGGATTGGAATTCCTATTTCTACTACTTCTTGGAATTCTTTTACTAGTCATAATATTCAAACTAATTGTTGTTTTCTTTACTCAGTGTTGTAAGAGTAGCATACACACTAAAGTAATGATTGCTCGACGGCTTGAGATGGTTGATCTGTCTTATAACCCTGGACAAATTTCTTTTTCTGATAGGGACTATGACTAAGAACTCATTTCAGACCAACCCTTTTAAAATGCTGAGAGATTATTGTTACTGTACTTGTTCTATAATCATATACAAGGTAAATGTGAAGTGTCATAGAAAAGCACATATACAATGTTTGCGCAACAATCTAAAATTAATTGGAAATTACATGACATATGAAATGCTTCCTCTGTTAATATATATATAACTCTATGCTTGTCCACTATTTCCCCCCAACGTGGACGACTAGGCAAATGAATGAAATAAAAGCCTAGCACCAAGTGACATGATGGACCCAGGGCAGGCAGCAACCACCCTGGCACTGAGGGACAATATTTTGATCATCAATACTTTCTATCGAGGGGCTGGCCCCGTGGCCGAGTGGTTAAGTTCGCGCGCTCCGCTGCAGGCGGCCCAGTGTTTCGTTAGTTCGAATCCCGGGCGCGGACATGGCACTGCTCATCAGACCACGCTGAGGCAGCGTCCCACATGCCACAACTAGAAGAACCCACAACGAAGAATACACAACTATGTACTGGGGGGCTTTGGGGAGAAAAAGGAAAAAATAAAAAAATCTTTAAAAAAAAAAAAAACTTTCTATCGAAAGGTTAGAGATCAAAAGGGGAAAATGACAAATAAAAATGGCAAGTAATAGGATATATTGGAGTATATGAGGAAGCCATTTGGTGTGAACCTAATTCGGCCCGACCTTGTCTTTCCAAAAGGGCCTGACCAAGACCATTGAGCATGCATTGTATATCTGCTTTAGACATTCCCTATGGCAAGAGCAAAGGCCCTTGAGATAAAGGTGCAACTTCTCTCCCGCTCCCAACATTGGCATCTTCTTAAAGATTAAGCATCTTTCTTTAGGCTGGGAACCGATTGCAGCGTTCATCTGTGACCGCCCAGGCCGAGGCAACACACCTGCCACTCCACGGCGTTCACTGAGACAGCAGACCTATCTGCCGTTTCCATCAATCGTGCTGACAGAGCAGCCTCGTCATTATTGTAAAGGGACATTTCAATCACATGTGAAACATACTCTTTGAGGGTGTATAACCACCCTGTATATCCCCACTTCTTTGGAGTGCTCTGTTCCTTTGTGGAAAGACTCTCGCGGGTTATAATCCTCAGATTTAAGCTCAGAATAAACTCACCCGAATTTTCCTTTATAGATTGGTTATGGATTATTTTCATCGACAAAGCCTTTATTAGAAAATTAGCAAACAACTGCTATGGAAATAGAAAATGATGCATCTTAAATTTCACTGCCAAGATGACAGCTGAGAGAATCCTCCTGTAAGCTTTCCTCAGCCTCCTGTGGCCTGCCCTCCTCCTTTGCCCTTCCTTACTTCCCTGCCTCAGGGGAGCTAGGGCATCGGGAAGAAGGATCTGAATGACCACAATGGTGGTGGGGAGGAGGTGGGTGGGAGCTTCTGAGGCTACTGCTTCCTTGTTTCTGTTTTTCATGTAGAAACTAGACATTTTTTTTTTTTAAAGATTTTATTTTTTCCTCTTTCTCCCCTAAGCCCCGGTACATAGTTGTATATTCTTCGTTGTGGGTCCTTCTAGTTGTGGCATGTGGGACGCTGCCTCAGCGTGGTCTGATGAGCAGTGCCATGTCCGCGCCCAGGATTCGAACTAACGAAACACTGGGCCGCCTGCAGCGGAGCGCGCGAACTTAACCACTCGGCCACGGGGCCAGCCCCAGAAACTAGACATTTTTTTTTGCCTCAAATTACAAATACAAATTGAAGTAGAAGATTATAAAACTGCATAAATTTTTCGTAAGAGGACTTTCATAAAAGAGTTGGCTCTACTGTAGGCTCTACAAGACTAGAGACCCTGCAAGGTGTACAGTGTTCCTTTTTTACTTCACATGTTCATGTGCAGTTCTATAGAGTATAAATGATGCAGCCTTATAAGCACTTTTTGGAAAAGAGGCAGAAGAGGTAATGTTTATTTTCAGTACAGAAGCGTAAGAGTATTTTAGAAAGAAAAGATAAAATAATATACAGGGCTGTTTGAATTTCATTAACTAAAACAATGAGATTCATTCAATCACTCATTCAGCAAATGCTTGTGAAATACATAATATCTGCCAGGCACTGTTCTAGACACTGGGAGATAACAAGAAACAAGATAAAGTTCCTGTTCTCTCAGGCCTTGCATTCTAATGGAGTGAAACAGACGATAAACAAAGAGACAAATAATAAGTGACTGAGTTTATGAAGGAAGATAATTCAGGGTAACGAAACAAGAGGTTACAAACTTCTTTAGTTTTTGTCCTCCCCCTTTCAAATGTCTAACGTCAGACGAAGAACCTGGCATATAGTAAGTACTGCATAAATCTGAGCTGAGTGACTACCTGTGGTCCCTGGCGAGCACAGGTCTCTAGTGTTTGCTGGTGAGCATGCTAGAGTGTGACAGGTCCAGGCACTAGAAGAGCCAAAGAACCTACAAAGGAAACATAAAACTTCTGGGGTCTTCCTTATGTGGTTCGTGCCTAGTGAAGACACCCCTCTACCCCTGTAAGTTACCCCAGGAATACAGGGCTGGGCAGGCTTCCTCATCAGGCTACCACCTGGGGCATAAGGCAATACTCGCTCACAGAAGTTCTTTTCATTGTGCACAAATCCTGACATTTCCTGGGCCTCAACTAATCCCCAGCACACCCCACCCTCTCTCCTTTAGGTCCTTCAGCATAAAAGATCCATTTCTCTGAAAGCAGAATTACACTACCTTTAACAAAGGGCCCAGAATTTAGAAAAGCCGGTCTATCCTCCCTGGGGGGTAAAAAGGCCCAGAACTTAGAAACTTTGAAGGACAAAGACCTTCTTTTATCCTCTCTCAACAATGAGTGTATGTGTGTGTGTACGAATACCTGCTGTTCTCTCCTAGAGTCACCTGCCCCTCCCTTCTTCAGTGGGCCACCACCTTGCTAATCCTGTTATTTGAACACTGGGGAAAATTGAAATGGAAGTCAAAGTGATATAACTGAATCAGGTTTTTTCATATAAACAATAACGAGAGAAAACTTGATTTTTCACCAAGGGCCTAAGGGATGATCAGGAAGGCCATGTTTAATCAATTATAAATTATATAGCTACGTCATAGGAGTGTATAGACCTAGGTGGAGGCTTGTAGTGACAACCTATGTTAATTTCTTCAACTTTCATATTAGTTGAAGGTTACAAAATAAATGGGCCTTTTACTATTTTAAGAATCAATCATTTCTATTTTTGAAAATAGAAGCTATTATTAAAATCCTCATTGCATTAAAACATATTTTCAGTTGACATTTCTTCTGAGAGAAATATGGAGACAGAAGTACCACATTTATTACAAAGGGCAAAATGAGTTGACTGAACTGTTAAAATCAGCAGAGGTGGAACTTGGCTGATCAAGAAACAAGGGTATTTCTATGTTCAGGTACCAATACAGCTTCATTAAAGGTAATCCAAACAAGCTAAAGGTTATGTTGAGTAATAAGTCAGAAAGTGAGTCAAGGTCAAGTATATGGAAACAAATGATTCCAAGAAAAGCAATTGCCCGAGGAGGAATGAAAAATGAGATAACAGGTGCTCACCTACCTAACAGCAATATAGTATTAGCTAGAAAATGATCATCTCTGCTATTCAAATATGGCAGTCCATAGCAATGCCTAAGAGCCATAGTGACTATAGTCCATAGTAAGAGGCACTATGTAGTAGAGAGGTGGACCCAAGTGTTGGTTGCAGAACCTTCTTATCCATTGCATTGGGCAGTACAGGCATAGTGCCTGGTCATAGAAGCATTTCAAGGGCCTGCAAATTGGCTTGATGCCTGAAAAATTAAAAAAGGTATTGGGTCCACAACACAAAAAAAGAAAATATTGAAATTATTTTTCAATGTTTATTGAACAAAATATCTATAAAGGTAACAGCAAATCAAGTGTCAATTGCTGCTAAATCTTCATTTGGTTATATGGAAACATCTTCGGGGGGTGAGAAATGGTTGCTTTTAATAGGTTTGATATGATGTGGGGTGGAGCCAACGAAGGAAGAGGGTCTGAGTGGTGCTCCTCTAACCCAGCTTTCAAGATTCCAGGCTGGTGCTGTTCTGCAGCCTCCCCAGACTTCTCTGCCACAGGCCATGTACAAGAGGCCTTTCTCTTCTCCAGAGCCACATCCAATTATGGCATCTCCATAAGAGGCCTGATCTACAAAGCCAGATGTATTTACTTCCTGTTTACTTACTCATAGCTACCTTCCCCCCAGCACACAGCAGTTCTCTCTCCCTCTTGTCTTGTTCTCCCGATCCAAGAAAAACCCCATCTAATGACACTGCCTCCATGTTTCCGGAGGTACCAAGGAGCTGTATCTAATCAGCTTGGCAAGTTTAAGATTTATGTCAGCCAAATATAAACATAAATGAGAAGCAGGCGAATGTTATACTATTTATAAATCACATTGAATGAATTGAAATCATGCAATGCTCAGGAAAACAAAATATAAGGTAAACATTAAAATTTACATTTCCATTGATAAAAGATCTATTTTAAAGTTTTTTTCCTGTGATTTAGTTCTATATTTATTGATAACAAAAGAAGATCAGGATGTATTTAGTGAAGAAGACTACAAAACAATATGACCATATGATTCTAGTTTTGTTTTAAACACTAGAGTACATTTGTTCAAAGAATGAAGACGACTGAAAAAGTGAAGACAAAAATGTTTGGAACTGATAATAGTTTTGTCTGGGTGATGGAATTATAAGTAAAGACTTTTTTCCCTAATTTTTCTATAATCAACAAATTTTTGGTGTAAATTTTAAAAGTTAATGAAAAAAAAAGTTACGGCCCAGTCTTCAAGAAACATTTTACTATGGGATACAGAGAACAGGATTAGTTTATTTGGGGGGCAGGAAATGAATAATGCTATTTAAAGATTACACTTTGTCAGTGAGTGAGTTTTTAAAGAGAGCTTCACCAAGCATCAGAAAATTTTGGATCCATCTCCTGGCTCATCCATGGGCCATTTGTGCATCTTGAGCAAATTCACTCTAAGACACAGTTTATTCATCTTGATGTAAAAAAATTTTTCCAGAACTAGTATTTCTTGATTTCAAATTCCTAGCTCTCTGGTACTTGTAATATGGATGGCCCTTTCCTTTTCCCTATCAGGTATATCCTGAAATTCATAAATTTATTCTTAACTAATGTATCCATCTATCTATCTATTTGTTCAACCAACATTTATCGGCAAGCTATTATGCACCTGGAACTTAGCTGAAGCATCACCTATGATTCTTTGGTGGTCTGAAGCTTGTTTTCTCAGGCAAGAATATTCTATGAGTTCTTGCATGTTCATAACTGCTTTGTTTTTCTGCAGCTTTTATACTTAAAAGCAAGTTTGGATGTGTATAAAAATTACTGTTTCATATTTTCTTGCCTTGAGTGTCTTAAATATGTTGCTCTATTGTCTTACGCTACGGATCAATCTGAAGGAAATATGATTTTATTTTTCTTTTATAAGTGATTTGGTCTTTATGCTTTCAAAGAGTTTTTGCTTTATTATCCAGTTTTACTAGAATATGTCTTGGGGTTGACAATTCTGGGTTCATTTTCCAAGGTGAATGGTGTGCTCTTTCAATATAGATGTTCAATTTTTTTACTTTTAAGAAAATCTTCTTGCATTGTGGATTTTTGTATTTGTCTTGATCTATTGCTTTCATTTTCCTCCTCCAACATAAATTACACTCATGTTGGATCTTCTTTTCCTGTCTCCTATATCTCTCATTTTTCTCTTGAATCTTTTTTTTTCTTTCTTTCTTTTTTCTTTTTCCTCCTTTGTAATCTGTATTTCCCAAGTTCTATTTCTGACAATGGTGAACTAGGTTGTTTCAGAACAATGTGAAGGTATTTGAAGAATCCTCACTCTGGCAGTGAAGATTTATGGGGAGCTGATGCAGAAAATAAGAGAATCACAGAGAGCTGAGCCTGGCATGTGGCATTGCTTTCAGTTTTTGAGACATTTGCCTACTTGAGAACAGCCGCTGAAAAGATGAGAACTTGAGCCAAACTTTTGATAGATTCAAGAGGTTAGGGGAAAATTGGAGTTCAGAGCCATGCAGGGAAGAGGGGAGCTATAAATTTCAACTGGGATCAAAAAGGGACATACTTTATGAGTAAAGGTAAATTGGAAATAGACCAGCCCTCACAGTAACGTAAGCCCAGTTCTGAATCATCTCAATCCCTGACTGATGTTTAGCCGTCTCATTTCTGAATATTCTAGTTCTAAAATATGCTGTTCTTTTATAGTTTTTATTTTCTTAAGTTCTTTCAGATAATTCCATTATTTAGTTTTCATCTGCTTTTTGATTGTGTATTTTCTGGAGTGCATTAATTATTCATTGTTTCATCATTTAGTCTATTTTCTTTCTTTTTTTTTTTTTGGTAATAGTGTGCTCGGTGTTCAACAATATTCTTTTCTGTTGTTCATGTATGAACAAATTCGAGTGTTCTGTGCTTTCAGGAAGTGGCTCCCTTGTAGGGGATTGAGATGCACCATGGTGGCTCTCCTACCTTCACTGCTTGAGAGCTCTCTGCTCTATTGTTATTATAAAGAACATAGATAAAGATACAAACATAGACGTAAATAGCCTCTGCTTAGTCATAACCACTTTCTGAGATCTGCTTTCTCTGGAGTCCTACCTCTTCCCACAGGGTTTGATCCTTTTCTCTCCTTTGCCCTCAGAGTTCCTGTCCTGCTCAATTTGAATTCTCTTTACAGTAGCATCTCCTTAGGAAAGGAGTTTTATTAGATATTTCTGAGTTCTTTGAGCACTTAACCATTGCAGTACCTTCTGATCTCTCCTTAGTCCCTTAATGTGTAGCTGGGCTCTTTTATTCCACTCACCCTAATCGGAGGCTGGAACCTTCTTCTTTACACTGTTATTCTCACAATATTCACTTGCTGAGCAAAAAGGATTCCTTCCAAGAAGGGACTGTCTCTTGTTGAGTATTTTTTGGCAATTGCTGTATTGCAGTGCTTGTACAACCATTAAAACTCTCTTTCTCTCCCCTCCCCTCCCCCTGCATAGCTGCTAAATCTAGGCATGTCATGCATGGGTCCTCCATCGTCTGTGGGTTGGGCGAGGCAAAACCTACTGGTGTTCTGACATTCATGGGCATGTCCTGTTAGTTGGTTTTCTGGAGGATGTTGTAAGTAGAATTTTTCTTTTGCTAGTCTAGTTACTTAGTGTGTTTTTAGGAAAGGATTGGAGAAATTAAAAAAACTATGCATCATGATTTGTCCTGACTTGAAATCAAGTTGGGCTTATTTTTAAATCATGAACCTATCAATCAAGGTAACACAGTCACTGATTCTGCATAACCCCATTGTTACGCAGTTATGCTCCTAAGATTATAGTTACTTCCAATGTAGTTTTTGTTCAACTTAATTATTTATTAGGTTTCTTAAAGATGTTCTTTTCAAGTATACTCAGCCTCTATCTCAGAGTTGCCCACATTCTGATATTGCTTACATTTTCCTCACCAACTCCCTTCAAATTATAGCTTCCTTCATTAGCTAGCCTCAGTTTTAGAGTATGTACATATGTGTTCAGAACAATTTTTTCCATCAATGATATTCTTTTTGCTTTAAAATCAGACTTTATTTGAGAACTTCCTCATGCTAAAATTGTTGTATTTTCCTCCTAGGCGTGTTTCAAGTTGGTCTCTATATTTCAGGAGCTTCAGTCAGAAGGCCTCCTTTAATGTTCAGAGGACTCACTAAATCAAAAATGGTTTCCTTGAGTTAGTATTGCATTGACTTCGTAGTACATTCCTTCCAAATGAAAATTGGCACCTTCAAGCCTGTTACTCTCACATTGCTAGAACTGACATATTTCTTTGATGAATAAAAGAAAATTATTATATTTCTATGCAATTTCATAGAGTCCCCTCTACTCCAGAACTTGTTAGAATGCCCCCTTCCTTTTCTTTAAGGAAATGAAATTAAACAGGGGGGTGGGAGTGGGAAGAGTGGTCTCTAGTCTCCAGGGATCTCTTGCAGGGCTCCGTACTTGACCCTGTTCAGTTTAACTCAACCAGCATTCTAACCTTCTATGAGTACCTCCTATGTGCTAAGTTGCATTTTGAGTAGAAAAGATAAATAAGAAATTGTCCTCCAAGGGGACATTGAAGTTAGATGTGGGTTAGAATCTTCACCTATTGCTCACTACAGGTGAATGGAGATAGTTATTGGATCTCTCTGAGCCTCAATTTCCGTATCTGAATCTAATAAGTCCCACATGATACAGCCGTTATGAAAATTTTATATATATATACTTTTTTTTTTAAAAGATTTTATTTTTTCCTCTTTCTCCCCTAAGCCCCGGTACATAGTTGTATATTCTTCGTTGTGGGTCCTTCTAGTTGTGGTATGTGGGACGCTGCCTCAGCGTGGTTCGATGAGCAGTGCCATGTCCGCGCCCAGGATTCGAACCAACGAAACACTGGGCCGCCTGCAGCGGAGCGCGGGAACTTAACCACTCGGCCACGGGGCCAGCCCCATATATATACTTTTATATTATATATACTTTATATATTATATACAGACATATATTTGTATACATACAAATATATACGTAGGGGAGGAAGACAAATCCTCTACCCTCTCTACGTCCTTCTGTCTGGGCTATGAATTAAACTCACGTGAGGCAGAATAACAGCAGAAAATCAAACAAAGCTTTATAACATGTGTACATGGGAGATACCCAGGAAACTGGGTAAATCAACAAAATGGCCAAGCTGCCAGCTTACATATTTTCTTCAGCTAATGGCAAAGAAGGATGTTGGGGGTGGTGGTTTGGGATTTCAGAGGGTAGGAAGACAACTTACCTGGAGAGGGAAATGCAAATGATTTTTAAACAAGATTTGCTGGGCCAAAAATGGGCTTGTTGGTGCCTTTCTATCACACCTACTTTATGTTACGCTATAGCTATCTTATGGTATTAGCTCCTTCCTGGAACACCTTTTCTACGTTAAATTCTTTTAGGCAGTTTGAGGGAAGGTCAAATGTTCTTCCTGAGTTTTCTGAGCCTTTATTGTCTTCAGCTCAAAATAATCCACATACCAGAGTGGTGCATCTTGGGGCGGCCTGCTCTGAACCCCATCATATACATCTGAACACAAATATACATGCATTTATACACATTATTGTACATAATTTTTACAACAGCTGTATCATGTAAAATTTTATACATAGGTATGTATGTAGTAGGCAGTGATCAGTAAATGCTTGTTCTTTTTGAATAATGTTACAACCTACTTGTAATTTTTTTTTCTTTAAAGATTAGCCCTAAGCTAACACTTGTTGCCAATCTTTTTTTTCTTCTTCTCCTCAAAGCCCCCTAGTACATAGTTGTATATTCTAGTTGTGAGTGCCTCTGGTTGTGCTATGTGGGACGCCGCCTCAGCACGGCTTGAGGAGTGATGCTAGGTCCATGCCCAGGATCCAAAACAGTGAAACCCTAGGCCACTGAAGCGGAGTGCGTGAACTTAGCCACTCGGCCACAGGGCTGGCCCCAATCTACTTGTAATTTGATAACATTTCTCCCCCTTTTATCTCTCCAGCCACACCAAATAGTTCTTATATAGTCTATTGATTTTCTTAACAAAATGAATTAAAACTGATTATGTATTAAGATATTCCTATCTCAAATTGTGTGACATTTCTGAAATGTATTGAGACAACCAGCAGGGTTCTTGACCTAAGATCATAAACTCCTAAAGGGCTCAAGGAGCTTTTGAACCTTCTGAAGCTGTATGAGAATTGGGTATGTTTGTGATTTAGGCATTTTTTGAAGGAGGCAGTTCATTGCTATCACCAGATTTTTAATGGGATTGAGAAACAAACAATAAAAAAGTTGAGAATCATGAGGGTGTTATAAAATCACAGCTGGGACTCACAACAGACTGTATACTTTGGGAAGTCAGACACTATCTATGTCATTTCCTTTTTATAATGCTTAGCACAGAGCCAGGAAAAGGTAAGAGATTAAACTTTTTTTTTAATGAAAGTAATAATGACATTCTTTTCTCTACTAGGAGGGTGGATATAAAAGCAAGAGCTCAAAGACAAAAAGGAAGACATTGAAAGGAGGCAGGTCAAATACTGAAAGCAATGAAAGACCAGGAAGCAAAGAGAAAGGAGAAGAGAAAAACAAATAACCCCCCCACCACACATACACACAAAAAAAGAGAGGAAGAGGAGGAAGCACAGGAGGAAAGAACTAGATTGGAAGAGAAATAGAAATGCAAAACGGAAGAGAGAGAGAAAGAAAGGAAAAGAAACTAGCCTGGTTGTTGGACTGCGGTAGCTTGGTCCTTTCCCGCCTGCACCACCCCCTACCCAAACCCCAATAATCTCTTCAAGGCAAAGGCTCCTTAGAGATTTAGTAGAAAAAGAAGTTTTACAGACTGAATGAAGGTGCATGAAATTCTGCTTAGCTTAATTTGATCATAACGCCTTTGGCAAGTCACTGTTTTACCACCTGAATTGTCTTTATCTGCAACACCTAAATAGTTAACATTAGTAAACTAGAAAAAGTGCCCTGTCTCCATGTGAGCTGTATTCCAAAAATTCATTTTAAGGTGATTCAATTTGAAGTTAGAATGTATTTTCCTACAGAAAGTGTTAAAACAGTATAACAACAGTTCATAAAAATATATTTAACAGGGCCAGCCCTAGTGGCCTAGTGGTTTAGTGTGCTCTGTTTCGGCAGCCTGGATTTGGTTCCCAGTCACAGACCTACACTGCTCTGTTAGCAACTGTGCTGTGCTGGTGGCCCACATACTGAAAAATAGAGGAAGATGGGCTCACGGTGAGCCTTCCTCAGCAAAATATATATATACATATATACACACACACATATATATACACACATATATATTATATATACAATTAAGATATAATGGAAGAAATGGGAACCAGTCTTTCAGTCATCAGCTGGGAGCTTGGTAAGCTGGAGCACAGCATCTCATCTCATTTCCTTTCTCACAGTCTAGGGAGCTTTGTTCTCAGGGTGTTGATAAATTAGGGGATGTGTCTGTACTTCAAAGACAAAAGGCAGTAACACCACAAGTGTCCATTGTACATGAGAAGCAAAACTAGTCAAATTTCATGATCTTTATTTCCTCCCTCAACTCTTTCCTGCCCAGCAAAAGTGTTCTTCTTGTCTCTAGTGCCTCTCCACGGTTTATATTGGGTACAAATTCCAGTTTTCTCGTAGAACTGGACTTCTGGTTCTTTTGACCTCTGGAAATTTCTTTCTATTCTGTTTCTGTACACCACCTTCACCTTCCATCTAGATTTTTCAGGCTTGAACTATAAAGTGTTACCTCCCTGCTCATCAGCCTCCACCTTCTACCCTCAACCCCTACCCCTGCCATTTTCCCCCATCATCTGTATCCTTGACAAAAGTCTAATGTGTAAGTGGATAGGTAATATTATCTTGATTGACAATGCTCTAATACATATATTAAATGGTTGAAGCAGAGCAGGGAGAGAGACAAAATGCTACCCTGTTTCTTATGAGAAAGATCAGACTCCTCTTCTCAGGCAGGAAGTAGAAAGATGCATGTAAAGACAGATATTTAGAAGGGAAGGAAAATAAAGATCTTGTGGGTCTGCTAGCCTAGATCCACTCAGTAAAAGAGAAGGGAAGTCCAGCTCGAAGTAGAGGCAAACTTGACTCTAAATTGATTCTAAAGGATGGACATATACAAGCAACTCATTCTAAAGACAAAAGATGAAACAGAGGGCACGTGTCCACGAACACGTCCAAAGATGTGAAGCAGCTACAGAATTGTATCAGAGAAACGAGTCCCCGGGAACAATATTAACAGATGACAGAGGGAAAGCAGAACTCCTCCCTTCTGTTTGGGCAGAACTGACCTCACATACAAACACGGCACTAATCAGCAGAAGTAATTAGTATTGAGAGAAAAATAATGAGCCATAATATAAAATCAACTTAAATACAGTTTAGGTAATTGTAAGGCTAGGACAAAATAATGGACATTAACTTCCACTTTTATAATAATTTAATCATTATTGACTATTTTTGTACTGACAGGTATTTTGTACAAACAACAGTATAATGGATTGAGAGTCTGAATTATTTGCAAGTAGACTATTAGTCGAGAGGAGTCAGAACTAGAGTTGTGTTGACATGCAGCCACCCTCAACAGAGAATTTCCAGAAATAGTTCCTTCTATTTTTGGAGGGTCATCTTAATCCATAGTCTTATGAGGCTTTAAACATTGAAAAAAACCCTTAGAAGTCACTTAGTCCAACTCCTTTACTTTAGAGATAATTACCCCTTGGATGAAAATCACTTGTGCACATTTCAGTATAGAAATCTTTACAGTGAACACCTTTGTTTGCTAACAATATTTGATACTAGGGGACTAAAAATTTGGCAACACATGGAAATATTTGTTGAAAAAATATTTCCTTTTAAAATTTTTGGTCAATCCACTTATTATCATTATTATATTTATTTATAAAATAGCAACCATTTACTGAGTACTTGTAATATGGTAGGCCTTTGTAAATATCCTCTCATTTAACCAATGCAATCACTCTAAAAAATTGGGCATGATTATCGCCCTTTTACAGGTGAGGACCGTGAGGCTTAGAAAGTAGCTAGTAACAGAGCCAGGATTAGAACACATTTTATCTAATACCTACTATTGTATCAGGTTGTATCACCATGCAAACATTTTAAAAAGGATAAGCAGATAGGAAAACATGAATACTTTCTATACTTTTTCTAGCATGTAACCCTTCAAGTCTCCTTAAAACATGTATACAAGTACAGATCCTATTGTTTACTCTGAGGCAAAGACGGTCATAATGAGGTGATAAAGAGGACCGACATACTAAAAGTATTTCAAAATTTTACCTCTGATTAAATGTAAAAAATCCGAAAGCTTCAGTAATTGTCCAAATTACCATGGAACAGCATTGTGAAATGATTATGGGCTCATTTGTGGGCAGAGAACAAGACTGATAGGTTGCACTGGGTCTATTTCTCTTCATTTCTCATGTGGATCATTGATGTTAATGAAGAGCTAACTCTAAGTAGGCAGAAGTCACTCAAAATTATGTCACCTATTGACTGTACACACTTTAAAAGGAACTTGGATTTCAAAGGGCTTAAGAAATAGCTCTTCTCTTGCTTTAGGATTTGTCATAGGCTGGGTTCCCCAGAAAACAGACTCTGAAACAGAGATCAGCATGCATAAAGTTTATTAGGGAGTGCTTTTGAGATCAATGCCTGTAAAAGGGAAGAGAAGAAAGCAGGATAGACAGAGGGAGAAGTTGAGCTATGACGTAGTCTTAACAAGGGCCTTAGTCAACCACATGGGGAACTCTGATGCTGGAATGGCCCTAGAGCGTATCACAGATTGGTGTTGGGAGGCTGGGTTTTTATACCCTTGTATTGATCACTTATTGGATGTGGGTACCCCTAAAGGAGGCATGACCTTGAGCTGAGTCACCTTCACCTGAGGCAGCTCCCTGAGAGAGCTGGCAGCCGAGGGTTGTCTGCTGGCAGCACTCTCAATAGCTGGGGGAATATAGCTTTCAGTCCTGAAGGAGGATCAGAACAATGCATCACAGTGTCCACCTCAGTTTGCCGCCTTTGATCACATACATGTACACTATCATTTGAATTAAGATGTATGGGGCAAATCATCATAAAATGATGCCCCAAATTGGTGATGATTAACCTTGCCTGTCAACTTTTTGGGGCACTTAGGTGTTTCTTTTAGATCTGAGACCTTCAGTAGAAGGACCAAACAGTGTCTGGGAAGTTAGAACTTAAAGAGTCAGGCTGATGTTTTTCTGTAAGCAGGACAAGAAATCACAATAACCAGTGAGAGAAGACGGCAAGGTAACTGAAAGACAGAAGCCACATTAGGAAGGAGCTCAGACCAGGCTGTGCCCACCCATCAGTGTAAGAGAGTGGTGATCCTTGTACAAGCAGGTCCGGGACTAAATAAACTCTTTTATGAGCCCGATTTAGTCAAAATGCCATAGTTTGCTGACAGTCGATTTAAAAGATTAGCATTAAAAACATGGGTTCAGGAATCTGGTTGGTTTCATTTGCATTTAGCACAACAAGATTTCTATCTGTGTGACCTGGGGCAAGATTATAAAGCTCAATATCCTCATCTATTAAATGGATGTAATAATGGTACATCTCTCACAGGGTTGTTAAGAGTAGGTGATAGTTCAAGTTAAGCGTTGAGCAGGTTGTCTGGCACTTATCAGGTATTCAGTAAGCAAATTTTGGAATTGTTATTGTTGTTATATTTATTATCACATTAAGATAATTGAATATTTTCTGTCAAAGCCACTATTAGCCTAAATTTTGGAGGCAGGAGAATAAGAGAATAGTTCATGTGAGTTGTTAAAATTTTAAAACAACAATCAAGGAGAAAGTTGTACAGAGATTCTTTGGACTATTCTTGCAATTTTCCTGTAAAGTCTGAAATCATGTCAAAATAATAATCCAAAAGAAAAAAACAAAGCTCTTTGACTTACTTTGCTGGTATTATTTGGGATAGAAGCATGCATCCAGGAGCCTTGACTATTTTTATGCTACTTGGTGTTATGTAATTATAAAACCTTTATAGAGCTTCTTAACTTGTCCTTTAATTTTTGTGAAAACATCACTCTATTTCAGCCATGCTACGAAAATAAGAAAAAGAGTTTGTGACCATACTTGGATTAGAGAGAAAAGGGGAACACCATATCCCCAGGGTACAGAGGCGATTCAAGCAGGGGAAATTAAAGTGAGAAAGGTTTAAGAAGAGGTTAAAAATGCAGGAAGAAAGAGTCCAGAAAGGCATGTACTGCTGTATTTATTCTCGTTTCCTTCTTGGAGACACTTCTCTCCTGGAGAAAAATAAATGAATATTTATAAGCACCTACTGTGTGCCAGGTACAGTACTAGGTGCTTTCACATGTTATTTACTAACAATAATCCTGTGGAAAAAAATATTATTGCCATTTTAGAATAAGAAAAACTGAGACTCAGAGAGAATAATTAAGTTTCCTAAGACCACACAGTAAGTGATGGAGCTAGGGAGAGAGTGTAGCATGGGTTAGGGTCAGAAACAATCGGGTTAAATGTCCATCAGCAGTGACTGGCTACAAAAGTCATGGTATCACTCTTATAATGGAATAATACTCAGCCATAAAAAGGAATGAACTATTGATAAAAACAACTATTGATAAGCACAACAACATGGTTTAATTTCAAAGTAATTATGTTGAATGAAAAAAAAGCAGCACACATTGTATGATTCCATTTATATAACTCTAGAACATGCAAACTAATCCATAGTGACAGAAAGCAGACCAGTGGTTGCTTGGACGTGGAGTAGGGTGGGTAGTGGCAAGAGAAAACTTTTGGGGGTGAAAGATATGTTCACTATCTTGATTGTGGTGATGGTTTCATGGGCATATACATATGTCAAAACATCATATTATATAATTTATGTATGTATAGTTATTTCACATCTATTACATCTCAATAAAGCAGTTTTTTAAAAAAACTGGGTTGGAATTCCTGTTATAGTACTTACAAGTGCTTAATCTCTGAGACTAGTTTCTTTGTCAGTTAATAGGGTTGATAACACCTCCTCAGATGGTTGGTGCGAGGATTAAAAGAAATCAGTGAGTTAAGTGTGTAGCATAGAGTCTCATATAATAGTTGTATCAGCAGAAGTCGTATAAGAAGTCCTAGAGTCTGAGTTCTTCCTTCTTAGAGCTTTCTGCACTTTCATTAATGTTAGTCATTGCTATTCTTATTTATAGCTATAATCCAAACATACCAATCTTACTCCAAAGCCCAAGATCTTTCCACTAAACTGTGACAAATTTTATGATTTGAGTTAAGGGAGATCAAATTCCGATGAGGGAGCAGGTCCAAGTCTTCTGCATCACAGCCATTTTGTCCTAGAGCCCACAGTTTGCCAAAGTTGTGGTTATTGTACTCTTACGCTCCAGAATTTCTATTTAGTTCCTTTCTATTTTTTCTCTTTATTGATATTCTCATTTTGTTCATACATTCTTTTTCTTTAATTCTTTGACCATGTTTTCCAGTAGTTCTTTGAGCATATTTAAGACAGTTGTTCTAAAATCTTTGTCTAGTAATTCCAATGTCTGGACTTCCTCAGAGATGGTTTCTACCAATTTATTTTGTTCCTTTCAATGAGTCATACTTTCCTGTTTCTTTGTATGCCTTGTAATTTTCTTTTGATAAAAAACTGGACATTTGACTATTAGAACGTGGTAACCAGAAGTCAGATTCTCCTCTTTTTACAGGGTTTGCTATTCTTTGGTTGTTGAAGGCTGCAGCAGTTTATTTAATGTCTTCCCCAAACTATTATTGCAAAGACTGTATTCCCTGTCGGTGTGGTCATTGAAGTCTATTTCTTAGCTTGTGTTCAGCCAACGTTTGGATAGAAATTTCCTTGAATGCTAGGAACCTCCCAGTCTTTGCAAATTGGCCCTGAGCCAAGGCCCTCCTTCAACCTACCAGGCTTGCACTGTGCCAAGGGCTCAGCCCAAGGTGAAAGCCTAGGGTCTTCTCAGGTGTTTTGTGAGCATGTGTCTTTCCCTGGGTATGTACATGACTTTCTAAATTCCTCTGTATACACGGTTGCCTGTGAATGTTCTAATTTCCCAAAGAAATTCTTCCCAGCTTTTGCCTTAGGCAGTCTATTGTATGTTTCAACCATAACCTCTGCCCCAGGTGTCTGAGGGTTAATTTAGTTTGCCATGTTTTCAAGCTTTTTCATCTGAGTTCTGAGATAGGCAAAACAGAGAACACCTTGCATCAGTCCTCCAGGTCACCCCCTGTATTAGTCTGCTTGGAATAACATAACAAAATACCACAGCCTGGATCGCTTAGACAACAGAAATGTATTTCTCACAGTTCTAGAGGATAGAAAGTCCAAAATCAAGGTTCCACCCAGTTCGGTTTCTGGTGAAGATTCTTTTCCTGCTTTGCAGACAGCTGCCTTCTCACTGTGTCCTCACATGATGGAGAGAGACAGCTCTAAAGTCTCTTCTTCTTATAAGGGCACTAGCCCTATCAGATGAGGGTCTTACCCTTATGACTTCATTTAACTTTTATCACCTCTTCATAGACTCTGCAGTCACATTGGGGGTTAGGGCTTCAACATATGAATTCTGGAGAACACAATTCAGTCCATAGCACCCCTAGACAGAACAGAATAGACATCACAATAATCTGTGAACAAGGTCAGTTTTGCTCTCTCCAGAACCAGGAACAGTCTCACACTGGGAACACAGGCTGCTGCCACTTTAAGATTGCTACCTCTTTAAGACTGCTGCCTCTTTATGACTACAGCAGCTTTATGACTACTTCTGCTTTAAGACTGCTTTAAGACTTCTGCTTTAAGCCACTTTAAGGCTACTGACATTATAAGACTGTCCCCATGCAGGAAAGGGGGTAGGGGAAAGACAAGTAAAATCACCACAAAATCTTCCTACTGTCTGGAAGTGCCTTTTTCCTGAGTCAGTGCTCACTTGTTGGTGTAAACTTTTAACTGTTCCAGAGTTCTCACAAAACTGGTTCTGACAGGGGCGGACCCTGTGGCCAAGTGGTTAAAGTTCCTGCCTGTTCCACTTTGGCAGCCCAGGTTTACCAGTTCAGATCCTGAGCTCAGACCTACTCCACTCATCAGCCATGCTGTGGAGGCATCCCACATACAAAATATAGGAGGACTGGCACAGATGTTAGCTCAGAGCTAATCCTCCTCAAGCAAAAGGAGAGGAACATTGGCAAGGGATGTTAGCTCAGGGCAAATCTTCCTCACCAAAAAAAAAAAAAAAAAACCTGGTTCTGACAGTTTCTGCTTGTTTTTTAATGTTTCTGAGGGAAAATGAGGGCTTGGAGCTTCCTACTCTGCCATTTTGCTCTCTTTACTCAAAAGACTAAGTTTTGTATGCTTTTCATAAGCCTTAGGCTGTTCCTCAGACCAAAGCTTTCAAAATGCTTTTTACTTCTTATAAATGAAAAGAACTATTTAGATCTCTCTTAAATGAAATGATGAAACACATTTGTAAAGAATGGAAAAGTTATCCATTCAAACTAACTTAAAAGAAAAGTGTAATTTAGTATAAGAATACAGTGCAGGGATTCATGGAACTTAAGAGCAGTCAGGCCATTTGCGGGACAGAGGCCATGGAAAATCCGTGAGAAGCAAAAAAGTGACTCTCTCCCCTTTCTTTCTCTCTCTCTCAGGGAGCATCATAGCTCTGGGCCGTTACTCCTCTCAGATAGTCTGCTTGATTTCTCTCTCTCCCTGCAGAGCAGGTACCCCTTATCTTGGGTTTACATGTTTGGGCTACAAGCTCATGTTTGGCTTACAGCTTCAATGTTCAACACAAAGCAGCTAAGACTTCTCTCCAAATTCCAAATTTCTGGAAGAGAAAATTTGATTGATTCAGATGCCTTCAAGGATCAAACTCTATCCAATCATCTATGACCAAGAAGGGAGAAGGGTCTCTCATATAAAGACGGCTATAGGAACTCAACCTATAGATGGGAACCAGAGGAAAAGGGATGAGGAAGAGGGTGCTTCTCAATGGATGATGGACAGAAACCCGACAAAATATCTACCACAATCCATTTTTAGATTTAAATACATTTAAATATAACTTAAAGAAGACGAAAAAATGTGCCGCATTAGGCAGCTAAAATTTGTAAGTCAGTTAGCTCTTTAAGTAACAGAGGTAGCATACACATTTATAAATAATTTACTGCTTAGGGACTTTAAAGTAAAGCCAGCTTCACCTATTTCATTCACAACAAATGTTTTCTACTTGTGTTGAACCACCAGGGAGAACAATTAAGGAATATTCTGATTCTTCTTCCAGGGAACTAGAGGAACACAGAGTAACTCCAGGGAGCCCAAGCTTATACGTTGAGAATATTTCTCTAGATGACACAAGTTCCTCAGTGCACACGTGGCAGTCTCTGCTTTCAAACTAATATGTTGTGAGTCATGCCGAGTCCTCTTCCCTTGAGGTTAAAAGCATTTCCTAAACTTTGTTTTTTTCTTTATCTCCTCCTCTGCTCCATTCTCCACCTTTAACCCCTTCATGTGTCAGTCAATTTAGAAAATAACACTAGCCTTTCCCACTGTCTCAAAATCTTGGTAGATTTTGTGAAGATGTAGCTGCAAGGAATAAAAACTATTTGGAAGATGCTCTCTTAGTTTCCACAGGGCAAAATTCTTTATCCCTGCAGGTATTTTCAATATGAGATGAGAAGCTCTGTTGAAAAGCACACTATCGCTGGAAAAGGAAGCTCTGTCCCTTGTTTTCTAGGGTTGTCTTCTTCCTACTCAAGTTAATAAAGTTGGTAGGTAGTAGGAGTCATCTACATCCACAAATAATCTGAAGTCTAGTTAAGCCAGTAGATTCAACTGATTTGGAGTTGCAGCTGAATAGCAGAAAGCAAGAAAGCACAACAATACAACAATACCAGGGAGTTTGGATAATTCATCCACCACATAATTAAGACTGGAATCTTACACTGAGGTTCTATCTTACTCATCCTCATACACTCACCTCTGGAGTTAGCCATACTACCAAACTGTGCACAGTCGATAATTGCATAATCTCTACCTCTGATGCTCCATTGTACAAAGACTTTCCCTGTGTGCCCAACTCCTCCTTCTGAAAAGGAAAGACATGCATTCTACCAATTATTTCCTTGCTGTTGGGTGTAATTGTGCTCTAAGATAAACTCTTACTCTCAGACCAAATTATTGGTTAAATGAATGTTTATTACTAAGTACATTTAACTATCAGTTACCATAAAGAGGGGCACACACCCAACCACAATCGTAAATTAATCCATGAAAAGAAAAAGGAGCCGGTCATAATTATGTATTCTTTTCAAAGTGCAATAAATTTTCAGCAGGCTAATAAAATGAGATCTGACATATAATAACCTACCATTCTGCCATATTCTTAAATCTTAACTGCTTACAATGAACGATGCTAATATTTTACAAAGGTACACAGTACAGTCAGTAATAAGTTATCATCTCTGGAAAGAAAAGTCTTCGCGGTGTACTCACCTAAAATATTTAATGCATAATTGCTTAAAAATAAAATAGGATAGACTTCATGAACCTAATGTAATTAAAAGAATGTTAATGCTTTACAATTACATTGTCACACATAATTTCATTGACCACCTTTTGAGGCAGGTTGGGATTATTTTCCCTAATCTATGGATAGGGAAATTGAGATTTAAAGGGTTTAGGTGACTTGCCATGGGCCACTCAGCTAATCAGTGATAAAACTGGGAGCATTATTCAAGTCTCAAAGGGTCCCATTGCTCTATTCACTACATGTTTCTTCCAGGATTGTTGATGTTAGGATCTCAGCAAGATTCACAACTGATCTCTCCGTGATCATGTCAGAAAACCCTTATATAACACAGGTGTCAGAGATCAAAGATAATACCATCATTGGCTGTTACCCTTTAAAGTGAAAAAACAGGTTCTGCATTCTTTGCACAAAATGGAAGCCACAGAAACCATTCCTGCTACAGAGCAAGAGTTGCCACAGACCCAGGCTGAGACAGGGTCCGGAACAGAATCTGACAGTGATGAATCAGTATCCGAGCTTGAGGAGCAGGATTCCACACAAGCAGCCGACCTAGCAGCAGCAGCTGGAAACCATGAACAACCAGTCAGTAAGGCAAAATAAAGCCGGAGTGAAAAGAAGGCACAGAAGGCTATGTCCAAACTGGGTCTTCGACAGGTTACAGGGGTTATTAGAGTCACTATCTAGAAACCGAAGCAAATCTTCTTAGTCATCACAAAACCAGATGTCTACAAGAGTCCAGCTTCAGGTACCTACATAGTTTTGGGAGAAGCCAAGATCGAGGTTTTATCTCAGCAAGTGCAGCTGGCAGCTGCTGAGAAATTCAAAGTTCAAGGTGAAGTGTCTCAAACGTTCAAGAAAACACAGACTCCAGCTGCACAAGAGGAGAGTGAAAAGGAAGAAGCTGATGAAACAGATGTGGAAGTTAAGGATATAGAATTGGTCATGTCACAAGCAAATTTGTCAAGAGCAAAGGCAGTCTGAGCCCTGAAGAACAACAGTAACGATATTGTAAATGCTATTCTGGAATTAACAATGTAACCATCTGAAAACCAGGACCTTTTTTGGTATTTCAAAAGAGTATCTGTAGCTTGGTTTGAAATTTGTACTGTTTATAATTAATAAAGTTATGGCTTCTTGGATGAAAAAATAAAGTGAAAGGATGTATTCTACTTTATTCAATTGTTTATTTATTCAAACAACAAATAATTAAAAACCTACATATGTGCCAGGCATTGGGCTAGGATCTATTATACTCAGCTGTATTAGTTACCTTTGCTGCATAACAATCCCAAAACGTAAGGACTTATAACAACAAACATTTATTATCTCACAGTTTCTGTGGGCCAGGAATTTGGGAGTGGCTTAGCTCAGTGGTATTGGCTCAGGACCTGTCCTGAGGTACCGTGAAGATGTTGATCAGGCATGCAGTCATGTGAAGGCTTGACTAGGGCTGGGGGATCTGCTTCCAAATTCACTCACATGGCTGTTTTCAGGAGTCCTCAGTTCCTCACTGACTGTTGGCTGGAAGCCTTAATTACCCATAGCATGGGCCTCTCTATAAGTTGCCTCAGTGTCCTTACAACATGACAACTATCTTTCTCCAGCAGGCAATCCCAGAGAGAGAACAAGAGGAAAACTGGCATATATTTTATAATCTCCCCCAAGAAGTCACACTATGTCATTTCTACATTCTGCTCATGAGAACAAGTCAGTAGGTATAGTCCAAACTCAAGGTGAGGGAACTTAAGCTCCACCTTTTGAAGAAAGAAGTATCAAAGAACTTATGGATATATTTTAAAACTACTACTCCAGTGAATAGAATTTAATCCACAGAATTTAATCTAATCATTACAAAATGACTTGTTAATCTAATTGTAAAACTATTGGGGTATTGAAAGGGAAACTAAGTGTACTAAAGTAGAGAGTGGTCTTTTACTGTTGTTATTGCTTGTTTGTTTCCATTTTGTGCCCCCATTTTCATCTCACTCTATTAAAAAATTATACACATAACGCTAAATAAATGATGACTTGTCCTATCTTATTATATCAATTAAGAATTCAATTCAGTGCTTATAAAAGAAAACCCAAACAATAAAACTTTAAATAGGAGGGATTTATTTTTCCTGACATAACAAATCCAGAAATGGGCAGTCCAGAGCTGGTAAGCTGGCCCTTTAAAGAAATCATGAATGAACCCAGGCACCTCTGGCTTCCTACACTATTCATAGTGTGTGGGGTTTTTGTAATTATGGTTGAAATATGGCTGCTCCTCCTCCAGCTTCCTGTCACTGTTCCAGGTAAGAAAAAGGATGGGTGCAGGTCCAACAACTAAAAGGACATTTCTTTCATGAAGCTTTGAGCCTCTCCTGGCAACATCCACTTTCATATTATTGGAGGGTCACATGGCCAGCGATGGCTTACAGGAGTCTGGGGAAGTGGTAAATATTTTTAACTGGACATACTGTCACCCTGAAAAAAAATCAGAGTTCTATTAGTAAGGAAGAAAGTATATTGGTTGAAACAACTAGCAGTGTCTACCACCTTGATCCAAGGAGCCTTGACACACATTATTCTGCTCCCAGAGTTTCGACACACATTATTGAAACACCACACCAGACAGACAACCATATTGTCCAAGGTTTATCTGTGTTTCAAATGAGAGAATCTGGTTGTTTTGAGTCCCATACATAAAGCATATTCTTTGGAGTAACCACAATTTTCCTTTTTTTAGTGGATAATGTTGAAGAATTGGCTGAGATTAATGTCCCTTCTAGGAATTTGTCCAAGGAGATAATTGCACATTGTGCAAAAGTACGTGCATAAACAAGTTGATCAAAGACTTGTTTATAATATTAAAAATTTGGAAAAAACATAAATGTCAATCAATAGAATACTGGTTAGATAAATGATGGTACGTCTACTTAATGGACATTGCAACTTTTTAAAATGATCTTATTCATGATATACTTTTCAGTGAGAAAAGAACTGTGCACATAAGATCCAGTTATGAAATATTGTATTTATATGTCTTTGTGTGGTTTTTTCCTTTATGTCTGGAAGAATGTAATACAAACTTTAAAAAATGGTTATCTGTGGATTATGGGATTTGGACAAATTTTATTGGTATTTGTTTGAATAAGTATGTAACATTTTCATGAAAATAAAAGCTATTTTCAAAAATACCCAAAAGGGCAGGAGTGGCCGATTTGATCTGGTATTGTTCATACCAACATTCCTTCTTGCCAGTAATTTTCTTAGACATGTTGTGGCTGAACTTATCTTTGGAAGGATTCCTTATCTTTGCTCAGTGGAAAAATGTTATTCATGATAAATTCCAATAAAATTAAAATAAAGTAAGGAAGCCTGAGTATTTTCGTTTTGTTTTGCTTTCTGTTTGGAACACTGTCAGCTCTGGAAGAGTCTCCTTTCCTTGTTTTACAGTGGCTGTGGAAGGGAAGAGGGTCAGGCCAGGCAATAACTATACACAGGTTGGGGAAGGGAGAAGAGGATGGAGCTAGGGAGGTAAGCGAGAGCAGTCTGGAGGCATGCACCAGGGAAAGAGTACTAACCTGGACATCAGGATACTTACACTTCTCTTTTAGCATAGGCCTATCAGTTTACCTTTCTGACCTCAGTTTTCTGATCTGAAAAATGAGAGGTTTGGATGAGAATCACTAGATGTGTTTAAATTCTTTTGGAAGATTCTTTTGGATCTATTAATGGCATATCACAGCAAACTACACTAGAACTGAATCTAAACAAATTAAAGGAAAAATAACAACAATAATAACTTGCATACATGGTTTATTTCTCACAGGCATGTTAAGTAAATTGCCAAGGTTACACAGCTAAGAGGCCGATGGACCACGATTACAGCCAGGAGCCCACACTCCTAACAGCTATGCTGAAAAGCACTAAAGAACTGCCTGAGGAGGGCATTTAAAGGAAGCTGGATAGCTTTCCCACCCTCAAGCTAGGCCTTGTGGATAGTGGTTAACGCCAATAAAGTCAAGACCTTACCCCTACCTCCTGATTGATGTGCGGTTGCCTCAACGCTCGCAGGCTCCTCCCTCTAATCCAACGATAGCTTTCTGATTCAAAGTCTTGTTAGTCAACTAAAAGGGAATGAGTTTTACCAAGCCCTGAGGAAGCTCTTCCTGCCATTGCCTGACAGCACTGAAGTAATGACAGAACCAAAGATCACGTGTGCATACAGGAGGCTTTGTGGTATCACCAACCGGGTTTTCAGTCTTTCCTGGTTCACACATCTGGTTGCCCAGCACCCGTTCACAGACCTCATCCTGCCGTATTTCCTTTCATTAAGGCCAGAGAGACACTGAGTAAAGACAGTAGAGGGCAGGGAGGAGACCAGGGAGAAAAAAGAACGGAAAGCAGGGTAGAGGCCAAAAGACTACTGCACGGTTAGAGCCTGCCCTCCAGACAAAGGTCTATAAGGCACCCCCAGCCTCAGCCCCTGCTGCTTCACTGCTTTTAGTCCTTCTCAAGATCCAGAAGTTAACGCAACACCCTGTGGCAGGACAAGGCAAGCAGATTCCGGCAAGGAGGAGCCGCAAGTGGGCTGCGAGTACTGCTCCTAGAAGACAAGACTTCCCAGACCCCTTCGCAGAAGGGCGGGGCGTGCGCCCGACGGCCAATCCCCGCGTCCGCACGTCTCCGTAGCCCCGCCCCACCCTGCCCCCTCTCGCTCCGCCCTTCCCTGGGGCTGGTGCGGCGGCGGCGACGTCAGCGCTAGGAGACCCCTGGGTGGCGGCTGCGCCGTCGGCGGGCCGCGGCCTGGACGCGCTGCGGGGAGGGGCGGAGCGAGCCGGCGGGAGCGCGCGCTGGGCCCGCCTCGGCCGCCGCCGCCGCCGCCGCGGCTGCTGCCGGGGAATTATCTGGGCGGCAACGGGCGGCCGGCTAGCGGCTACGAGCCACTTCTGCGGCTGCTAAGAGGAGCGAAGGTCGCCGGTCTCGTGTCGTCCCCCTCTCCGCCCCCAGGAGGGGCGAGAGGGAGCCGCGGCTGATGTCAGGTACGGCCGGCGGAGGCGCCCTCGGGCTGCGGGTCCAAGGTCTCGGTTCCCCCTCTCTCTTCTCTCGTAGTGTGTGTGGTGGGGGGTTTGGGGGGGCGGGAGCGTGGAGGGTGGAACCCAACCCAGGGCGCGGCCAAACAGGTGTCTCGGGGTCGCCGCCGGGGTTGGGACATGCCGGCTCCCGAGGGAGGCGCGGGGCACTTCCTGCTCCCGCAGTCTCGGCGGAGTGCCGCTGGGGCCGCCTGTCTCCCGGGCCGCTATCTTGTGGACCTGTAGTCTCCTCTTCGTCGTGGGTCCTCCCCCTTGCCCTCGCGCGCTGGCCGCGGTCGGACGGCGGCGGTGAGGCGGGCTGCCCCCCGGGTCACGGCCGGACCACCGAGCAGTCCTGCCCGCCGGGCCCTCCCCGCTGCCTCCGAGCTGCGGGTCGGGCGGGACCGGCGCTCAGGTGTGGGCATCTTCCACGGGAGCCGCCGGGCTGCCGCGCCGCGCGAGCGCCTGCCACAAGTGCTGGGGGCTTCCTCGGGGCTGTCTTGGATCATCAGGTTTGTCTGTGGCTGATTCATTTTTTAAAATCTCCCTGCCTCTGGCAGAATGAGCAAGCCAGGTGTGTTTGGGGCAGTTGCTGCATGGAGGAGGAGGCAAAGTTTTTTTTCTTCTCTCCCCCCCCCCCACCCACCCAAGTGTGATGTGATTAGTAGGTGCTGACAAGTTGACCATAGAGCTCTGACTTTGTATAAATTGAATGCTCTTAAAAGATGAACGCAGTCTGGGGGTGGGGGGGGATTTACTCTGCCCTAGCTCTTATCCTGTCCCCCTGTTATATTTTAGAATAAACAAAAAAGCACCACACACTCTGGAAAAGTTGACTAGATTTATAATCCAGTTCTCTAAATTCGTTAGAGGTACTGTGGTATATCCTTTTAACGCTTTTCAGAATGGAAACTATTTTATGCTATGAATTGATTATATTACAAATTTAAAAGTTAGTTATAAAGTTAGAACTTTGATGCATCAGAGTGAATAATTAGGCCAACGTGTAAGGGACAGAAATATATTCATTTACTGAAACTTGGCTGAGAACAGAGAGAGCTCTGCCTGGGTGCCAGGAAAAAGTGTTGTGCATGATTTAGGGTTTAGCTCTGGTGTAAGTTTAGACGGTGGGAATCTGAGTTTTCAGGAGATATTTCGACAACTTTCCACACCCCTGTCAGATAAGTGTCAAATGAGCCTTATGCACATGATACTGTGTATTCTAAGTATTGTATATAGTAAACTATACTTATTTTCTGCTAGCCTTGGTATATATTGATGTACAATTTAAGTGAGTATAAAGTTTCAAGTTACCAAACAGTTAACTCTTTTTACCATATGTTAAGTAAAACAGTGATTTAGTAAGGAAAGTATGACTCATTTAAAATTCTTCACAGGAAGAGTATGGTTTTTCAGTACTAGTGGAGAACTATTAAACCTCGCTCTTACATTTGCCTGGAATTTGTGTTTTTCTGTATCTTTTTATTTAGGATTCAGCATTTAAAAAATATTTTGTGCTTTCTACCCACTTAAGGATAGGTCTGGTTTTTCTTAAATGTGCCTTTTTTGTGGGGTATAGATTATACTAGTCTGCATTTCTGAGTAAATTAATATCCAGAAGTTCTTAGAATTTTATTACAAACATATTTAGGAGTACATGTAATGAATTAATGTTCACCTAGTCACAGAAATACAAAAGCGTATGCCTTAGGCATATACTATTTACTGTTTGTATATTGATTTGTTGCTAAGATAAAAGAATTATACAGCTTATAAACTTTGTAAACTATGGTAATTTAAAATAGAATCTTTGTGTGGTGAAGTCATTGATTGGAATTCTTGCGACAGTGCAGCTATAAACAAACATTAGATGGAAAATGGATAACTTGATGCTGAAATTCAGTTCCAATTCACTTAAAATTTTAAGCTTCCTGGTACAACAAGGTTACTTTAAGATTTGTTGAGGTTTAAGAGGCTAGAGTACAAACTATAGAAAGGTGGAAAGAAAGGATGACAAAATTCTTTTACCCAAGATTCATTCTTTTAAAAGAAAGAAGAAAAAAAACCCATGGAGAACTGTCTCATACAAGAGAATTTAGCATTTTTTCTTAAAATCTAAATGTGTATCTGATGTGAACTTAAATTTTCACTGCAGCTAATTCAAATGTCCAAGGAAAAGTACATACCCAAATCTGTAATGTGTGAAAGTAAGAAGTGTCCTTTGGAGAAAAAAAAATATAAAGACGTTGGTATTTGTGAAACAGGGAAGCCCATAAGAAGGTGTATTGTTGGTGCCTTGAAGTTGATTCCAACTCCTAGTGACCCCGTGTACAGCATCTCAGAACCCTGCTGGGTCTTTTTGCGCCATCCTGTCACCTTGGGCACTATATCAGACAATGCTCCCCTGCTATTCATAGAGTTTTCATGGCCAGTTTTTTTGGAAGTGGGTGGTCAGGTCCTTCTTCCTAGTCTGTCTTAGTCTGGAAGCTCCGCTGAAACCTGTCCACCATGGGTGACCCTGCTGATATTTGAAATATTGGTGGCATAGCTTTCAGCATCACAGCAACAGGCAGCTTCCACAGTATGACAACTGACAGATGGGTGTGGTGGGTCCCTGACCAGGAGGTGAATCCGGGCCCAGGAATCTTAACCACTAGACCACCCACCACATAAGAAGGTAGGAGAAACCAAAAGGAAAATCTGAATTAATTGTCTAGAACCTGTCATATGAGCTGCCTTGCACGTTGAAGGGACACATTGAGGGCAAAGAGAGGCAATATTAAATTGGGGAGATTCTGAAACAGGAAATCTGATTCGATTACAATGAAAGCTATATATTAAGACATTTAAACTGGTGGAAGTTGAATAGTAGGAAGAATTTGAAATCATATACAGCTTGGTGTAGTCATTTTCATTCTTGGTCATTGTATGAGTTTTCTAGGGCTGCCATAACGAGGTAAAGCAAACTGGGTGATTTAAAACAACAGAAGTTTATCTTCTCACAGCTCTGGAGGCCAACAGTGTGAAATCAAGATGTTGGCAGGGCCATGCTCTCTAGGTTGTAGGGGAGCATCTGTTCCATGCCTTTTGGCTTCTTGTGTCACTGACAACGCTTGGTGTTCCTTGGCTTGCAGCTATATCACTCCAGTCTCTGCCTCTCTTGTCACATGGCAGTCTCCCTGTGTGTCTCTGTCTTCATATAGTGTTCTCTCCTTTTTATAAGGGCACACACGAGTCATACTGGTTTAGAGTCCACCCTGATGACCTCATCTTAACTTGATTACATCTGCAAAGACCCTATTTCCAAGGAAGGCCACATTCATATGTACTGGGGTTAGGACTTCAACCCCAATCTTTTTGGGGGACAGTTTAACCCATAATGGGCATATAATTTATCTTTTACAGTGTTCAGTAAATTTCTAGTACCATGTGACAGGCCAAATCAGACGATACAGTGGGAACAGAGTAGGGGACATCTGAATTTCATTTACCTATCTCAGTGCCTACTATGTGCCAGGTTGTGAAGTTAAAGCAGTGAACAGGAAGACCAAAATCTCTGTCCTTGTGAAGCTTACATTCTAAAACGTTGGTTCTTAAAGTGTGGTTCATGGATCCACATCGTTTAGCATCATCTGGGAACTTGTTAGAAATCAAATTTTTCAGGCCCTACCTCCCAGACCTGTTGATTCTGTAACTGTGTTAACAAGCATTTCAGGTGATTCTGATGCAGACTCAGGTTTGAGAACTGATCAAGATGGAGAAAAGAGATAATAAACAAGATGAGTGAGTAAAATATGTAATATATTGGATGTTTTATAGGTGCTGTGGGTAAGAATAGGGTGGCCAAGGAAGACCCCCTGAGAAATAAAGGCCCAAAGGAGTTGGGGAGTGAGCTATGTGAGTATTTGAGTATGTTGTGTTCCCAACAGAGAACAGCAAGTGCAAAGACCTTATGTATTTGAGGAACAGCAAGGAGTCCAGAGTTAGAACACAGCAAGGGCAAGAGTTAGTAATAGGTTCAGTTTATGAAATTGCTGTTTGTTCCTTTTTGATTTACAAAAACCAAATACCAGGAGGAGAGATCAGAAAGAGGAATGGGGTAGGATGGCAGATTATATGAGTTCATCTTAAAGTTTTTGCTTTGTCTCTGAATGAGACATTGCTTTGAATGAGATTGGGAAGACACTGGAGGGTTTTGAGCAAATGAGTGACATGATTTGATTTAAGTTTTAAAAGGATCACTTAGGTAAAATGGATTGAAGAAGGGAAAAGTTGATTAGGAAGCTGTTGCAGTAGTTGAGAGAGAAAGAGAGGGAGGGAGAGAGGAAAGGGGAAAAGGAGGTGGCTTGGACTAAGGTAATAGCTGTGGAGAGGTTAGAAGAGATACAAGATTAAAAATGTGGAATTATAGTGAAAAGTAAGCATTTTTCCTCTCTAGTTACTTTAGTTACCTAGTTGCCTGCCTCAAGGGCAACTGGTCTTACAAGTCTTTATATATTCTTCCTGAGGTATTTTTTGTATATATGATAAGCTAAGTTTTAACAGGTTGGTGGAGTAATTCTTAACTGGAGCTGATGTTTTTCCTCCAGCGGACATTTGGCAATGCCCGGAGACATTTTTCATTGTCACAACTAGGGGGAGTGCTTCTGGCATCTAGTGACTAGAGGCCAAGGATGCTGCTAAACATCTTACAGTGAACAGGACAGCCCCACAACAGAGAATTCCCACAACAGAGAATTATCCAGCTCAAGATGTCAGATGTGCCAAGGTTAAGAAACACTGACTTAAGGGGACTTAAGAGGTTGGGGCCTAGATGGTAGAGGGAAGAGAGCATTGTATAGGCAGGGGTGACAGTAGGAATTGAAAGCCAACTGCCTTGGGATATTCAGCGAACTGTAGATAGTTTAGGATTACTTAAGCGTAAATTCTAAGGCATGGAATACCAAAATATGAGGCTGGAAACCTGGGCAGAGTTTCCCAGAGAGCCTTTGTACATTGTATTAATTAAAGATGCTTAGTTTTTGTCTTGTAGGCGATGGAGTTCCATGGAGGATGACCATGGCATGGTCAACATTTCATTTCAGATAGATCATTCTGGTGACAGAATGGGCTTGAGTTGTGGAGCACTGGCACTTGAGTCAGGGAGATGCAGTAGCTTAGTGGGGAGAGGGGGGTCTGAAATAGGACAAGTAGTAGAAATGGAGAGGAGAAGATGGACTAAAAAAATATTTAGGAAATAAAATTGGCAAGATTTGGTAATTGGATGTGAGGTAAGGGGAGTGTTAAGAATGTCTCCCTGATTTCTAGTTTAGATGATCAGATTGCTCCTAGTGACATAGGAACCCATTGGTAATTTAGGTAGTTATCAGTAATTTAGGTAAGATGAGCAAGTTTAAGGGAGGAAGCTGAGTCACTTTTGGACATGTTGAATTCGAGATGCCTATGGTCCAGGTGGAAATGTTTAGTGTGTATGTGGGTCTAAAACTTGGAGAAGTCTGAAAAGGATCAAGAGATCCTTTGGTGTAACAAACAGGAATTTAGTACACTTGGATTTTTCTTGTATTATTTCACTTTCTAGATAAAATGGCTTATCTTTAATTTTTGTCAGAAAAGTAGTGAGTGTGTACTTGATAAAAAATTAAAACATGAAAAGGTCGTACATGAAAAAAATTTTGCGTTTTCTGCCCATGCCACCCGATCTTAGTTCTCATAGGTAGCCCTTGTTAAATATCTTGTGTGTGTATATATATATATATATATATATATATCTTTCTAGAATTTTTTATATATACAGAAGCATTTTAAAAGCCAAATGCAATTGGAATCATGCTATACAGACTGTAGTACTTTTAAAAAATAACTCTTTTATCTTACACAGTGTTAAAATGAATGAGGTTGTGTTATGGAGGAAAATAAGTGAAAAGGGTAAAGTGGAGACGAATGGAGATAGCATCATCTCTTTGATGTAAATTAAAAGATGCGCATACATATATGTTGATGTAGGCATCACTTTTCTTTGCAAGGATACATAAGAAACAATAGTAGTTACCTTTGGGGAGAACTAGGGGTAGAGATTGGAAAGAAACACACTCTTTTCTGTATATGTTTCTTTTTTATATCTGTGGTTTCAGTTTGGGTTTGTTTTGTTTCTTTTATTTACATTTCTCTGATTTAAAAAGTAGCCACTACACTTTATTAACAAAAAGTCTTAGTCTGCCAGACATGCAAAGATTTTCCTTATTAGCACATATATGTCATAGTTTTTAGCAGCTGCAGAGTATTCTACAGCATGGATGTACCATATTTTTTATTTTCCCATAACAAACAAACATCTTATGGCTATAGCTTCAGGAACATCTTTGCAGACTTTTGCATTTGTGTCCATAAGAAAAATTTCTGATCATGAAATGATGGGTCAAGCATAGTTATTTAAAAATTTTTAAAGATGTTGCCAAATTGCCCTTCCAAAAGACTGTAAACGTGTATATTGTGAGAAAGAATGCATGAGTGCCGGTTTTCTCTCATATCTTTGTCAGTACTGGGTATTAGTAAACTTAACATTTTTTGCCAGTATGATAGGTTAAAGATAGTATCTCTTCATTTACATTTCTTTAATATGAGAGAAATATGAATATTCTTGACTATAGTATTTTCTTTTTCTGAAAATCCTTTATTTTCCTTATCTGTTTTTCTATTAGGTTGATCTTTTATCTTTTTCTTAATGATACTTTTTGGTATTGTTTTGCTGTACAGATTTTTTTAAACATTTTATATGGAAATATACCTTTGAACCAGTAATTTCACTGCTAGAAATTTATCTGTTGAATAACCTCATACAGTTTTTCTATAGTCAGAGCTTCTGAGTTTGGGGAAGATCTCAGTTCATGATATAAAAATGTAAAAAGATGTTTTCTTCTAGTTTGTTTTAATTTTATTTTTTAAAATATTGAAATCTTACAAACATTTGGAATTTGAAAGAGAAAGGTAAAGATCTAGCTGGTTGCTTTTTATCTTTTTCCCAAACGATAACCTTTCTTGAATAAGCCCTCTTTTTCGTCATTTGAAATGCTGTGTATATTATGTATTAGATTTCCATATGTGCTTGTTTTTTTTATAGACTCTCTATTTTGATCTGATAAAGACCTTCGGGGATGTATATCTTTAGGCTTACACAGTTAGGTTAATTAACTTGCTGCTATGAGGGAGACCGCAGACTAGAGGAACTGGCAGCGTTTTACTAAATAGAGAAGGGACAGAGTTAGCATAGAATTTTGGAGAAGGGCGAAGTTTAGAAAAATTTAAATGAAGCAATATTTGATAGATTTAAAACACAGCAAGAATGTGTGTCAAGGGGTTAATTAACGTTGGGCCTGGGCTGAGAAGCAGATTCAGAGTCATGTTTCCTTGGAGACTACAAAGTTAAGATAAATGTGGAATGTTGTGTCTGGGAAACCCTTATCTGAAACTCTGAGTTGGAAATTGAAGCTGCTTCTGTTTCATTAATGATCCATGCAAGAGTGGGATGTTCCAATCTCACTGATACACTTTCAAATAACATAGTCTGACAGTCTAGTTGTAGAGAGAAAAGGTTTCTCAGCATTATGTTTTTAGCGTTAATTAACAAAAGGATTTAAAAAAAATTTGTTTACTGGGGCTGGCCCAGTGGCATAGTGGTTAAGTTTGTGTGCTTCATTTCGGCGACCCGGGTTTTGCGAGTTCAGATCCTGGGCGCAGACCTATACACTGCCCATCAAGCTGTGCTGTGGCGGCATCCTACCTACAAAATAGAGGAAGACTGGCACAGATGTTAGCTCAGGGATTATCTTCCTGAAGCAAAAAGAGGAGGATTGGCAACAGGTGTTAGCTCAGGGCCAGTCTTCCTCACAACAACAACAACAATTTTGTTTACAGATTCACAGATAGACGGATATGCCTGTTTTACCTGAATATCAGATTGTTTTAATTACTATACTGCTGTTTATTGTAGGTGATATATTTTAATATCTGGTAGGTCTAATCTACCCTCCAGCCCCCTCTACCCTTTTTAAGAATTTCCCAGTTATACTCACGTTTGTTTTTCCAAACAACGTTTAGAATAATTTTTACCACCTTAAGTTTTAAAAATCCTTTTATTTTAAGTGGGTCTGGTAGGCTTAGTCAACCCTCCCTCACCTCTTTCCAGAAATTTCTCAGGTATACGCACATGTTTATTTTTCCAAACTGTTAACATACTTTTTACTAAGTTATTTAACTTTTTAAAGTCTTGTTGTATTTTAGTTGGGATGACATTACATATATAAATTTGGAGAAAAGCAACATCTTTATCGTTGACTTCTTTTTATTGTGGTAAAATGCACATAACAAAATTTATCATCTTAACCATTTTTAAATGTGCGGTTCAGTAGTACATTTGTTGTGCAACCATCACCACCTTCTATCTCCAGAACTCTTTATCATTTTGGAAAACTAAAACTCTCTACTGATTAGACAATACCTCCCCATCCCCCCTCCCTGTCCCAGGCAACCACCATTCTACTTTGTCTCTATGATTTTAATTAAGTATCTCATTTAAGTGCAATCACGTGGTAGTTTTCTTTTTGTGACTGGCTTTTTTCACTTAGAATAATATCCTCAAGGTTTATCCATGTTGTAACATATGTTGGAATTTCCTTCTTTTTAAAGGCTGAATAATATTCCATTGCATGTATATACTACATTTTGTTTATCCATTCATCCGTTGAGAGACACTTGGGTTGCTTCCACATTTTAGCTAATGGGAATGATGCTGCTATAAACATGGGTGTACAAATATCTCTTTGAGACCCTACTTTCAGATCTTTGGGGCATATATCCAGAAGTGGAATTGCTGGATCACATGGTCATTCTATTTTTAATTTTTGTGGAAGTGCCATATTATTTTCCACAGTGGCTGTGCCATTTTACATTCTCACCGACAGTGCACAAGGGTTTCCTTTCTTCATATCCTCACCAATAGTTGTTATTTTCTAGGGTTTTTTTGATAGTAGCCATCCTAAAGGATGTAAGGTGGTATCTCATAGTTTTGTTTGTTTGTTGGGTTTTGTTTTTGCTGAGGAAGATTTGCCCTGAGCTAACATTTGTTGCCAGTCGTCCTCCATTTTGTATCTGAGCCACTGTCACAGCGTAGCCACCAAGAGACAAGTGGTGCAGGTCCACGCCCAGGAACTGAACCCAGGCTGCTAAAGTGGAGTGCATTAAACTTAACCACTAGACCACCAGGGCTGGCCCAATGTCTTGTAGTTTTGTTTAGCATTTCCCTAATCATCAGTGATGTTGAGCATCTTTTCATTCTCAACATGCTCATGCTTATTGGCCATTTATATATCTTCTTTAGAGAAGTGTCTTTTCAAGTCCTTTGCCCATTTTTTAATTGGGTTTTTTTTTTTTGTTGAGTTTTAGGAGTTTTCTGTATATTCTGGATAGTAATCCCTTATCACATACAGTCATGTGCCACACTATGTTGTTTGGGTCAATGACAGATCACGTTATACGATGGTGGTCCCATAAGATTAGTACAATATAGCCTAGGTATGTGGTAGACTTATACCATTTAGGTTTGTGTAAATACACTCTTTGATGTTTGCACTAGACAAAATTGCCTAACAACACATTTCTCAGAATGTATTCCAGTCGTTAAGTGACACATGACTGTAATGATTTGAAATGTTTTCTCCCATTCTCTAGGTTGCCTTTTTACTCTGTTGATGGTATCTTTTGATGCCAAAATTTCAATTTAGTATATTTGGAGGAAAAAGTTTTTAGTGAGAATAATGCAGCAATTCTCAAAGTGGTCCAGGGAAAGTGAAATCTCTTAGACCCCTTCGGGAGGTCCATAAAGTCAAAAGTAAAACTTACACTGATTTCAACAAGTTATTTGCCTTTTTCACTTATTCTTTCACAAGTATACAGTCAGGTTTTTTTTAGAAGAAACATAATATATTGCAACAAATTGAATGCAAAGGAGATACAGAATTTCAGATCCAGCTGTCTTCTATTAAACCAGATGCTGAGATTTGCAAAAATTTAAATCAGTGCTACTCTTCTCACTAATTTTTTGGGGGAATTATAGTTATTTTCTATAAAATGTTATTTATGTTAATAGGTAGTGGGTTTGTCATTACTGTTTATGAATACGTAAATATTTAAAACTCTTCAGTTTTAATTTCTAATAAAAATCTAATAACTATAACTCACATAAACAAAAGCTAAGACCGTCACTAATTAATAGTTTAAAGGGATCCTGAGTCTAAAATTTTTGAGAGCTGCTCAAATAATATATACTCATGCCTCATTAAACTCAATTTGGAAAAATATTCTTGATTGTCTGTGATTTCACCACTGAAATTAGAAATTAGGATTGAGGTTAGACATTAACATTTTGGTATATTTTTTCTAGTCTCTTTTTTTAGGATGGCTTTTCTTTAAAAGCACGTAGTTGGAATAACATTGTATATAAAACTTTGCATCCTTCTTTTCACTTATGTTCTAACCATTTTTCCATGTTATCTAATCTTAAAGAAAATTTTAGTGATTGTATAATATTCTACTTAGTGAGTATACCTTAGTGTATATAATTTTCCCTTTTATTGGGTCTAATTTTTGGCTGTGTATCTTTCATTTAGCAGATACTTGAGGGCTTATGTGAAGGCACTGTTCATAAATGCTTTTCTATTTTTTATTAAGATAATTTCCTTAGATTAGATTTAATTGAGTCACTTAACTACACTCTGAAGGCAAAGAAGGGAATATACTAAAGAAAATCTTGTCTTTTGAGTTTTTGTTAGTGTCAGATCACATGGCAAACTGTTGAAAGTGTTAGGAATTTAGACAGCTCTTTTAGCCTGTATCATTTTGTGGAAAGATTAAGTGAATTAATTTAAAGCACCTAGAAGAGTATCCTTTGCATTGAATAATTACTCAGTGTTCCTTTTTTTATTTGCTAGATCATATTTTAGATTTGACTGTTATTTTTAATTTTGTAATTCAAATATATGGGTGACTAACTGTGAATGTTTTCCCAGTCTCCTGACCTGCATGTCCCATAGCTTGCTCAACATTTCTGCATCATTGCCCTACTGGTGCTTTAAAATAGATACACTATGATATACTGAATATTGATCTGAGCAAAGTCTGTCATGTCTTTAAAATATCTTTACCCATTCCCTCATACTTATGGGATAGTTTGGCTGGGCATAAAATTCTAGGCTGGGAATCATTGTTCCTCAGAATTTTGAAGGAGTTTCTCCATTGCTTTCTAGCTTTCAGTATTGCTGTATGAAAGTCCAAAATCATTTAATTCCTGACCTCTCATATGTGACCTTTTGCCCTTTGTCTGAAAGCTTACGGAGTGGTTTCTTTGACCCAAGTGTTCTGAAATTTCACGATAATACATTTTTCTGAGTCTGTTTTTATTCACTGTGCCTGGGTATCATTGAATCCTTTCAATCTGGAAACTTCCTTGACATATTTAGTTGTTGATTTCCTCCCCTCTCTTTTATCTGCACCTCTAAGCTGATCTTTAGTTGTCATTAATCTTCTCTCTTATTTTCCATCATCTTGTCTCTTTGCTCACTTTCAGGGCAATTTCTTTAATGTTACCCTGTAGCTGTTCTATTGAGGTTTTTGATTTTTCTTATATTTTAATTTGTAGGAGTTCTTTTTGTTCTCGTGATTTTTTTTAAAGCTGATATCTTGTTCTTCTTTTGTGAATGCAATGGCATAGCATTTTTTATCTCAGGATATTAATGATAGTTTTGGGGTTTTTTAATTTGTTTTCATCTCATTGCATAGTCTCTTCCAAATTTCTTTAAATTTGACTATCTTGGTCTTTTTCTTTCACATTAGAGGCTTTCCTTAAAATATCTGGTGATTCTTCACTGACCATGTTTTAGAGTAGATATTAAAAAAACAATTGAAATCTCTGTATATGATGTTGGGGCATATCACCAGTGGTTTTCACTGTAGGATCTAACTGGAATAATTCGTTGCGGAACCTTTTGGGGATTCCATAGTGCAAATCCAAACCAAGTGGTTTTTAACTTTCCCTATCTTAAAGTCACAGTAGCAGATAATGCTAATGCTCTATCGATAGGCCTGTATCTCCTTCCTGCTCACAGGCTCATGATGTGTTTTCACTCCCAATATCTGTCTCCTACGGTTCTTTGTTGCAGGGCTGACTTCACACTGCCAGAGTCTGCTTTACCAATGTACATCTGTGAAAGTGTCTGGCAAATTTGTTTCCTAAGGACAGCCCTTAACCGTGATTGTGTGGGTACAACTCTGAGATGTGGCCTATGTTGCCTCTAGAGCTACCCTGAGGGATTGAGGGAAAATTACCTTCCATGGGACTTTGGTATGTTACCCTGGCTTGGCCTCCTTCCCTTCACTGTCCTACTTCCCTACAAGTTTTTCCAGGGAATTCTTTCTAATAAATCACTTTCACACAAATGCCTCGTCTCAGAGTTTGCTTCCAACTTAAGATAACCACTAATGTTTGGGCTGCATTCTCTTTGATAATTTATTTTGGGGTGAGAGGTCACTGAAGTTTTCTGTGCTGTTTTGGGGAGCTCTGTTTGTCAGATATTGGTATCAAGCTTTTACATAAAAGAAGAATTGGTTAAGTTCTGCTACTTAATTTTCTGGAATGATTTATGTAATATAAAAATTATGTTTTTTGAAATATTGAAGTATTTTATCCAGGAGATACCTAGACCTTTTTGAAGTCTGGCTCTTTGACAATGTTCTTTATTTCCTCTGTGGTTATTTGTCCATTTAGGTTTTATATCTTGAGTCAGCTTTGACAATTTGCTTTTTTAGAGAAATGTGTGTTTCATTTAGGTACATGTTTAATGGCTATTTGTTATATAATGTGTTCTCCTGTTTTTTTATTTTATCTGTGAGTGTGGATAGAGTTTGACTCCTGATTTGAACAAACCAACTGTGAAAAAGACATTTGTGAGCTAATTGAGACAATTTGATTATAGAAACAGTTGGAGAAATTTGATTATGGGCTGTGGGTTGGATGAGTTAAAAGAATTATTGTTACTTTTGTTAGGCATTGATAATTTCATTAGGCATTTTGTAAGAAAATGTCCATGTTTTCAGAGACGAATATTGAAGTATGTAGAGATGAGATGACTTGATGTCTGGGTATTGCATTAAAATTTTATAATCAGTTGAAGAAATAATAAATGTAAATATAGCAAATATTTTAATTATAATTTAATCTGTGTTATGAGTATATGGGGGTTAGTTCACTATTATACTTTTGTGTGTATTTGAAGATTTTTGGAATTAAACTTAAAATACGAACTTTGAGTTACCCCTCTAATAAAATTAGAGCACATACTTCTTAGCACATTTTCTCCCACCCTCCACTCCATTTTCATTCACATGATATGCCTTTTCTGCCTAGGTTTCTTATATAGTTAAATTACTATTATCATTTTATCCTATGTAGCTTTTCTTTCCAGAATAGTAACATTTCTGCTTTGTTTCATAATTACCACAGACAATTACTACACAGTTTTATATTGGGAAGGGTTACAACCTTTCATGTTGTATGTTAACCCTTTCCTTGTGTGATTTCTTCATTTGTGAATTTTGATGGTTTTGTTTTCATTTGGATTTAATTCTTAGCTGAATTATGTGTCTAAGTAAGTAGTGTACCAAGGGTATATGGGGACTGAGTCCTTGCATATTTGAAAATGTCTTCCTGTTATCTTGATTCTTGAATGACAGCTTGCTGAATATTTAAGTCTAAGGACATATGTTTTCCCCCCTCAAATACTTGGGTTTTTGCAGCATTTCTTTTGGCTTATAATGATATAGAGGAGAAAGTTGCCTGTATGTTTTTCCTTTGTAGTTCTGCCTGATGTTTTGCCTTTGACTTGCTTGTTTTTTCCTGGATATTTAGAGTTTTGTTTTGTTTTTTTTAAGAGTGAAGTTCAAGATGTCTCGCAATACTGATCCATCTGTATTAGGTTTTCCTGGGTTATATATGAGACCTTTAAATATTGAGATGCATGGCTTCTACTTCAGTGCATTTTCTTTTATTACTTCTGAGTTTTTTCTTATTTCATTTGTTCTGCTCTCTTTTAGGAAATAAGTTATCTCTGTTGGCTCTCCATTGTCTTTCATAACTATCATCTCAGTAATTGCTTTAATCTCTTCAGTTTCTGAGAGAATACAAAGTAGTCCTATGTAGTTTAAAATTTTCTTCTTTATGGAGTAAGTGTTCAGAATGGTGCTTTTTACCTATCTTTTGCATCCTATGTTTAATTTTTTTCCCCCACTGCAAGATTTTTATGTAGGTTCCATGTATTTCTATTTATTCACTTGTAAATAGAATCAATTCTAGCTAGTCTTGCTTAAAAATTATGTAGATGGAAATCTTTTTTATTACCTTCCACATATAGGCAATTGTTTTGTGTACCGTTTGGATCTTTCCTTTAAAATTTGAGCTGGAGATTTGTGCTACTGCTGGCTGATAGTTTCTGTGTAGCCATTTAGCTACCTGAAAGAGATAAAGTGGGGATTTGAGACCTTGGACAGCTGCGAGTATGAATTCCGTCTCTGAATTTTTCTGTGATTTCTTTTTAAGACTCTAGGAGGTAGGGGGGCTTTACTAGGTTGGGAGCATATCATTCAAATTTGGTCCTTTTCCCCATTTTGTCAGGGTGAATAGTTTACTTCGATAAGAAGTTGGATTTGTTTCATGGGTCAGAACATACTTTTCTTTGCATAGTTACCTTTGATCCATGTTGACTCACCACCATTTTACATTCCCACCAGCAACATATAATGATCCAGTTTCTCCATATCCTCACCAGCATTTCGTAGTATCACTGTTTTTTATTTTAGCTATCCTTATGGGTATGTAGAGATATCTCATTTTAATTTTAATTTGCATTTTCTTAATGGCAAATGATGTTGAACGTTTTCTCATGTACTTTTTTGTCATCTGTCCATCCTCTTCAGTGAAATGTCCATTCATCTCTTTTGCATGCTTTCTAACTGGATTTTTTTGTTTGTTTTTCTGCTGTTGGTTTTGAGAGTTCTTTATATATTCTAAAGAAAGGTCTTTTGTTAGATATGTAGTTTGCAAATATTTTCTTCCAGTTTGTAGCTCGTCTTTTCAGTCTCTCAGTAGGGTCTTTCACAGAGCAAAAGTTTTTAATTTTGATGAAGTCCAGTTTATCAGTTTTTCCCTTTTATAAATTGTTCTTTTGGTGTCAAGTCTAAGAATTCTTTGCCTACCTCTAAATCCCAAAGAGTTTTCTCCTATTTTCTTCCTGAAAGTTTTATAGTTGTATGTTTTACATTTAAATCTATGATCCATCTTGAGTTCATTTTTGTATAAGGTGTGGGACTTGGGGCGAGGTTTATATCTTTGCTTAGGGATGTCCAGCACCTTTTATTGAAAAGTCTTGTCCTTCTTCCACTCGATTGCTTGTCTCTTTGTCAGAAATCAGTTGAGCATATTTATGTGGGTCTGTTTCTTGGTTCTCTATTCTATTCACTTAATCCATGAGTCTGTCCCTCCACCAGTACTAAACAGTTTTGATTTCAGTCACTATATGATGTCTTGAACTCAGGTAGACTGATTCCTCCCACTTTATTCTTCTTTCCAAAATTGTTGTAGCTATTCCAGTTCCTTTGCCTTAACATATAAATTCTAGAATGATGTTGTCTATCTACAAAAGATCTTGAAAGGATTCTGATAGAAATTACGTTAAACCTGTGAATCAATTTGGAGAGAATTGATGGTTTACTATATTGAGTCTTCTAACCCATGAACATGATCTGTCTCCCCATTTGTGTAGGTCTTATTTGCTTTTTTTTAACAGCATTATTTAGTTTTTAATCATATAAGCCTTGTTCATGCCTCCAATTGTTTTATGTTTTTCATAATCTTCTTTTCCTTCAAAGGGATCATTTAGAGGATAGGAGTCATGTTATAAATGTTTAGCTGACATTCAGATTTCATTTTAGACTCATTTAGTTTCCCTTTTTTTCTATAAATTCGAGTAAATCAAACTTAATGTGTTAAATCTTTAAAGTAGCATGACGGGGGCCGGCTCTGTGGCCAAGTGGTTAAGTTTGCGCGCTCCGCTGCAGCGGCCCAGGGTTCGGATCCTGAGTTCGGATCCTGGGCGCGGACATGGCACCACTCGTCAGGCCACATTGAGGCAGCGTCCCACATCCCACACTTAGAAGGACCTGCAACTAAGATATACAACTGTGTACAGGGAGGTTTGGGGAGATAAAGCAGAAAAAAAAGAAAAAAAAAGATTGGCAACAGTTGTTAGCCCAGGTGCCAATATAAAACAAAATAAAGTAGCATGACTACTATAATCCAAATTCTGTGAAACTGTAGCAAAGTAGTTGAGTCTGAATTCTTGATTCAGATTGTAGCATGACCCTGGGAAAGTTACTAACCTCCCTGTGTCCTAGTTCATCTGTAAAATGGGATTAATGGTCCCTGTTTGATGGTTTACAGGTAATTCATGTAAAGCTCTTAGTATAGGGCTCAAATGTTAGCTATAATTATCTCTCCTTCCTTCTCTGTTATTCATATCTATAGTGATAATCACCAAATGTTAATGATAGTCGTTTCTGAGTAATGCGATTTGGGGTGATTTCTTTCTTCTTCATGCAGTTCTGTATTGCTTGATTTTTTTTTTTTTTAAACAAGGAATAACACAAAACTGTCCCTTAAATCTCAACTGTCGAATCTGGAAATCTGCATGTTTAAAATGCTCCTCAAGTGATTCTGATTGAACCATGTTTACCCATGCCCCACCCCAACGATTATCCTAGTTACTACTCATTTATTTTATTGACTTGTCCATAATTTTAGCAGCAAATAGAAGGATAAACTCGTGGATACAAGTTAAGAATGTTTTTCTATATGGAAGGAATTAATTTTCCAGTATAGCTAAAAGTTATCAGACTTTTTACTCTTGGTATGTATATTGCTTTATAATTTGTAACATCCTGCTAATTTTTTTCTTACAGAAATACACTTTCGGGAAATGGCCTCTAAATCTTGGCTGAATTTTTTAACCTTCCTCTGTGGATCAGCAATTGGATTTGTTTTATGTTCTCAGCTATTTAATATTTTGTTGGGAGAGCAAGTTGACACCCAGCCTAATATTCTTCATAATGACCCTCATGCTAGGCATTCAGATGATGATGGACAGAATCATCTAGAAGGACAGATGAACTTCAATGCAGATGCTAGCCAACATAAAGGTATGATTTACTTCATTAAGGAGTAAACATAAACAGTATTTTGCAGTCTATGTAAGTGTTGAGAGAATTGGAAAAAGTTATTTATATGAATTTTGTTATATCATACTGTATCTTTTGATGAAAATGATCTTAATTTCAGATGTTAAATGATGGCTTGTGGTTTGCCTCAGGAGAAGGAAATTGCTAAAATCCAGATCTATTTAGGGGGTAAAGTATAAATTTTGAATTTAGTTTTTGGTAGAAACGGTTCAAAAACTGTAATTTGAGAAAGGACAAAACTTTTCAGATCAGATTTATTTCTGAAAATTTTTATTTAGTCTAATTTTGTTATCATGATATATATCTATGTCTTTGGTTTTTGCTATTGTATTGTTTTCGTTTTAGTGTTTGCTTAGTCCTGTTTTCCTAGAGAAATTCAAGAGGTGTATGTAAATCTCAATTTGTATTTTTATCAGTAGGTAATATAACTAATAGTTTCTCCTTTTGAGAGGAATAAAGAACTGGGGAATAGAAAACTGGGAATGTGTTATAGTGACTTCATTTTCTTCTGGCTTCTTATCTCTAACCACATTTTCTTGATTGAGTCCTCTATGTGCCCCTTAAATGCTGGTTTTCTCCAAGTTTCTGTCCTTTGGCTCTTTCATTGCCTGTGTGATATCATCAACCCCCATAATTTTAATTTCTATGTAGTCCTTACTGTCTTTATCTTCAGCCCAGTTCCAGACACTATGAGAAGACATTAACACAATTCAAACGTCTCTGCAAGTTGTGGTTTCTTTGACAGAAAAGAGTACAAACGGCTTGAAAGCAGTTGGGATTGTGGGATGGAGAGGATCCCCCATTAAGAGTTGTTTCTCATCTTTTGGGAGTAAATTACTTCTTCCTTCCCTCTCAAGCAGAGGTCGAGGGGCAAGATGTCAAATTCTGGTTGAGTTTTATGAACTAGCAAGCACATGCATACTGTTACAAATTATGTCATGTTATGTGAATGTTTGTATAACAGTGATTCAGCTCTGAGCAGGTGCTCTGTATTCTTATCGTAGAGCAGTTTGATCAGTGTGCACTTGCTCTGTAGCATCACTTCAGGTCTTCAGATGATCAGTTGGAGCTAGGCTTCTGTATATCTGTTAGGTACCTTGTCCTGCTCCACGGCCCACGAAATGTAGGATATGCTAAAAGTCTATCTATTCATATCAGACTTAACCGTGTCTAAATCAAACTCCTTTTCTTTTCCTTTCTGCTCCTAAAACTTGCTTTTCTTCTTATATTCTTTATTTTATATGGTTCATTACCATCTGCCTAAGTCAGAAACTGTGAAGTCATGGTAGATGTTTTCCTTTGCTTACCAATCAGTCCCATTTGTCACTAAATTCTAACAATTCTGCGTCTTTACCATTTTTCAGATTTTTTCTCTCAATCCATAGTGCCTTTTCCTTCAGTTGTACTCATGTACCTGCATTCATCCAAACTTCACCATGCCTGTTGTCCTTTCTTCTAGTGCCTACTCATTTACAGACCTTTCTTCTGCATCATCTCTTATTTTTCCTAGTCTTACTTTATCTCCCCTTCTTTGTTCTACCCAAGTTCCCATTCCACTGCTCTGTAGGATTTATCAGCTACTGCTTTCTTTTTCCTTAGCACATTGAACCTTTTGTACATACCTCTATTATAACATCTCTTAGTATGTGGCAACTATTGATTGCATGCCAAGCTCCCTTACTAGACTGTGAATGCTTCTGTGGTAGGACGTGTATCTTATTCATCTTTTCATCTTTTGTACCAATACATGCCTATACAAAATAATTAATGAGTGAATAATTGAAAGAATGAGAATATCTACCAGACCCAGAAGTGGGGAGAAAGTTGTCTTGCTTTAAGTGAAACATATTGGGGATTCCTGCATCCATCATTTTCCCTATCTATCCAGGATTTGGTGTATCTGTATAGCTAGGAGATTGGGCTCTTCAAGTATATGAACCGTGAATGCTCTCTGACTGAAAATAGGGTCATTTTTGTCTGTTTTGAGATTATGCATTCTTGATAATCAGAGGGGCATGAGAATATTTTTATGCCCTGCCCAACCTTGTCTTCTGTTCCTTCTCAATCAATTAACTATAAATTTATGCCTACAGATGTTAATTTTTCACAGAACTGAGGTTTTGTACCTCACTGGTTGACCTTAACTTTAGAGATATGTTTCCTCAGGATTCTGCCTAGAGCATCACTACACAGAGCATGGTTTTGCAGATTCATGCTGCTCCATAACTAAATAAGTATTGAAATTGAGATTAAACAGTTAGAAACTTTTATGGTAATTTGACAGAGTAATTTCATCTAAATCTAAAAATAAAACTGATTGGGGCTCATATTTTATGTTTCTTTTTTAAATTTTATTTTTCTAGTAAGTGATCTTTAGCATAGTTACAAAAGTTTAGGTCTCTAACTATTGAAAATAAAACTTGGTCCTTCACCAAGCACTGACGTAGAATCTTAGAGTTGGACTCTTCCTCTAGACCAGTGGTGCTCCAAATGTCCTAGCCAGACAGCGTGTGAATTGTTTGTTACCTATCTGCACCCAGATAAGTAGCTTGTACCAGGATGTAAGTCAGTTAATGAAGCCCACTGCTTAGTTAAGTGGACTTTTTTGGGGGATAGCAAGACTTCCTCGATGAAAAAGCAGTATGTTGCTTTATATTCTAGTATAAATTCCGTATTTCTTTGCAAACCAGTACTTTAAAACAAACAGTGTTCTAGACCGTCTTGGAAATACTACTTCTCCCTGTTCTTCTATTCTGCTTCTAACTGGTGGATTTGCATTATGGAATGAAGTATATTACTATCAGAAGTGGTCTCAACTCTACATTAATTCTTCTTTGAACTGGGGTCATGAAAGCCTTTTTAAAGCCACCTCAGCGTGCTTGTAAAAATTCATTAACAGTGGACTCTTGTGACTTTCAAAATGAATCACCTTGCTTCAGCAGCATGTCTTTGCTGCCCTTCAGAAGTTTATTCAGAGCAGTGGGAAATTCCTGTCAATGTTCTGTTAAGAAACACGTGAAACTTTCTTTGTAGAATGAAGTGAAAAGCAGAGACTGTGTAAGGCATTGCTTAGTTTCCTTATGAATCACCAGGAGAACTTGTTAAAATGCAGATTCTGATTCAGTTGGTTTGGAGTAGGGCCTGACATGCTCCATTTCTAACAGGCTCCCAGGTGATGCTGATGCTGTTTGGTAAATGAACCACAGTTTGAATAGTAAGAATTTAAGTCTTAGTGACAACTCTTGTTAGCTCCTGGACAAGATTGACATGAAACCAATCAATCAGAATGTCAATTCATGTTAGGTTGAGTTTTGCTTTCTTTCAGCTAAATCACTAATTATAGCGAGGTGAATAGAAGTGGGGGGGGGGAGTCTTTGAAATTGTTTAAGAAAATGTCTTTTCAATATGATTTATTTGGATTTTACATCTATGTGAATATAACTTTAAAAAATTTTTCTTTAATAGATGAGAACACAGACATCGCTGAAAGCCTCTATCAAAAGGTTAAAATTCTTTGCTGGGTTATGACAGGGCCTCAAAATCTAGAGAAAAAGGCCAAACATGTCAAAGCTACATGGGCCCAGCATTGTAATAAAGTGTTGTTTATGAGTTCAGAAGAAAATAAAGACTTCCCTACTATAGGATTAAAAACCAGAGAAGGCAGAGACCAACTATACTGGAAAACAATTAAAGCTTTTCAGTATGTTCATGATCATTATTTAGAAGATGCTGATTGGTTTATGAAAGCAGATGATGATACATATGTTATACTAGACAATTTGAGATGGCTTCTCTCAAAGTACAGCCCTGAAGAACCCATTTACTTTGGGAGAAGATTTAAGCCCTATGTAAAGCAGGGCTACATGAGTGGAGGAGCAGGATATGTACTGAGCAAAGAAGCCTTGAAGAGATTTGTTGTTGCATTTAAGACAGAAAAATGTACACATAGCTCCTCCATTGAAGATTTAGCACTGGGGAGATGCATGGAAATTATAAATGTAGAAGCAGGAGATTCCAGAGATACCACTGGAAAAGAAACTTTTCATCCCTTTGTACCAGAACATCACTTAATCAAGGGTTATCTACCTAGAACCTTTTGGTACTGGAATTATAACTATTATCCTCCTGTAGAGGTAAGTTCAGAAATTTTATTACTTTATAAATACTTTGACTTTTGTTTACTTTTTTTTAAAAAAAACCTGGCTAATGTGTGTTTCTTTAGTAGCAATAACTAAGAATCTCCCTTTGTATTTTTATATAGAGTGGCAGTTTAACAAAGTAGATGACAATAGGAGTGTCAGCAATAGTCATTCAACAAATAATGATACTACTGTATGCTAGACACTGAGAATATAGCATAAATATGGCCAAGTTCCAGTTCTCATGAACCTTATGTTCTGGATGAGGAGACATAACAATAAACAGGCAGACTAGTCCAGAAATTATGTGATTTTAGTTAGTAGTAAGTGTCCTGAAGAAAAATGAAGCCAGGTAAGGGGATGGAGGGTGACCCAGAGTGGACCAGGGTACTCTAGTTTGGGTGATTAAGGAAGGCCTCTCTAAGGAGACACTTTTGAACAGAAACCTGAGTGACAATGGAGAGCAGGCCGTGTGAAGTCTGGATAAAGAGACTTCTAGTCTTCAGGAACAATGCATGAAAAGACTTTGAGGTTCGGAAAGATCTACATTCAAATCCTGCTCTTTCACTTAATAATTGAATGACTCTGGATGGACAGAATTTGCCCAACTTCTGAGCCTCAGTTCCCCTGTTTGTAAAATAAACCTGATCTCCCTGTCTCATTCAGTTGTTGTAATTACAGTTTAGTATAGTGCCTATCACACAGTAAGCACTTAAGAAGCCTTAGCTCTCATTTTACACCTTAGCTGACAATCCTGAGAATTTTATCTAAAGTACACTATTTTATTAAATATTTCAGATGTACAGACAAATATTTGATAAGAATATACTATCTTATACCTACCAACCAGCTTTACCAAGTATTAACTTTGCCACATTTGCTTCAGCTTTTTTTAAAGAAAAAGACATAGATAATTGAGACCTGTGTACCCTCCCCAACCCAGTTCTCTTGCCTCCTTGTTCAGAGTTAGCCACTATCAGGAATTTAATGTTTATCATTTACCATGCATGTTTTTATATTTTTGCCTACATGTTTGTGTATCTATAAATAGTATATAAATAATATATTATTTTTCAAGTTTTTAAATAACTGGAATTTTACCATATGTATCCTTGTACAATTTACCTTTTTCAGACATTAAAATTTATTGACGTTAATTTATGTATCTGTCTCATTAATTTAGACTGCTTTGTAATAATCTAATGTATGAATAAACTATAATTTATCTATTCTCCTGCTGATATACATTTAGTAGGTTGTTGCCAAGTTTTTCACTATTTTAAGCATTGCAGCAATGAATGGCTAAAGGAGACCAGGAATCACGAAACCTAGCTTTTAGACTCAGTTCTTTTATTGATTAATAATACCTTTAGGCAAGTCACTAGTACTCTATGCCTTCTTTTCTCTCACCCTAAGATACAAGTAAGGCACTTCGTGCTGCTATTCTCTTCTTTACAAGCCAGTGTTTTCAAATCATCATCTAGAACAGTGGTTCTCAACTAGGGGCAGTTTTGTCTCCTCAGGGACTTTTGGCAAAGTCTGGAGACAGATTTGGTTGTTACAACTGGGAGGTTGCTTCTGGCGTCTAGTGGGTAGAAACCCATTAGAAACGCACTAGATGCTAAACATTCTACAAGTCAAAGGACGGCCCCCCACAACAAAGAATTATCCAGCTCAAAATATTGGTAGCGCTGAGGTTAAGAACTCTGGACCTAAAACATCTGGCCCAAGCTTTAGGCAATCCGCTTTAAAAAGAAACTTTGAAACAAATCACAACTACTTCTGCTGTTAACGACTAGTGTGTTCTTGGTACTTACACAAACACGATAACTAATCCTTACAGTAATTCTCCATTTAATAGGTGACAAAACTGAGGCTCAGCAAAGTCAGGTAACTTGCCTATCCTGATAAGCAGTGTAGGCAGTATTGCAAACTACTCTGATTCTAAAAGCTCTTGTTACTTCCATCATGAGCTCTCCTCTACGATTAATGGGCAATATGCCCCAAAAAGGGAGTTAGGAGGATATATTAGAATCAATATTCTGTTGTTGGAATAGAATTCCACTTAAATAAGAAAACATTTTCAAGTTCAGCTCTATGTAATTAAGCTGTTTGAAACCTTATGCTAACATTTTATTGTTATTGTAGATGCAACAGTTTCCTAGACTATAAAGCAAGCATATTCCCAAGTCTGCCTTTTGATACTCTATTTCTGCTTTTTTTTCAGTGAGGTACTACTTTGAATGCCTTTTTCCCCCCTCCCCAAAGCCTCCCAGTACATAGTTGTATATCCTAGTTGTAGATCATTCTAATTCTTCTATGTGGGATGCCACCACAGCCTGGCGGTGTGTAGGTCTGCGCCCAGGATCTGAACCAGCGAACCCTGGGCTGCCAAAGTGGAGCACACAATCTTAACCACTCAGCCCCGGGGCCAGTACCATTGAATGCTTTTTTAATGTAAACTTTTTTTAGTATATTGTGACCCTTCCAAGATTACTTGAGCTCTTCCCTTCCTAATTCTGCACCCCTTCCCATATAAAAATATATCCAAACTCAAGAACGTTACAAATGCATATAGCAAATACGCCTAAATGCATATAAGATTTTACTAAGGGTATCTGATACCAGGTACACATACAATAATAGCAAAGGGACATGATATTTGTCATTATTTTGTAACCAGTAAAATATCCTTTCTCTTTAAGAGTACTGCCCACAAATCTGCAAATAGGGTATAGCTAACAATATGCTTTATATGAACAAAATAAATACTTCTATAGTGCATCTTTTATTTAAATTCTAGTGGTTTTTAAAATAGATGGCAAAATTTATGTTCTTTCTATAAAGTCTATTCAGTTATATTGAAAACTCTCAAATAGACTTGGAAGTACCAAAATTGACCCAACCTTCTAATGTTCCCTCTTCTCTTTCAGAAACTTCTATGTAAACCCAATGTGAAGTCAAACTTCTATTATTACTTACCCATCGTTTAATAAATTTTCTTCTCCCTAAGTGAGTTACTATTTTCCAAGCCATCCTAAATTTCATAAATACACTTTTTTTCTGTAGTAATCACTAGAAATAATAGTGTAGAAAAATTTTATCTAGAGCGTCAGGGTGTGAGATATTCTAGTTGATCAAAGAATTATGTTCTCCAACTGGGTGTTCAGAACTTACTCTTCATATAGTTCTCTTCTCACACCACCTTCTTTCTTCACTAGAAGTGAATCTATTCCCTAAGAATAAAGTCTAACCAAAGAATTTGCAATCAGTCTTAATACAGTGGATTTAAAATAGATGTGTAAATCTATTAATGTAAATTTATATATAAATATATACATAAATATAAATCATATATATATATATCCCTCTACATGTGAAATTGCCTTTTCATAGGTCAGACATGATCAAATATTATTTATTCTCTTAGTTCTTTGGTTTTATTAACTCTAATCCATCTGAAACTTACTGGTATATGGTTAAGGTAGAGAGCTCCTGGTTTTTCCAGATTTTTAACTAATTATTCCAGTACCATTTTGGACTGAGTCTTACTTTCGTTACTGATTTAAAATACTTCCTTTATCATACACTATAGCATTACTTGTAGTAGGATCAGTATCTGAAATTTCAGTTCTGTTCCCTTCTATTTGGTTTTGGCTTAACACCATATTGTTTTGAACCTTGTAGCTACAAAATTTTTAAGTTAATAATCTAAGAGTGTATATTACTCTCCTTTATTTTTCTCTCTTTTTTTCTTTCAAAATGTTTTGGCAACTCTCATGTCTTTATCCTGTGTATAAATTTATTAATTGAGGGACAATGGACATCTTTGCCCAGGATTTTTAGGTCCCTTAGTAAAGTTTTACAATTTTCTTCAGATCTCTATTTCTTCTTAAGCATCTCCCTAGGTATTTAATATTTTTGTTACTATTCTACCTGGGTTCATTCTTAAAACTTTTTAACTGGAATATAGGAAAACTGTTCTTTCATTTTGTTTTTGTGCTTGTTTTGGTGAGGAAGATTGGCCCTGAGCTAACATCTGTTGCCAGTCTTCCTCTTTTGCTTGAGGAAGATTGTCGCCAAGCTAACATCTGTGTCAGTCTCCCTCCATTTTGTATGTGGGATGCCACCACAGTGTGGCCTGATGAGCAGTGTGTAGGGTCATGCCTGGACCCAAACCCGTAAACCCCGGGCCGTTGAAACGGAGCACACGTACTTCACCACCACACCACCAGGCCAGCCCCAGAAAGCCGGTTTTTTTTAAAAGGATCTTTAAAATCTGACTGTGTTCTTGGATTCTTTATTTCTGATAATTTTTCATGTGAGTCTCTTGAGTTTTTGGTGTATCCATAATCATATGCAAAGAACTACTTTGTTTCTAACACTTATAGCTGTTTTATTATCTTTTATTGCTTATAATGCTTAATAATAATAGTATCCTAGCCATCCAGTAAAAAAAGCAATAGCATAATAGAGTGTAACATAATTAAGGCAGTAAATCTTATTAAAAATATTATTGCAATATTTCAATTGCATAAAATTGCTTCCAGAGAGGGTCAGCAATTTAAAGTTAACTGCCATTGTTCTAGTCTTTTAGTTTAATGTACACTAGCCAGTATAGTAGCCACTAACCACATGACTGTTGAACACTGGAAATATGGCTAGTCCAAATTGGCATGTGCTGTAAGTATAAAGTTCACACCTGATTTAAGGACTTAACACAAATAAATTATTAATAATTTTTATTCTTATTTATTTATTTAAAAAAAATTTTGTATATGTGAGGAAGATTTGCCCTGAGCTAACATCTGTTGCTAATCCTCCTCCTTTGTTTCCTTGAGGAAGATTAGCCCTGAGCTAACATCTGTGTCAGTCTTCCTCTACTTTGTATGTGGGATGCCTCCACGGCGTGGCTGATGAGTGGAGTAGGTCCACACCTGCAAACCCAGGCTGCCAAAGCAGAGCCCGCAGAACTTTAACTATTGGCCATGGGGCCAGCCCCATTATTAATAATTTTTTATTGATTGCATATTGAAAAATAATATGGATTTATTCAGTTAAATAAAATATCTTCAAATTAATTTCACTTATTTCTTTTTACTTTTAAATGTGGCTACTAGACAGTTTTAAACTGTATTATGTGGCTCACGTATATCTATTAGACAAAGCTGATTTAGATAATCACAAGTTGACTTATCTGTTTACTTTTCATATTTGTTTCTATTTTTGTATTCCCTAAAGGTGTAAAAAGTAGGCACCAGATAATTTTCCAGTGCCTCTGTAGTTGTCCAGGAATCCCACATATCCAGTGTTTGTTTCAAAGTTCAGAGAGAAGGCCAGAGAAATTACAACAGACAATTTCTTGATAATTTTTACTGCATTGTAACCTATATACTTCCAAACATGAATTATTAAATGTTCAATTTAATAGGTCAGTATTAATCTTCTCTGGGAACTTGCATGGTTATCTTTCTCCTTAGGTCCTTGCAAAGACATTAGAATACAGTCTGAAGTTTTGTTGGAGTCACCTGGGTGCAGCATTCTCCAGATACCAATTCTGACCCCAAAATGACCTTGTGACTGTTTAATTCTAGGACCAGTTCTTTTTTTTCTGTTTTCTTTATTTTCTTTTTCGTTCCTGATAGTTTCTTGTGTTTTTGTTGTTCTTTGTGTTTTGTTTAAACCTGTTCTCATACCAACTCTGTTAGGAATCTATGAGAATTATATAACTGAACAAAGGTTTAACTCTGACCTACTTTCTGAGGGCCACCTGAATGTCATTATTCTGTCAATAATAGCTAACATTTATTGAGCATTTACTATAAGCAGAGCGTGGTCTCAGGCATTTTATACAAATTGTCTTCTTTAAGTAACCATCTTTTGCAGATGGGGAAATTGAACCTTATAGAGATTAAGTAACCTGTCCAAGGTCATACACTAGTAGGCAAAATTTAGATTCAAGCCCAGGACTCAGCACTTCTCTTAAATAATACTGTTTGGGTTGATGTGTAGATGAAGTATTGTGTTGCAGGCACATAATGGGCAAGGGTTTGTAGTCACTGAATAATCCAAAGGTTTCTTTCTGAGGCTGAGCCAAGCAAAAATTTATAGTGAGAAAATTATGAAAATAAAGCAAAACTTGAAGAAATAGAGCTTTATCCTTTGTATAACTGCCCCTTTCATTTGAAGAAGTCTCAAGATTTTTTCTGTTAAAAGACTATAGAGTATAAGAGAATATTATCTCAGTTAAAAATACTTTAGCAAATTCATGCTTGGTTTTAAATCATTCGGAACTCCAGAAACTCTTGATTTCTTCCACAGGTCTAAAAAGTAAATGCCTCTGCTTTACCTTGCCAGCTTTAATGCTTGGATTCTCTTAAAATTGGTATTTCCTTTATCAGTATGTGAATATTGTATGTTGACAATGTGCTGTTTATTAATAATGCGTATTTCCACTACTTTTTTAGGGTCCTGGTTGCTGTTCTGATCTTGCAGTTTCTTTTCACTATGTTGATCCTACAACTATGTATGAGTTAGAATACCTCGTTTATCATCTTCGTCCATATGGTTATTTATACAGATATCAACCTGCCTTACCTAAAAATGTACTAAAGGAAATAAGTCAAAAATACAAAAGTGAAGATCCAAAAGTGAAGTTGGAAAGCCTTGAAAGAAAAACATAAATGAACAGAGGTAAAATGTCTAGCACTGCACTGAAGAACTTCTGCATTTCTGATACAGAACACTGGAATCTCAGTGAGGAATTCTTTCCAAGTGAACATTCCATATTAGAAATCTTTCATATGAATGACTGTAAACTGAAGCTTTAAGTGAGCTGTGAAGTCTGTTAAAATGTGTTTTGATACAGTAATATATATGTGAAAAATTTGTGTTTTTAAAATGGTGGCCAGGCAGAAGGACTAGAAAAGAGATTTGTTGCCTGTTCCTGACCACATGTATTATTTTCGCTGACAACCTAAAACAGTTAAATTTGCTGAAACTACACTGCACCGTGTTAGTAACACACACATGATGGTAAACAGATCTGCCTTAAAGAAAATTTTAGAGTAAATACTGTTGCTCAGTGTTGTTCATAAACTCAAGACATGAGTTTATATTTCCAGTATGATATCTCCCCCCCACACACACATGCGGTTTTTGTCTAATGAAAATTTAGCTGTGGCTATTCGTAATTGGCAGCATTTCTTCCAGAAGAAGATAGAATAAGAATGGCACTTGTCCTAAAGTGCATTAATAAAACCACATTTTGAAATTATCCTGGGCCTTGACTGTATTATATACTTGTTCTAATTAGTAATTAATCTTGTACTGAGTCCCTGTTGTCTCTTTTCTAAATATGTTTAACCATTCTTGAATACCATTCTCAACTATTAGTATTTATTTACTCAAAGCATTAATAGCGTTCTGTAAACATGCATTTTTAAATATTTTGTTCCCCAATTTTCCCATAATAAATAGTAAATTTAATGCTATTTGGGGATGCTTTTCTTGTATCAGTGCCACTCTCAGGAATTACTAAGTGACATTTTTAATTGTTTAAAACTCTTTCCAACTACATAATTATAGTTTCTTTTATTCTCATCCTGTTGAGAGATGAGAATTTGTGCCTTTCATAACTTGTTTGAAGCAGAGCTTTGAAATTCATTTTTAGGATCTGAGGTGGCTATTAGTTAAACTGGCAAAATAATTTGAATACAAGATTTTGATCAGAGTTAATTAAAAATATTAGAAAATGCAGAGTGCTTAAACAAACTCAATATGTCAGATATTAAAAGATATTGAAATAATTTATAAAGAGCCTGAATTTTGATGCTGATGTAGTATTTGGGGATGATTGTCTTGCCAGTGGATAATTCTAACAGAGCAGAGTACCTATTCAAGACTGTCATCAAAAACACATTCATAAATGATTTGTTCTACTAGTGACCCTCTATTTAAAGAATTTCTGAAAGGAAAGAAAATTTTAAATTTTTTGTTGTCTTTAGCAATATTGTTTGACTGTATTGTAACAAAACATTTTACAGACTTTGAATAAGATTATCTTAAATGTTACAAATTTCTCTTATGTTTATAGTTATGCTAATTTTACATGGTTGTCATGCCATTGACTCTGCTGCTTAGCTAAATAGTTTATATTTATTGTGCCAAAACATGTCAAAACCATGACCTCTTTGGATGGTGTATTTGAGAGAATATTCATCTTAGTGGCTAATTATGGACTACGCTGTCTACATAGTGAAAGCTCACACCAGTTTTTATCTATTAAATTGTTTTTTGTTTTCACAATGATATTATCTGCCAAAATTTCAAGGCATTCATTCTATTCTTTGAACAACTCTTCACCTTGGTGTGGATATGAATTTATTTACAGTCCACATATGCAACTTTTCCATACTATAAGTATAAATGGTTTATCGTAAACATCCAAAAAACCTTAAAATTCACTCATAGGAAATTAACATTGTGATGAATCCTGGTGTCTGGAGTCAGACTACTTGGGTTTAAATTCTTGCTCCATCACTTACTAGTTTTGTAACCTTGACCAATTTACTTAATTTCTCTGTGCCTCAATTTCCTCATCTGTAAATTAGGGACAATAATACTACCTACCTCACAGGATTTTTTTGAGGATTAAATGAGTGAATATTTGTATGACTTTTAAGACAGTGTCTGGCCCAGAGTATGTAACAATTAGTATAAGATTTTATTATTCTGTTACCTCAGAGTGTAAATATTTGTTTTAAATGAATGAAAAATCTGCTTTAATCAAATCAGATGTTGAAGGAAATAGTTCATACATTTCTTATAATGAATAATAGCTAGTTTTTGTCTGATGCCTACTGTATGCCAGATGCTGTGCTTAGGGACTCTATGTACATTAGTGTTAATCCTCACAAATTGGGTGTTATTCCCATATTATGGATCAGAAAACTGAGGCTTAGAGAATTAAAGTAACTTTTCTACTGTCACAATGCTGGTAAGTAACAGAGCTAGGATTTATGCTCAAGTCCTGCGTGTCCTCTGTACCATGTCAAGCCTTGAGGTTAGTCATTTAGCATTATTTCTGTTTTTACTTATTGACATGTGACATCTGATACATTGGCCAGTAATAGTCAAATCAACCAGCCAAATTGTCATAGTGGTTCACAAATTTTGTTCTTATACTCCTGCCTGGAGCTTGTTAAAATGGAGATTTCAAGATCCCAATTCCAGAAATTCTAATTCTAGCATGGAGCCCAGGAATATATGTTCTTATCAGGTATCCCTGGGCAGTGGTTCTTAAAGTATAGTCCCAGCCAGCAATATCAGCATCACCTAGGAACTTGTTGAACTGCAACCTCTCCTGCCCTCCCAACCCCCGCCACCGGGCCTACTAAATCAGAAGCTCTAGGGGTGGAGGGTAGCAGTTATGTTTAAACAAGTCCTTCAGTCCTGTTGATGCTAGTTTGAGAACCATTGTCCTAAGACCTAGGTGATTCTGATGGCAAATGATCCTTGGAACACGCTGACAATTACTGCCCCAGAAGTAAAATGTCTTTCAAAGATTTAGATAAAGCATGTTTTAAATCAGCGTGGTTCAAGATCACACTACATTAAATGTGAAAGACTTTAAAGATAGTTTAAAGGATCAGTGCATCATTCATTTTGGCAAAATTCGTTAGCTTCTTCAGAGTGACTAACATGAGGACCCACAGTAAAATCTGTAATTCTCCAAGGTTAGTAGTTTCACATTGGGGCAGGAAGGGTTCATTAAGTACTAGTAAGTACATACTAATTCATTAAAAGCATACCTAAATAAGTGTCATCAAAAATGTTCACAATTGTTAGTAAAAAATTTAAGTAGAGGTAGCAAAATACTATTATATAATATGCAGAATGTTATTCTGCTAGTTGATATTATCAAAATTTCATCACTTTCAAGAATCAGTTGATTGTCTTATATGTCCTAATAAAGCAAAAAATTCTCCAAGTATTTGATAGAGCACATAAAACCAATTTTCATGATCATAATGACTTATCTTTTAAATTAAGATCTTTATCATTTGGATAAGTGATTTTATTGTGGTCTCAAAACATAAGACTTTTGTTATCTTATGTTTTCTGATCACAGTACACTGGTATTTTCAAATAGGAAGGTCACAGATGATACAAAGCAGAGTTTTGTTCCAGAGTTACACTTATTTGTTTTCAAATACCTTAAATTTTAGAGGAGTTTTTGTTTCTGTAAGAAGATTCTAAAATAAATGACTAGTTTTTTATATTTTTTGAAATATGGTAAAATTAGATTTGAGCATTAAATTTGCTTATAGTTATTGTCATAATTGTTTCTTGAGTATTAATTTTTCAGTTACTTGAGCCTATTAAACTGTATTCCTACCAGATTGAGGCTTGAAAAATCCCTCACTTGATTGATTAGATCAAGTCCATCCTTTTATTTTTCATTTCACTTTTCAGTTCATTAGAGTATTCTTTGTATTTATTACCCTTCATTTCCTCTATAATTAATTTCCATTTTCTAACTACTTTTAATGCTGCCTTTACAGGGTTAATTTGGCTGTTATTAGTGATTAGAATTTGTATCACTTAGTGATAATGTTATACCTATTAACTTTAGGTTTCTCTATGAGATTGGCAGTAAAAATCTGTCCAATAATAATGCCTGCTGGCTCTCAGGATACTTGCCCTGCTTAAACATCTACAATTTTAAACTAATGCTAGGTAGACTATTATTAAATAAAGTTATTTGGATTCCACCACTTCCCTCCCTTCCCTTTTCTCAAAAACAAACAAAAAGCTCAGTTGCCTCATTTCTCTACTTCTTTATAATAGGCCTGACAGAAACATACTTAAGAAATCTGGGGGACAACCTGTGGTTTATTTTATGCTAAATGTAACTTCTATTGATTTTTTTTAAATGACTTATGTTTATATATTGAGTTGAAATAGAAATTTAATACAGCTTAGAATAAGAAATTTTACAAATTCTCTTTAGAGAAAACACTCCAAAACTAGTTTAGAGTTAAATAGTACTCTATTTCAACTCCTTTACCTCTCTAGTTTTCAGTTTATATCAGTTAAGTTTAAATAACTTTGCAGGGCCCTGCAAATTAATAATCCATATAAAGTATATTATTAGAGGGAAACTAATCTTACTGCTAAGCAGTGTGTTATATTACACAGTGAATGTTTGTGTTTTGGAATTTTAAAATTATGTAAGATAATAGTATCATAAATGATTTAAAAATGTCTGGTGACTTGCTTATTTTAAGTGATCACCAATAAGTCAGAAAAATGTATTTTTAAATGTTTTTTCAAGTGCCTTTGAACATTTTTAAACAATGGATTTAAGCAACCGCATAAAATAAATTACCATGTTTAAAGCTGTTTTATCTGATTATTTTTAACTGATGTAAAAGTTGCCAGAGAAACATTGTCTCTTATGGATAGTTTTGGGGTTATTTTACCAAAAATATTTTAAATTGTTTTCCAATCAAAGTTCTTTAGTTTGAATAGGCTTAAGTAGTTTTTACTACAGTGTATATTATTTTTCTTTAAAGCAATAAAATATCCCACCTCTAATTTTGAATAATCTACCTTAAAAAAATTAGAAACACCAACTCTGTAGGCCCTGTGTGTGTGTGTGTGTGTGTGTGTGTGTGTGTCTGTGTGTGTGTGTGTTGTAGGTATGTGTATAGAGAGGGAGAGAAAGAGATACCTTTTCTATTTTTTAGTATATATTTTGATTTATCATGTACACTGAGAAATTCATTTATTCAACTAATTTTTATTCAAATAATTTTGCCCTGCATGCAGCTACTAGAAATAGAGTGGTGAGCAAGACATACAGGATTCCTGTTCTCATAGAGCCTTCATTCTACAGGTAGACAAAAAATAAGTTAATAGATAGTTGAACAAGATATTTCAGAGAGTGGTGTTAGGAAAATAAAAGAGTGATATGATAGAGTGATTTTCTGGATGGGGTATCAAAGAAGTCCTCTGAGGAGGTAATAATTGAGCTGAGACCTGAATGACAGACATTTTATAAACTTCAAAAGTTATTTCTGTGAAGTTCTTCACTCCTCCTATGTGGAAAAAAAAGCAATGTGTTTCCACCTTTGCTTAATCATGCTTGGACATATGTGAAGGCCACTGAAATGCAATCTAGAAGCCAAAAACTTGGAGTTTTTAAGCATATTTCACCCAGAGCTCAGGTCTATTGATATTAGGATATAAATAAAAATTGACATACCTCTTCCGAAGCAAGTGACTACAAATGTTCATAAGGCCCCTGAGTCTAGCCTGTCTGCCTCAATTTTCAGTAACCTACTATCCAGTGTGTTCCTTATTAGTGTGTATATCCATATGTGTGTGTATACACATATTTATACACCGTCATTTGGATTAAGCAGCTTTAGAAAAGCTGAGGAGATAAAAACCACTTCATATTGCTTTGGGGGCAGACTTGTATGATTTAGCATATGCACATAGCCCCGTGTTTGCCAATTAGTTGTATTTAATTGTACTGCTAATTGATAAGTTATTAGAGAAGAGATTTATTTACATAAATACACACACATTTACTACATATTTTAAGTTTTTCAAAGGAATAATTCTAGAAAGGATACAAGATTGTTGCTGAAATTATCTTCTTGCTAAAGGGAAAAGCTCTGCCTCAAACCTGTTTTTACATCAGCTCTAATAATGTTGACAATATACATTGTCCAAATAGAAATTCCGTTAGTGTTTATTGCTAAATGAACATTTAACAACTAAAGTTGATTTCAGCAACTTTGACATTCTCCAGATAAATCTGTCAGTAATAGTAAAACATGGAAGTAAACTTTGTTTTGCCATGAGTTTGATTTGTTACTAATTAATGAATTTAGTATTGCTGCCTAGACCTTTAACTACTGTAGTTCTTGAAACCATCTGTGTTGCATCAGTTCTTCTGCCAAAAGAACCACCAACTGTTTGTGCTAGTGTCTCTTGTATTTTGTTATTGATATTTCTTTTTTCCAGGACTAAAAATTTGTCTCGGCATTTATACTCTTTTTTCTTTTATATATTGCCTCTGTATAGGGCAGTTGAATACAGCTGATTACTTCTCAATAAGGAAATACTCATTGTCTCTTTATATGAGATTCAGTTCCAGCACGTGAGCTGTTTGGGTTTTCTAATGAATGCCTAGTGAAAGATTAACAGTACTTCTTCATTTGTAGAGCTGCTAGATGATGTGTCGTCATAGAACTAATTTGAGTGCAATATCTTAGTCTTAACAACTAATCAAGTTTTGTCAGTTTCGAATCTTTTTTCATAGAACTCACTCTAAACTGCATTATCTTTCCTCTTTGTACTCCTGTAACACTAGAATCATACTCCAGGTAGCATTTAGATTGAATTTCATTTTCCATTAATTTTGTTGTTAGATTATAGAGAAATGGTAGTAAAATCCAGAAAGTAGTTTGAAAGAGAATTAACGATTCACCTTTTCCTTTGGTTCCATACAAGGCTGTCTTCCTTGTATTTTTACTGTTTAATGGTGTGTGTGTGTGAGAGAGAGAGAGAGAAAGGGAGAGAGGAATAGAAATAGTTGGATTTTTAATAGTTGGATTTCTCTTTTATTAAAACTATGTCTTTTTCATGCTGATTGCATATTTATAAGTAATTTTATTCAATGAGGTGAAGGAACTATGTGCTTAGGATAATTGGTCATTGAAATGCTTTATTGTTATAAAAAGTAATTTTTGCAAACCTGTTTGCCTGGTTGGATTTACCTTTACTTTTTGCCTTTGAATTTCTGCTCTTTGAACCTTCCCCTGTTCTTTTCTTCTCTATCCTATATCTTTTCTTTTTTCCTTTCTTTTCTTCTCATTAGCAGCAATCCTTTAGTTTCTTAAGACTTTTTATTGCCCCATTTTTTACCAGCAGATGTGTTTTGAAGACTTTTTTTTTAAAATTACATATCTCTTGTGAATTTCAGTTCCTTCTCACCAGCTGAAGAAAGTTTCCTAGAATTAACTAAAAGAAGGACGAGATAGGACTCAGAGAATGCATGCCAGCACAATCCTAGAATTTTCTCTTCCTTGTGGAAATGTTTCCTTCTAGAACCTAAACAAAAATATGGGTGTGTTTTTAAGTACTTAAAAACTAGTAAGAATTTGCCTTATTTTAACTTTAAGTTGATGTCATCTTGTCTGGCAAAAGTAGTGCGTGAGGTTTTAAATGGCATTCATTGTGGCAGAGAGAGCTCTTAGGAATCAAATCACAAGCATTTTTTTACTGTATTTGAAACAGGGAGGCAGAGGATTCTCTTCTGGTTTGCTGTTGCCTCCTCGGACAGAACTGCTCCACTGGGCACTGCCATCTTTTGCTGTGACTTCCTTCTCTCATCGTGTTTGGCCCTGGGGAAGGGACTTGTCCTCTCCCTTATTACCACAGCACAGCAGAAAGTAGACATTCCTGAATGTTTCAGAATAACAGAAGAAAAAAAGTCCAGAGAATATGAGAGCTGCCCAGACCCAGTGGGATCCTCTTGCCCGTCACTAAGCTGGCTTTTATTTGCTACCTCTTTCCGAGGCACCAGAGGTAGCTGAACCACCCCCACCAGAAGCATTCCAGATAACCACCACAACTTTAGACTCTGAGCCAAATTGACATCTACCCTAAGAAAAATGAAGATGATCTCTCTTCTCCCCACTCTAAAGCTCTCAGTCCTCACTTCCTGCTGGAGAACTGACCTCTCCCCCGGGAAACTAACAGTGAAAACATTTACTCTCTTCAGAGGAAATCTCATCTTTACCAGAGGAGTGTGGTCTGGATTTGTGGCCCCAGTGAGAAAATTGCCCAATAATCTGACATCCAATATATTTCACAGAGTCTGTATTGTTTGTTCTTAAATAAATCATATGTGGAGCAGCAACAGTGAAACCCAGGTGAGGCTGCACCAGGCCCAATCCTGTTCCTGTTTTGTCTCACTGATTAAGGATTTCAGAGATATTTTAGGATCCAGTTTCAGCCATGATCACCTTGCTGTAATACGAACCAGCCTTGAAACTTAACGGAATGTTACCGTGTAACTTCATTTATGTCATGTTCCTTTTTAAAAATAGCTATTTTTAAAATCAGTCTTCGTCGTTAAAATATCAAAATTTTGGAAGTGGAAGCAGAAAAAAGTCAGAGAAGTATGTGAATCACCTGTATTTTTTTAGTGATCCTAAATTAGACGTGCGATCAGCGGTCTGAGGTCCTTAAGTAATCATGATAATTGGTGTTTTTTCCATCTGTAAGTCTCATAATCTTTACCAGGTCAGACCTTCATTCCATGTTTTCTTGTTCTTAGACCCTCTTAGGCTACTAAATCCTCAAACAAATATAACATATGGAAAACTGGTTTCAGAGGTAGAGTGACTCAGAATAAGTGAAGTAGAACTGGGTGGTGAAATTTAACCTCTCTGAAATCTCAAAACATGTCAAAATCCCATCTTCTGTGTAATATATACTGACTTAGAGGGTGGAAAGGGATGAAAAACTGCTGGGTGCTCATAAATTTTTAATTTAAGATTACAAATGACCTCATTTAGGGCCAATCGATTACCTTATAATAATGTAAATTAGTGCTTTAAAACAGAATTTTTGCTATAAAGCAGTAGAAATTTATTTGGCCTCTTACTAATTCAGTAGTCTTTACAAAACCTAAACTTACAGAATATTTTCTAAATTTGCTCTTTGATAACTCTAGATCACTACATAGAATTCTTTGAAACACGCTTGTCAGGATGTCTTTTAAAGAGTTCTTTTTTCCTCTTTATATCTGAAACTTTTGATGTAGAATTACCCAAACTTCCTGTTATTACTGAAACTGAAATAAGTGAAGCAAGAGAAATAGAAGCTGTGAACATGTGAACCAGTGACTTTACCCACAAGCATAGTTATTAGCATCAGATTAATTTTTTAAAATGAAGTTAAAGTGGAGTGATTTCCTTTGAACTGACACCATTTTTCTCTCGACTCCACCTTATGTGACAGGATCATAGTGGTTTCCTCTCTAAAATAGTTATTGTACTTCTCATATGTAAGAATTAAAAATTAACCTCACTCCATTGCATATCATGTTAAAATTAGGAGTTATCATGGTTACTTCCTCTTTCACTTCTCCCACAGGTATTTCTTCCCAAGATTAAACCCAAGCTATTCTGTACACACAAGGTCAGCAAACATTTGATTTCTTTTGTTAGCTTTCATATAAGTCAAAATCACACCTGGGATGCTGGGATGTGGTAATACAGACATCAAATCTCTTAATACCCTAGTTCTAAACCAGTCCACACCCTCCTTCATATGAAAAAGAATGAGAGAAACAATCTGACAAGTAACAATCATGCTGCTAGGGCCAAAGATGATTGTGGCTAAACTAAATCTGGACTGTTCCTGACATTTCAGAGCTCTCTCAGAAATACTGGCTCTTCCCCATTAACAAAAGAGGGAACAAAACTTGTTGCTCAAGGACCTCACTTTTCATTTAGTTGAACAGTTAGTTTGGATGGGAAGGGAGATGTATCTTGAGGCAACCCAAGTACAGTGACCCCATTTTCTACCTCGTCTATTGCACACAGGTTAAGGTCAGAACTTTGGTTCACCGCTTTTTTTCTGCTTTAGTATTTTAGTCTTGCGTTAAGGTAACTAAAGAAAACCATACTTCAGTTGTGTATTGTGATCTCCACAGTTCCTTCCCATTGGATAAAATTTAGCTGTATATTTGAGCTCTCTGCTAAACATGTGAGATGGGAGGAACATCACTGTTAGAGAAGTGAAAGAAGACCAGCCGTCTGCTCCCTCACCAGGAGTCAAGACTTTAGTGAAATCTCCCTTTGTACTACTCTCACAGAGAAGAACTAACATACCCTTTCAGTAAGGAGAGGAGGATCACACTCCTGTCAGTCATTGTAAAGGAAGACTGGCCAGACTGAGAGTAGCAATGAGGAGCTAGGGGAAGCGCAGGCAGAAGAAACTGCCTTGAGACAGAAGCAACTTCCCAGGGCTGAGTAGTTTGGGTCATTGCCTAGGGTTTGTTTATTCAAAGCCTTTCTCGTTAACTCTTCCCTCACTTTCCTTCTACTCTTCAGGTCCAATTCTTGTTTTCATATGAATGGCTGTTTTTCCCCCAGATATTTTGCTGTTCCTGGGGTTGGAAAGAAGAAAAGATAGAGTCCCTGCCCCCAGGAACTCACTGTCTAGAGAAGGCTCCTCCTACTTATCTGTAACAGAGCCAACCAGTCTTTAAATAGTCAAAACAAAATGGGCAATGAAGGCTAAGGACTTAGAAGTTAAGAGCAAAACTCAAAGACAAGAGATCCCCCTTCACCTAAGGTAAAGCCCTGCCAGGTGAACTGTCCAAGACAAACAAGGTTGCTTTTTAGAGGCCAAGAAGTTTTTTGTGAAATTAGAGTTTGAGGGAGGTCAGCCAGTAACTACTGTAATGAAAAGTTTTGCTGGTAGTGTTTGTCCACTATTAAGCCCGTCTTTTGAGTTTTTGGTTTCATTTATCAAATATTTCAATTCTAGAATTACCATTTGGTTATTTGCTGTAATTTCCAAATCTCCGCCAATGTTCTCAATCTTATTTTTTTACATCCTTAAACATATTAAACATAGACATTATAGAATCCATGTCTACTACCTCTGTTACCTGCCCCGTCCCCACCATGGGTCTACTTCTATTCTCTATTTCTTTTGGTATTAAGTTACATTTTCTTGCCTTGTTATTTTTGATTGAATACAATCTTTGGCAGGAACATCGCACTTCTCAGTAGTCTTTTGAATAGGACAAATGAATCTGTGTCTCACCTTATAGGTACCATAAAATCTATGCTACCCAAAGTCCTCCAGTAGCAGTGGTGTGTATGTAACTGTCAACCCAACAACCCACTGACCTGACTGGCCTTGTAGTGAAGTGAAGTTGTTAAACAGAAAGCTCAGCAAGATTGCCCTCAGAGAACCAAATGACAGAGGAGCCCACTCCCGTTCTTGGGATGCATATAATATTCACATTGTACGGATTAGTATTCAACCTAAAGAAATCCCTTCATTTTAGACAATCAAAGATGAGCAGACCCGTGTGGTCCTAGGAAGGAAGATAAGCTTATTTTTAATGCCTTAGCAGTCACACTTCAGTGGGGGCTCCATGAGCTCAGAGAACAAGTACTGAGGGATTATCTTGCAGTCCTTAAGCGTTGTTGAGTCTTAGAAGAAGCAAGCTATACACTGCATGCTTAGCTGACCTAAATTTATTAAAAGCCGCCTCTGGGAGAAACCTCTAAGTCTTCATCTAGATAGTAAAGGCTGAGGGTAGGACCCTGTGCACTTCTGAACAGGTACTGCCTCAGTCTCTAAAGGAGTTTCTCAAGTTAAACATACTCTTAAGGGTCTACAAGTTCTCAAAGTTTAAAGTCAAGTCTTAAAATATAGAATAGATTCCAGGTCTGCCTTTTCTGACTGCAGATGTTGGAGTCAGAACCTTAATGTTGTGTATCAAGGAACTCCCTGAGGGGCTGGCCCAGTGGCGGAGCGGTTAAGTTCACACGTTCCACTTCTCAGTGGCCCGGGGTTCGCCGTTTCAGATCCCGGGTGCGGACATGGCAACACTTGGCACGCCATGCTGTGGTAGGCGTCCCATACAGAAAGTAGAGGAAGATGGGCACGGATGTTAGCTCAGGGCCAGGCTTCCCCAGCAAAAAGAGGAGGACTGGCAGTAGTTAGCTCAGGACTAATCTTCCTCAAAAAAATAAATAAAAGAACTCCCTGAAACAGTTAATGGACTGGGACATCCTCACACCAAATCAATAGTAGTGCGGCATACCGAGTTCAGAGAATAAGCACAGACACTGCAGCTATATTAATTTTGATTTTGTACATTAAAGCCACGTACCTGATGTGCTTTCAGTTTGATAGAGTAGATTGGAATTATTCCTATTCACCACCTCACCCATCTACTACCCTGGTCTTGATCCTAGAGTGGGGAGATAAATTGAGAGCAAAAATAAAGTTACTAGTTGGGATTTTGTGAGCATTATATTAAATGACTTCCAGGAGACAATCTTACATGAAGAGGTATAAGAATAAAAACTGAGAACCGGGGAAAAGTTGAATTGCATATTTAGTTGAAAATTAGATGACATTTTAGATTCACAGCAAGAATTATGTCTCGTTCGTCTTTACATCTCCCACAGAGGTTTGCAGAGAGTAGGTCATCCATAAATATTTGTTCAACTAAAAGGATCTCAGACTGTGACATCATTATTTAAACCTTATATTGTGGCATATCTGTGTGCTTTGGTCACAGTCCAAGGGGTTTGGGCTAGATTTATCTTTTAAGACTCCTCTAGCCCTAAAGCTAATCATCCTACTATGCCAGTTTTTCTTACATTTTAGTGTGCCCAGAAATCACCTCATGTGCTAGTTATAGTGCAGAATCCCAGGCTGAATAGGTCTGGAGTGGGGCCCAGGAATCTGAATTTCTAAAATCACTCCAGATGATTCTGATGCAGGCAATATGGAACCATGCTTTAGAGGCATTGAATTATGCTGTACATCTCTTGCTTCCCGTGTTTGCTTAAAATGTAGCAATTTATATGTTATTTATCACTCTAAAGAATATAATATTTTAATCTAAGATGATTCTCTCTAAAAATGCATATTTTACATTTAAAAAAATCTTTTGAAGCCAAACTTTTACCCAAGATGAATATCACAGGAAACAATCTTTCACACACCTCTCGCCCACAGCTGGCCTTCTTGATTTTCTAACACATTTAAGAGCACCTTATGCCCTAACTCTTTAAGATTGGGCTAAGAAGTGTTCTTTTCAAACGATACCAATTTCCACAAAAAACAAAGCTATCAGAAGACCTAGAAAATGTCTAGAATTGTCTACTTTGGGGCATGAAATAGTTATTTACACACATGGATCTCACACATGTCTTAATATCCAGACTGATTCCACCTTGTGCTATTCTTAGATACTATCTGTTTCTCTCTCGGGAGGTTTTCGGATACCAGCTTAGCATCAGCATGGCAGTTCCATTCAAATTAACACTTTAAAGATCCGGACTGGAGGTCAGCGAGTCGGGGCTCTTTCTGCTCTACAGCGGGCCCAGCCATATCCTAAGGAGTAGCTGCCTCTGCGGGCTGCATTCCTGCTGACCACTCTACAGAAGAACCAAGAGTTGAATTTGGGGAGAATTTTCTTGAGTTATTTTTCAAAACATAGTGAAGCATTCTTAAATGTTGTTCATTTCAACTTTGAAATGGCTCCATTAGTTTATGAATGTCATATCCTGAATAGCTAGCTATGGCTAACAATCTACCCCTTGTGTTAACTGTGCCCAAATCATCATAAGTCTAGTGCATCATTGACGGAAAGGGATTTGATATACTTACTGCTTCTCTGAATTTTTCACCTTTCCACTGTTAGCTTTTGGAACTCTTTCTGGCAGATGAAATTAGGACTTTAAAAAAAGAAAAATTGAAATTCATAGTGGAATTTTAAAATTTAATAAATTTATTTTCCAGTCATATTTTAAAACACTGGATGATTTGCCCATTCTTTCTTTCTTAAACACAAGAATGGCCACGTGTGTGCCTGTATATACTCACACACAGACACCTTCACTTTGGAGGCCTCTGGTGAACAACGTAGCCTCAATTGATGGGACTTGTTGGAATCTGGTGCCAGTCGGAGATGAGCATGCAGGAAGGTGGTTGGGAAGTGCCCTTGGGATTCACACCTATGGCGAAGTAGAGGGAACAGGTTTGTGCAGAGGTGGGTGTTGAACTGTAAGGCAGTCCTGACAAAGGCCTGAGCCAATGCCTCAGGGATACTCTGGAACTGGGATGTCCCTTCAGTCTTGTCCTACTTGCAAGGCTGCTGGGCTTTATACACGAATATTTACCTGTCCGTGGATGAGGACTGCCCAGGGAGGGAGCATGATCTTGGGCAAGTAGCCCTCTTCAGCTGAGGGTAATTGCCTGAGAGGAACTTGGCTGAGAGCCATCAGTTGCCAACTCCTGCAGCTGGGGAATGAGTGCCTCACACTTGAAGGGGGGACTGGACCACACCTACAGTGTCCAACTAGGGAATCACAGTAAAAATGTGGCCGTGAGAACTTCTGTCTTTGGGCCTTTATTTTTTTGTTTTGTTCATTTTGGCTTTTCAGGATTATCCAAACTTTCCCACTCTCCACTCTTTGTGCAGATTTTCAATACTTTTTAATTCTCCCAACTTAAAGATTAAAAATCAGGCTAAAATAATACTTGCCTGAGGACTCCTAAGAAATATTCTGGACAACTACCAGGTATACTTTCCTCTAAAAGAGTAATTTACTGAACCAATTTGGGCTTCTGAGAAAAGTCAAATTTAGTTTAGGAGTCAGGAAAGTTGAGGGCTGCCTGTGCAGTGTGATTGGAATGGTCATGGAAAAATTGCCAAGGCCCATCGGCTCTGAAATCATCTTCATTCATAACTACCTTTGAACTCCATTCATGCTTACCTGTAAGTGACACACCTGGCCCTTGAAATGAACTGCCTCCTCTTCTTGTTTATTGCTTTGTGTCTAATTAGAATTCCCAGGCTTGACTGCCTGATGCCTCTGACCCCTCAAGGTCAGGCCAGCCTGCTGTTCCTCCATGCCCATGACCAGGGCATACATGTGAATCTGGCATCATTCCTGCCCTGGTTTTTGCCTAATATGGGAAATAAATTATACCTAATGGAGCTACAAAAGAAGATGTGACAGTTACTAACACTTCACTTCGCGATTGTTAAATACCAGCTGGTGACAAGATTGAAGGAGGCGTAAGAGCAATTGGGGTAGAGGGGTGCTAAATAGGGAAGTGGATGGGCAGTTGAGGTAGGTGGAATTTCTAAAATAGTCCTCCCCCCCCCCAAAGATTTCCCATCCTAACCCCCCAGAACCTGTGAATATGATAAAATATCACTTCCATGATTCTGTTGTTATGAAGCACTGTTTACGTTAAAATAAGGAGCTTATTCTGCATTATCCAGATGAGGCCAGTGTAATCACAAGAGCTTTAAAAATGGAGAGGCTTCTCCAACTGGAACAGAAAAGGAAATCAGAATTGAAGCATGGAAGAACTTGACACACTGTAGTTGCTTTAAAGATGAAGGGGACCATGTGAGAAGCATGTGGATGGCCTCTAGGAGCAGAGAGCAAACCGCAGCTGACATCTAGCAAGAAAACGGGGCCTCGGTCCTACAGCTGCAAGAGATGAAATTCTGCCAACAACCTCAATGAGCTTGGAAATGTATTCTTTACCCAACCCTCCAGATAGGAGCCCAGCCTGGCCAGCTCCTTGATTTTGCCTTGAGACCCTGAGCATGGAAGGCAGCCTAGCCTGCCCAAACTTCTGACCTACAGAACTGTGAAATCATAAATTGATGGTGTTTTAAGCTGCTGAATTTGTGGTAATTTGTTACTGCAGCAATAAAGAACTAGTACAGTAGCCAACACCAGAAAGTCTACTCACTGTTTTGAAAACACTGTTTCTTTGGAGAAAAATTTTTTTTTAGCATACCACATATAACTGATAGCATTCAGTATTTGTTTCTCTCTGTCTGGTTTATTTCACTTAGCATAATGTCCTCCAGGGTCATCTGTCTTGTCACAAATGGCAGGATTTCCTTTTTTATGGCTGAATAATATTCCATTTATATACACACACACACACACACACACACACCCCATTTTCTTTATCCATTCACTTGTCAACAGACACTTAGGTTGTTTCTATGTCTTGGCTACTGTGAATAATGCTGCAGTAAACATGGATGTGCAGATATCTCTTTGAGATAGTGATTTCAATTCCTTTGGATATGTATGCAGCAGCAGGATTGCTGGATCACATGGTGGTTCAATTTTTAATTTTTTGAGGAACTGCCATACTGTTTTCATAATGTCTGTACCATTTTATAATCCCACCAACAGTGCACATCCTTGCCACATCCTCGCCAACATTTGCTATCACTTGTCTTTTTGGGACTAGCCATCCTAATAGGTGTGAGATGATATTCCCTTTTGATTTTGATTTGTATTTCCCTGATGATTAGTGATGTTGAGCAACATTTCATGTACCTGTTGGCCGTTTATATTCTTCTTGGGAAAAATAGGTCCTTTGCCTATTTCTTAATTGGATTATTTGCTTTTTTGCTATTGAGTTGTAAAAGCCACTTTCATAGAAACAGAGAATAGAACAGCAGTTGCCAGGTGCTGGGGGGAGGGGGAAATGGGGTGTAGGGTACAAATTTTCTGTTATAAAAAGAGTAAGTTCTGAGGATCTAGTTTAGAGTATGGTGACTACAGTTAATAATACGGTATTGAATACTTGAAAGTTAGTGAGAGTAGATCCTAAGCATTCTCACCACACGCACAAAAAAACTATATTAACTATATGGTGTGATGAATGTGTTAATTATCTTGATCTTGGTATTCATTCCACAATCTATATGTATATCAAATCATCACATTGTACATTTTAAATATATACAATTATATTTGTCAATTATTCTTCAATAAAATTAAACATAGATAAATAAATAATGATTTAAAAAAGAGGAGCCACCCCATAGCCTAGTGGTTAAGTTCACCGTACTCTGCTTAGCAGCCTTGGTTTGGTTCCCAGGCACGGACCTACACCACTCATCGGCAGCCATGCTGTGGCAGTGACCCACATACAAAATGGAGGAAGATTGGCACAGATGTTAGCTCAAGGCAAATCTTCCTCAGCAATAATAATAATAATAATAATGATTGGAAAAAGAAAGCTAGAATCTGCCTCTAAAACCAATCTGACAGAAGAGGAGAGTGGACTGAGATCAAAACTTATGTGATTGCTTGAGCTTCAACTTTATGTATACCAACCTGTTTATTTTTAACACCTCTCTCATGTGGCAAATTCTATTATTATCCTAATATTATCTCCATGGGCTGCTAACTGGTGATCAGATTGGGTGATTGGTCCAGTGAGTTCTCAATCCTAGTTGCATACCAGAATCACCTAATGAGCTTTAAAAAACTATCCTGATGCTCAGGCCTCACCCCTGACCCACTGAATCAGTGAGATCCAGGCCTCTGGCACTTTTTGAAGCTCCTTGGATGACTCCAATATAACTCAGATGATGTTTGACCACCGCTCGTTTAAAGTGCAGTCCATGGACGCCTGCATCAGAATCCTCTCAGGGCTGGGGCAGACATCAATGGTTGTCTCCCTGACAGCCACCCCCTACTTCTTCAATTACAACAGACACCCAGTTGTGTTCAGGTAGCAATGTGCTTAGCCTTAGAGGATAAATCAGATGGTCACAATTTTACCCTCTAGTCGTGTTATCCCACTTCACTTTCCTAAATACCTTCCCATCTCCTTGCAGCTAGAGGCAACCAGTAACACAGTTCTGGTGAAAAACATATAAGGAGATTCTGCCCTGAGTGGAGAGTTTCTAGGAAAGATTTTGCTTCTGAAAAAAGATGAAGGTGCACAAGGAGAGCTGTCTGGTGCCATTCCTTGAACACTGTAGTGAGAGGATTTGCTGCTGGAAGCAGCAGCCATCTGTAGCCGTGAGGTGAGACGTCTAAGATGAAAGCTAACATGCTGAGAAGGTAGGAGAGAAAGAGCCTGGGACCCTGATGACATCACTGAGCTGCACCAACACTGGAACCATTATTAGGAGACTTCTTGTTATGGGAGATAATTAGATTAATATTGAGTATTTTGTTACTTGCAGCTGAAAGCATTTTTAACTACACAGGCTAATTTAGAATGCTAATCATAATTTCTTATGATAATGGAGCCTGGGTTACTTGCATTTTTAACCACCACCTGATTCTTTTTTGCATTGAAGTCTAAGTGCACTGATTTAAGGTCACCTATTCAGAAGATGATAAAGCTGCTTCTAACCGGCCCATGTTTTTTCCACTTTACTTTGATGCAAACGAATGGAAAAACATCTGTATTCCAGCTTGTTACTACGGTCCCCATGGGAAAGTTGGTATTAGACATATCAGAAAATAATAAGTAAGGAAAAAAACTAGAAAAAAAGTGTCTGCCAAGTTTTTGTTAAAAAAAAACAAAACCCAGTCTGTAAAACCCATATTTGCATATAATTTGGAAGTAATGGTATGTAGGGAGGAATGGGAGAAGAAAGGGGGCAGCCAAGATAGCGTGTTTGCCTAAAAAGGCTTCCAGACTTCTCACTTAGAGTGTCCTATACCTTCATCATGACGTCTAGAGTCATCTCCGATATACCCCATTTGCAAGTGATACTCCGTGTAGGAAGTTGTATGTGAGCTCCCTGAAGAGAGTAACCATCTCCGTTTTGTTCATTGCCCTATCCGTAGTCTAAAGCACAATGCTTTGAACATAGTAGATGTCCGTCCAATGTCAACTGCAAGATCCCAAAAGACCCAGAAGGCAGACGCTTTCTTGGAAACTGGTATTTTGTAAAACACCTGGAATATATCATTAGCTCATTCTGTCAGATGGGACGCAAAACACAGAAAAGCAAAAGATACTATTCTAAAGGTCCCAGAGCTAAGAAGTTGCAAAACCAGCTCTCTCTGAATTTATTCCTGTGCTCTTTCTTCCAGGTTCATTCCTCACAATGCCCAAATTACTCTTTTTTTAAAACTGACCTCAAACGTATCTCCCCAATGAAGATTACATGGAACCGGGAGGTAACCATTTATCGTCAACAAATAACATTCTGCCATTTAAAAGAAAAAATTATACATTCTGGGTTTCTCTCATATAATTAGAATTTAATGTTATTGCGATAAAGACACATAACTCTTGGGGCTGGCCCCGTGGCCGAGCGGTTAAGTTCGTGCGCTCCGCTGCCGGCGGCCCAGTGTTTCGTTGGTTCGAATCCTGGGCGCGGACATGACACTGCTCATCAAACCACGCTGAGGCAGCGTCCCACATGCCACAACTAGAAGGACCTACAACAAAGAATATACAACTATGTACTGGGGGACTTTGGGGAGAAAAAGGAAAAAAATAAAATCTTTAAAAAAAAAAAAGACATAACTCTTATATTGTACATTATATACTGCCTAAAGACTAGTATATGGAAATTAAGTATGCATTCACCATGTTAATGCATCAAAGCACAAGTTTTTAGACTCTTTGCTTCACCTTACCCTCTTCATATGTTCAATGTCTTGCAGCAAGAATCAACATCTGATTAAATGTAGAAAGAAATAAAGCCTCCATTTCCTGTCCAACCTTGAGCATATCAGGGGTTCTGTTTCACACTGCCTAATGATCAAGAGAAAGACTTGAAGAAATTTCCTTAAAATGTGGATGAAATCAAACCCAGTCAAAAGAAGCTGCTGTTTCCCTATTGCCAGTGAGCCTAGATGTTCCTTTCAAGGACATCACTCAAGAGCCCCATTGATCAGTCTGGGATCCCTCCTGTTTTAGAGCAAGAAGACCTTTTCCCCAGCTCAGACAAATGGGATATCAAAGAACATACTCGGATCCTACAGATCACATTCAAGAGATTCCAAGGCAGTCGGTCCCTGCTCAAACTTTAGGGAGTTTGTTTGAGCATAGAAATAAACCAACAAGCAAGCAAACCTTACATAGCAAATAGAAATATGTTGAAATTGCTGCTTCCGGTAAATTGTATGGGTCCAAAGAATAAAATGGTCTTAAAAAACCACTCCTCTCTGTACCTCTCATGGCACTTGTTAGAACCATTTAGTACAAGTCTTCTATCTTTTAATAAATAGATTGGCACATCTTAGAAGGTAGGGACTCAGTCTGTATCTTTGCATTTTGTACAATGTCCAAGACAAGGCCTTTGACCTAATATATAGTCACTAAATGTCAGTTGTCTGGATGGTTATCTGACCAAATTGGTCAGAATGGCCTTCTCCCCATAGGAGGGGCTCCCTTGCAGCCCCGGGAGAAATAGAATGAACCAGGACTGCAATGGTGTAGGCAAAGCTGTCTTTAGGCGCCTGCTTGCTTAGTCCTGGGTAACTTCCTGACACTCCAACTGCCCCCAACCAGGCCATTGTCATTAATTCCTTTTGTGAAAGACCAGTACAGTGGGGAATGGCTGAAATTGGGTTTCGTTCATTATTTGAGCTTTGAATTTTACCTACAATGAATAAGGCCCTAGCTACCTAAAATTATGCAAGTAAATCACTTGTTGAATGAATGAGTTTGCTGAGTACTGATTATGGGCCAGCACTGCATGGAGACTGAGCCATCAGGAAGCTTCAAGAGAATAAAAGGGCATACAAACAGAAGGGTAACATGAGATCTGACACCATATCAGATTAAAATTATCATTTTGCATGTGTGTTCTTTAAATCCTGACTCTCAACAATCCTGGATCTACACTGTTTGCCCAGCCAGGAAGAAGGGCTGGAGGCACACATATCAGGCTTACCTGGATGGCTGGAGACCTTAATAGCCAAAGCCTGAGAAATGCCAAGAACCTAGAAAGAGACATTGGTAGGTTTCCAAATAAGAGTTAGTTCCTGAAATGATCATGTTAGCTGGTGATGGACAAGTATGAAAATTTTGCTTAAATACAAATCAATTCTGTCTTAATTCAGGAAAGAAGTTTCTTCCTATGCCAAATAGCAAGTCTTCTCAGGGCTGGGTGTCCACTGTTTGGGATTTTTCAGATGCCTGTTGGTGTCTTCAGAGATGTTTATGTGTCAGTGATACTCTATTGCACAAATACTTTCTGGAAGAAAATATATCTCCTTAAGTACTGGGTATGTTAAAACATAAGCCTAATGGCCAAGGAACTCATCAACCCTGAAATACCTGCATTGCAATCCAAGGATGGCATTTCAGTCAGAAATGTGACAAGAAAATCACATAATTGATGTGCTGTGGTAGACCTGTATGTTGCAACATACCTTTCCTAAGTGAATTTTTTAAACATTTTTACTTTCTGAAGCATTAATGCATATGCATCATGCAAAATTCTGAAGGAAAAGAGAGTGCAGGAAAAATACACATCTTCCTTATCTTTTTTTAAATTTTTATTTATTTTTATTTTTTCTTTTTCTCCCCAAAGCCCCCTCGTACATAGTTGTGGGTCCTTCTAGTTGTAGCATGTGGGACGCCACCTCAGCGTGGCTTAATGAGCAGTGCCATGTCCGCACCCAGGATTCGAACTGGCAAAACCCTGGGCTGCCAAAGCAGAGCGCGCAATCTTAACCACTCAGCCATGGGGCGGGCCCCTCCCTTATCTTGCTTTGATTTAAAAATGATGTGAGGGGGGAAGTACAGGGCAGTGGACACTGCACACTCTAGTAGCTTAAAAGGAGAATGTAATGGGGAGAGAATATTAAATACATTTTAATCCGCAATTTGGAAAAGACATGAACAGAAGCCAAAACTCAGTAGGCAGAGAAGATATTTAGGGGAAATAAAAGTTAATAGTAGATTCTATGTATGACTCAATACCTAGTATTAGATGCAAGACACCTGCCATATATTTATTTATTTATTGCACAATCATTCTGCAAGGTAGGTTTTAATTATCCCAATTTACTAATGAGGCTGAGAGTAAGGTATTTTCTTGGGTGTGAGTCTCGACTCTGCCTCTTAACAGCTGCAGAATCTTAGGGTTATCAAGTTTGAACCTCCCTTTCCTCCTCATTTATAAAATAGGGATAAGCAGCGTCATGAGCGTGTATGTAAGTTCGTTAGCATAGTGTCTTGACATGTAAGAACTTAATTCTTTTACTATTATTATTAAGTTATGTACTTGAACCAATAAGATTTATGGTGGAAAACAGCAACTCAGAAGGAGCCCCACTCTAGTTTCTTATTTTCTCATTCTCGAGGTCTAACTCTTAGCTAAGCCATCTCCGCCCTCATCCTATATGACTGGAGTTTTATTTCTCAGGGGGGAAAATGGGACCCCACAACCTCATTTGCCAATGTAAGTGATTATAAGTCATTAACATTTTGCTCAGTGTCCATGAATCATGATCAAGTTACAAAGACATCTTCTTATATTACTAAAAAAAAAAAGAAAAAAGACACCCCTCTAGTTCCATTCCTTATCTATGCTTCCTTGATTCTATCATTGTGTGAGCCTCACATCCTCCCATGCTCTTCATGTCCAGTGAAATATCAGTTATAAGCCTTCTGTAAGGTGGTTCACTACCTTTTTTTTTTTTTAAATAAACTCCACTAACATGTGGCCACCCAGATAGAGGAGAAAACTTTTCTAGAGTCTAACTGTTTTCAAAGCCAGATTAAGAAGAAGGTCAACTGGGAATCTGGCAGAGGCACCAATCTATAAGGGGCACCAAAACATTTCTGAAGACATAATAAGATTAAGAAAATTGTGTTGATGGGCTGGCCCAATGGCATAGCAGTTAAGTTCAAGCGCTCTGCTTCAGCAGCCCGGGGTTCACTGGTTCAGATCCCAGGCGCAGACGTACACACCACTTGTCAAGCCATGCTGTGGCAGGCATCCCACGTATAAAATAGAGGAAGATGGGCATAGATGTTAGCTCAGGGCCAATCTTCCTCAGCAAAAACAGGAGGATTGGCAGCAGATGTTAGCTCAGGGCTAATCTTCCTCAAAAAAAAAAAAAGAAAAGAAAAGAAAACGGTGTTGACCAGAACTCACCTCAGGGAGAGTACTGTGTATATAGGGAATAGTTTGATAGCCTGCTAAAGATGAGAACTAAGGCCTCCAGAAGCATTTGGAATAACACCAGATGTTCACTGAAATTCTGAGGTTGGTTCAATTAACTGACCACTTACTGTTTTGCTCTTGGAGTAGGAAGGATTGAGACCTGAGCTGGGTACAGCTTACCAGCATTGCACCTTCTCTACTCTTTCTCCTTGCAAAGGTCTACCTCACCTATAAAGAAGTGTTAAACAAATATTTGGAGATATAATTTAATAGGGCAACCAGACACTCATAGGTCTTGGTTTAGAAAATATTTCCAAATATCACCTGAGATGTTGCACATAGAACTTACTCTGTGTCTTGATGTTGAGTGTTACCTTTCAATCCTCTACACTAGAGGTTATTTATTGGAGTTCTTCCCTTTCTGGAAGAGGGAGACTTGCCTGATTTCACCATCAAGAACACAGATTTGGCCATCACAGCGAGATTCATTGGCCCCACATCTTGCTGGTGCTCAATTTACCAACATACATAACTGAGTTAAGCACAACTTTCTGTTATTAATCAAAATATAAGAAAGCAATTGCCAGTAACAATGTGTGTGGTGATGAACTGACTCACTTACATAGAGCTGTTCTGCTGTGGCCTCATACGTCTTGCCATATTGTGGGCTATTTCCTGTGTGTGTGTAGATAACGACATGTTAGCAGCATAGATAGATTGGCTCGAGTAGTTAGCCATTAACTGTTATGTTGATTGCAGTTTATTCCATAGAAAAATTCCATATCTTTGTTCATTTTTTGTGCCGTATTCTGCAGACACAAATAGAACCAGAACCAGAAGTTTCATTCAACTTTACTTGTACCTCGGAGAGGGATGGAGCTCAACAACTGCAATGTGTACTGTGCACCTTCCTATTTCAAACATTGAAACTCTCTGAACATTACATGTTTTTTAATGTGAGAAGATATACCTTGTTATGCATGTACAAGGGAGTGATTTGATCATAGGAAAACCTTGAGGACGTGTGAGTTTGTGAGACTTGAGAAGCTGTGGTTACAAACATCCCATCAAGCGGTATATTCATGTGTCAAGGAAAAGAAGCTCCTGTGATGGTTACATTTCTGTACATTGGAAATGTTTTTTAAAAATTATATTGAAAGGAGATATATCCAACAAGCTTCACCATGTTCCCTTGTCTAATGATGAGATCTTTTAAAAAATTTATATGAAAATCTAGGATATCTGGAAGCCTGTTATAAAGAATGCAAAACCTATTCCTCTTAAAGTTTGATGAGCCACGTGATAGTAATGGCTGGAGTCAGCTGTTGGTATTTCTGTGGTCTATAAGCGAGGGAGTGTAGGTGAATCCTTCTTTTGTGTACTGCTTCAGTTAACTGTGAAAGAAATCAATGTGTTGAAGCTCATCCAAGATTTATTTTTGAACCAAAAGCTAACATTTCAAGTGTGTAGATCAATTTGTAGTGATGGCACCCCCTGCCATGCTTGGTAAAGTTTCAAGCTTTGCTGCCTATATTCAGAAAGTGTAGCTATTTGTAAAATACACTGTGGTGTAAGAAATTTGTCTGCAAAAATGAAGAATGCTCTGCCTTCTTTAAATAGTAACAAAAACTCCACCAGGGAATAAAAACCAAATCTTTGCTTCTGCTGTGGTGTTTGTTAAGGAATTGGGTAGCTGGCACACCATCCATTTCCGTATAGAAGTGAGGTGGCTTCCCACGGCAGCATGTTTATTTTGTAACGGGGAAAAATTATGAAAATTAGTAAAGCACTCTTTGTTATGCCTCTCTGAGAGGGTGGCCTCCACCCAGTTGGCCTGAGCACCCATCTAACTGAAGGAGGGGGGAGGGGATGCTGTGGTGGAGACGGATTTATAAGAAGAAGGAATGTAAAAAATATTCTTTTATATCATTCAGATTCTGGCATAAGAAATAAGATTATGCAGGAAAAAAATAAAACAACTTCCAAGTTAGGCTATGCTTTGAGAGAGGATTTTCCAAATGCTTTTATTTCTCCTCTAACATATCACGGTCCGAGCCTGGAGGATCCAGCTTAGAGAGTTCTCCTGTGGGCTATAGAAGAAACCTTTGCTACCTATGACAGCAAAGCTCCAAGACCTGCTGTTACTTGGAAGAAGATACAGCGTCACAAAATAAAAGACAATCCACCCATTTTTCTTCCCAGGGCATGGTGAGAAGAGGGAAACAGGATGGAGAAGGAGGACTGAGAAAGGAAAGTACAGGGATGACGTATGCCGCTCCACCCCCCAGCCCAGCTTAAATGAGTGAGGAAAACGCAGAGGTAAACGTGGCAAAGAAGTTCTTGCCTCAACTCTCTACTTGGGACTCCGCAAGGGTTTGCCTCACAGGCTGTTCTGCACCAACCTGGAGAGAACCTACATCACTTGGCAGTGCAGAAGGTCAGGAGGAAGTTGTACGTTCCCCGAGTGGCCTTGGTTCCCATGTGGTGTATATAGGATCCCGCAGTCACTGAACCCAGGTGGAGAGCGTCCCACTGGGAGTTGCTGTAGTACGGGTGGAGTGCTCTGTAGAGATGGTTACAGAGCAGGTCACCAGGCCAGAGACTCAGGAGTGTCTGTAGCCTCTGAGGAACCAAAGTGGGCCTGCATTAGTCAAGGAGAGACTGGATGACAGAGTGGCTGCAAGTCCCTCAGATGAGCCTGTGCTCTAACCACATGAAGACCTAAGATCAGCTCTCAGGGACTGCTCTAGTGGTACCTAACCATCAGCATTGAAGAAGAGGTCCAGAAGAATATGAAGACAGTTAAAAATTGTGTGGAGACTGGAGAGGAAGATGCAGACAACGTGTGTGCCAAACCAGCACACACAGGGACATTTGGGGCATTTCTTGTTGTTTGGTGGCTACAGAACTAAGCCACAAGTATCAGCTGGGCAAGTGCCAACCATGTGAACCAGGTCCATAACCCCAAAGACCACTGTGCCCAAGACTCTCCCTTCACCTAGGAGTCATGAAAACCACACCTGTCCCCCCGTGTACACAGGAGCCATCTTGGAGAGGAATCAGGGGGACACAAGTTAAGAGATCTTGGAAGCTTTTTTTTGGTCCTTTTTCCCAAAAGCTGAGCATTATCTAACAGGATTGTTTCCTTTATTAATTTGAACTAATATTTCTCCCAGATAGGGTTGATAGTGAGTGATTTTTTCCCCCACTGCTGGAGGTCAGAGGGAAGCCTACAATATTTATAGATTAAAAACACAGGAACAAATCTCAGTTGTAGTGTAAGCTACAGTTGCAACCCTTTATTTCTGAAATTTTTGCAGCATTTATTTTTGAAAGCTGTCATACATGTCTGTTTATTTACAACCAAAGTAATGCATTAGTGGACAATTTAAAAAACAGAAAATTTATCCTTCACATAGCATATATAGAAGCTGTATTCAAACATGAAAATGAACACAATTAATTCATCTAAATATTGATCTAATAAGAACAGGGTGTGTCCAGAGAAACATCATTTGCTTTTATAAGGAAATTTCTAGTTTAGATAAAGCATGATGAAATAACTTTCCTTTTCTTGGAGAAACAGTTTCAGAAAATGAAGAAATGACTACTGCAACTGGTGTGACAATATATTTTCAACAATTGAGTGACTCTTTTCTTGGCTATTTTTCCATTAGAGATTTCATCTAGAAAAAAACAAAAAAACAAGAATACTGGAGCCATTTTTTAAAAAAATCTCAATTCCATCAATGATAGTCCTCTGTGTAAAAGATAATCTTATTGAATTACAAGCCAATGGGCATATTTTAGCGACAAAGGCCAAGGAAGTTCTGGTGAACTTGATTAGCCTATTCTACAAATGGCAAAGACAGCAGTGGCGATTATGTGATTTTAGATTTTCTCACTTTTATACATCAAAAACGGTCTAGAAACTGATAATGAGATGAATATAGTTATTTCCAAGTAAAATGGCCTCATTTCTTCCATATCTTTGAACACCAAGCTACAGGAGAAGAAAATATTATTTTTATATGGCTATAATTTTTTTTTTGAGGAAGATTGGCCCTGAGCTAACATCTGCCACCAATCCTCCTCCTTTTTTTTTTTTTTTTTTTTTTTGCTGAGGAAGACTGGCCCTGAGCTAACATCCGTGCCCATCTTCCTCTACTTTGTATGTGGGACACCTGCCACAGCATGGCTTGCTAAGCTGTATGTAGGTCGGCACCTGGGATCTGAACCTGTGAACCCCAGGCCACTGAGGTGGAACATGCGAACTTAACCACTGTGCCACTGGGCCAGCCCCTATATGGCTATAATTTTATTGTGTTCCTATTAATTCAGGATTATAATAAACACTAATTATATTTCGTTCTATGGTTATAATTATCTAAAAAGTATTATCCTCTTTCAGAGGTTTATATTACATGGTATAAGAACATAATTTGAGACCAAAAGGTGCCAGCTGCTGTGAAGTTAAGGAGCAGGGTTCATTGTCCAACTGTCAGGACAGCCTTCCAAAGACCTGGTGCTTATGTCCCAACAGTAGCAACTCAGCACATAGCTCACTGCCCCAATGTAAAGGGAATTTGATGAAGGCATCCATTTGCCTTTTATTATAAACCATGTCTTATAAGATTTGATAGAATATAGTGCATGTTAAGGAGCAACTCAAAAAGCTGAGGCATTACATAATCACTCTTGTTTATATAAAACAAATGTAATAACTTTATCTAAATTGTAAGAGTGCATGTTGAATGCAAAATCATTTCAAGTAGGCATTCTTATCATGAGCAATTGGATCTTGAAGGCTCAGCATGTCTATGCCCAATGTATTTGCTCAGTGTCATTTCACTCTCCCTCCAGTGTTTTCTAGTTGGCACTTCCTGTACATCCATTTGCCACGGGCAGCTCCTTTCCCTTCTTCAGTGGCAACTGATCTTGTTTGAAAACAGTGGAGCTTTCACATGACATCTCAGCCTCTCTCTCTCCTTACTATCCCTCCTTTGTCCAGTTATTACATCTTCTCATGTTCCAATGCAGTACCAGATCCACTTTCAAGGCCTCTACCAAGGTCTCTACCAGGAGAAGATGCAGGCAGCATGGGAAATCCTCATGTGCATAGCATCTTATTAAAGCATACATTGGTTAGAGTTGTGTAATTAGAAAGATTGTCCGGAATCAAAGTCAATTTTACTGACAAAAATCAGTCTGCTTCTCTCAAGAAGAAAGTCTGTCTCAAACTGTCACATCTTCAGGTCCCAAGCTGTGCGGTTGGAGTATGAAAGCTTGCTTCTTGGGAGCAAAGGAGTTTGGAGTTCTCCCGGCTGCCCCAGCTGCTGTAGATGGCTAAGAGGTACATTTTGATTTCTATATATATCTGGGTGAGTCTGGCTGCCCACTTTAGCCCCTCAGCCACTCTTTCCTTCCCGCCTCCAGCAAGTGCCCACAGAAGATTCAGAATTGGATGTCTATATTCTCTTTTCACAGTTTCATCAATAAATAAGCAAAGTACTACAGCATGTTTACAGATGCTGCAAAGGCAAACATTTTCCAATCTCCACTCTGCCTTGCTGCTGCCAGAGTCTGAGACTCTCTACTTAGACCTTCTTGGTTTTGACTGAGACTGTGCCTCTTTGTATGTATCCTTGAATCACCTGAGCTCATGCCCCTCCATCAGTAACCAGAGACCTATCTGAAGGCTGCTCCCCTTGTCAACAAGCTCACACCAATTTTATGGATGTAAAATTTTACAGATATAGAAATACCTGATTAATGTCTGATATTTAACGAGAGATTTGGGAGAGACTATGCGTGAAATTATTTCTCGGTATGTTTTGGCTAACAAAATAATTTTGTATCAGGAACAGCTCCTATTAGGGGTACTTAGAAAAAAGGGGGAGAAAGGAAGAAAGCAATAGGCATAGGCAAAAAGAGGCAGAAAGAGTTGGCAGGAAAGGAATAGAATTTTTTGTAGTGAAATACTGCAAAGATGAAAGAAGATAATTGCGAGTAACCTAAGGCCTAAAAGTCTGTGGGATTTGAGGGAGTATGAGTAGAGAGAGTCCTGAAGAGCTGAGAAAATGGGAAGTGGGAGACGGAAGTCAACAGCCCCAGAGTTACACATCCAGAAAGATATTTGCAGCAAATATAGCTAAGTATCCACTGGATTCCATTTTCTCCTTCTTCCAAACTTCCAAAAATGCTCATTTGTTTAGAGTAGAATTATCTTCAGTTAAAAACGCTTGCCTTCCTAGATTCCCTTTCAGCCAAGTGTGCCGTGTGACATCAATGATATGTAGGCGAATGTCCCTACAGGCTTTCCCTCCCCAATGAACAAGGAAGTCCCTGGAAGAAAAGAACGTTGCTATTCCCCTTTGCTCTTTCTCCTTCCCGCTTTGTCAGAGGTCTTGATGCTGCAGATGCAGCAGTCATCTTACAACCATAAGATTGCAAGAAAACTACAGGATTGAGGTTAGAAGGAGCAGAAAGATGAAGGGACCATGATTCCTGATGAAAACCTTAAGGTGCAGCATTTTTTGTTTTTTGAAGCAGAGCACATTTCTAAAAGAGTAAGGGCACATTTTTAAAAGGGTAAGATTCATTTGGGAGGGAGATGAAAAAAGATACTCCTTCTGAAGATGTTGTTGGTAGCATCCTCCAGTTGATTCCATCTCCAAGCAACCCTGTGTACAGCAGAGTGGAACCCTACCCAGACATCTTGTACCATCCTCTCGTCTTCTGGCGCTGTCTCAGCCAAAGCTTTCCTGCTATTCTTGGGTCTTCATGGCCATTTTTCTCAGAAGCTGATGGCCAGGTCCTCTTTCTTAGTCTGTCTTAGTCTGGAAGCTCCACTGAAACCTGTCCACCCTGGGTGACCCTATGGATATTTGAAATATCCGTGGCAGAGCTTTCAGCATCACAGCAACACGCAGCTGCCACAATATGACAATGGACAAATGGTGGTGTGCTTCTCTGATGGGGAAATGAACCTAGGCTGTGGCAGTGAGAGTGTAGAATCTTAACCACTGGACCACCAGTCTGAAAATATTATCTGTAACAAAATAAAACTAATTAGACATCTCTAATGCTGAAATGGTAAGAGAGGGATAGCCAGTTAAATTTCCAGTGAATAAGGAATGATAAATGGAAATTAACTGTACATTACCCATATTATTCATGTAAAATCATTAAAATAGTGTGAATATCATTTCTATTTCTGGTTCTGTCATTGTATTTTAGTAAACCTAAAAATATAGAGGCTCAGGGGCTGGCCTAGTGGTGTAGTGATTAAGTTCGCATGCTCCACTTCAGCAGCCTGGGGTTCTTGGGTTCAGATCCCGGGCACAGACCTGCACACTGCTCATCAAGCCATACTGTGGCAGCATCCCACATACAAAGTAGAGAAAAATTGGCACAGATGTTAGCTCAGCGACAATCTTCCTCAAGCAAAAAGAGGAAGATTGGCAACAGATGTTAGCTCAGGGCCAATCTTCCTCACCAAAAAAATTAATAATAATAATAATAATATAGGGGCTTTTCTAAGTTTTCTTACAACCTGAGTCTGCCAAATTTTCCTATTTTTTTCTATAAGGTTTTAAGTTCTTCCGCCTCAAATAGTACTTCCTTGGGTGTTTCTGAGGAAGCTAAGTCTGCATGGGGAAGAACTCCTGCCTTATAATCCTTTAGGACTGTGAGCCCAAGGTTATACACATCCCAGCAATCGTAGTTTTACAGCCACTGGTTCTATTCTCTTTGCAGCTGTTGGAGTTTGGGTGCAACCTCTCTGGAATGAAGTTATTAGCTGGATAGAAACAAACACCTCTGACAATGCTATTCACCTTGAGGATTCCTTAAACTCTTTGTTGTTTAGATAAACCCTAATTATACACACACAAGGTATGTTATGGAGAGTTAATTACAGACTCCTGAGAATCTAAGAATGGGTTGCTAGCCCAGTTTTTCTGATCCCTGAATCATGCTGTTTCATAGATTCAACCTACCTTAGGTAAACTTAGTATTTATTTTTGATAATGCAACAAGTATAAATATAAGACACATTTCCAAGTGGCTTCCTTTAAGAAATTTGAATATGTATTTGTTAACACTAATATGTAGTAAAAAGAATATGCCTCTAAAATTTGGACAACAAATTGAAAAAATGATGTTCCTTTTCTTTGAATAAAAAGCAAATGCATTTAAAGTATATACATAAAGCAAAAGTTGGTAAAAGAAATCTATCAGAAGGGAAAAATGATCAATTCCATTTAAACTAACAATTTCAGAATTATATTAGTTTCTTATTCAGAAGTGTATTAGGTCAACTTAAGTATTATTTATTACACCAGAACTACCAACACCTTTGTTACCCAGTTTGGAAGAAGGAACATGGATCAGATGTCAGTTCCACCTTAAATAAAATAAGTCGTTTCCTTTCATTTTAACAGTTGAAATTTAAGAAAGAAAATGGACCAGATAGGGATATGATCGTGCAAGCAGGAAATGAACGTGTTCCAAATGGCAGCATAGTTTAATGAGACCTCCAGGTTTTTTATTCCAAGGGTTGGCTCAATACTTCATTACACAGAAAGTGTGTTTGATCAGGTGAGACCTTCAAATCTGAGCTCCTCTGTGGTCAGGGGAATGCTAATGACTGTCTGACAACTTGTCACAGACATTGGATTTTTTCCCTAGTATCCCTGGCCGGTTTTCCTTCTACCTGGTGGCTGATATGTGCAGACTGCCAGCAGGCACTATACCTACCATCTTGGGAAGACTCTATTTCCAGCAAGCCTTCTTTTACTGTTATCTCTACATTGCGTCTCTATTCCAGGTCGCTCTAGAATTTATAGCCCTATGATTTTAATTTGCATTTTTGTTATATTACTTTATATGACTCTTTTTGCTACTTCGTGAATCTATTTCTGATCTCCCCAGGACATCAAAGTGCCTGGAGGGTCTGACTCTCTTTGATGCGGAGAAGTTCCCCAGAGGCCATGCCTTTGCTTTAGTTCACAGCACTCTGGGACAGTGTTTCTACCCCAACCTCTCCTGCAGACCAGCGAATGACCTAAACTATTGAGTAAAGAAGAGAAGGAAGGGAGTGGGAAGAAGCGAGACCCAAGACAAATCACAATACCAGTCCCCAAAGAGGGGGAAGGTGCTAGACAGGAAACCTTTGCCTCTCAGGTGTTATCATCTGTCAGAGAGAACTACACAGAGCTGGTCATCAACCAACATCAACCGCTTACTTTTACTTTGGGGTAAAATTATCTTGTATACAAATAGTAAGGATTCTTATAATGATATACTATGCCTAAACAACATCCTCAGATGGTAGTAGCAAATTAGGGGTGTGACAGGGAAGTGCTTCACAAATGTCCCAGCTCAGGGTGCAACCGTGAGTTTGTTCCAGTCAGTTCATGTCCAAGTGCAGGGCTGGGAGCTTTCACTTCTATTCCTCCACCCTCCTTGGGGTGTCTAAGCCCAAGTCTCAGGGAGCTGGTTATTCTGGTTTTTAAAGAGGGCATTGTCCACAAGAATAGTTCCAATGGAGCTGAGTGATGTCTTGGGGCATGATGGGTGGGCATCACCCCTACTGGGGCCTACGGGTATAGTACAGCCTACTGTGCATGGTAAGGAGGAAGGGTACTATTGTTTCTCAGCACACGCATGCATGGTGGGCATCAGAGTGGTGTGTGTGCTGGGAGTCATCTATTGTTTTGTCGTGACACCTAGCGTACAGAACAGTGTATACACCAGTGAACACTGGGAGGGTACGTACAAAAGCTGAGGGCTTGTAGCAAAACAAGGGCTGAGCAGATTGGTATGGTTGTGCCAGGAAATCCATCAAAATGGAAAGTAGGGAGTGGAACCTCAGGTCTAAGGTCTTGGTTAAATCCCAAAAAACTGCTCGTTGTGCTTCTGTTGCAGACAATGCATCGTAGTGAATGGAGCAGAAAGTGAGACCATGAGGATGAATAAAAGGAATGAGAATAGTGTGGCTGAGATGAAGTGTACAGGGAGTCAAGAATGAGTGGTTTGTTGTCATGCCAATGGTCCCATGTAGGCAGAGCATGTGGATGGGAGGCCAAGGACGTGAAAATGAGTAAAATGTTGAATACTTGGGTCAAGGGTGCTGGGATGATCAGGGTTACCAGGATGCTGGCTTTTTACTCTTTGGAATGTTTATCCCTCACCCCCACCCCAACCAGAAAACGAGCTCCTTGACTTGTTCACTGCTGTCTCCCCAGCTCCTGAAACAGCCTGGCATAAAGCAGGTGTGCAACAAATATTTGTTGAGTGCACGATTATTTAAACTGGCTGGTATTCCTTCGCACTCTCATTGTTGGAGAGATGAAGAAACAGCCAGCCTACAAAAGCCGCTTCTAGACTTAGAAGCAATAAGAAACCACACATTCCAATAGAGCAGAGAACCACTCTTGTGTTTCTTCCTCTCTCTATCTTTCCCTGTCCCCAACACTACTTTTTTGCCCCTGACCTGCAAAAGATCTGTTCTGTCCATGCTGTCCCAACACCAGCCCTCAACATGATTTCCCCCATCCTACTCCAACTCTGTTTTACCACATGATGGGGCATCAACCTACTCCTCCATGCAGGGAGCTATTCTCAGCACCACTGAGTTTGCTGGTAACTGGGAGTGATTCTTTCTGAACAGGTGAAGCCTGAATGAAAACCAGAGACAAGGGCTAGAGGTGGATGGCGCCATCCTGGAGGACGCTTTATATCTCCATGAATTTCACCTGCTATTAAACGGTGAACCAGCCCTACTGATTCAACGCCTTGGCTTGGTGTACAAGCACATTCAGCAAAACTTCAGAATGGCCCAGGGTGACTGCCTGCAGTAACTCAGTTTTTCCCCTGGCCAGATGTAGCGTTGGCACATCATCCGGTTATGTAGGATTCTTCACTGCAGTAGTGCACATCTCCTTTACTCAGTTCATAACTGAGGACCCTTAGCTGTTCTCTCACAACTTCTTTGAAATTAGGTGGTGATAAATAAGATAATTCACTGTAAATAGCTTTATCCAAAAAATAGCAAATATGGAGAATCCACAGCAGGTACACCTTTCATTTTCCAAGATCCCATAGGTAATATGAAATTCTTTAGAAATGTGGACAGATTTTGATAACATCACAATCAAGATTCTATCAAATCATTAGTATCCCCTAGATTGTAAATTTTTCGAGCTATTCCTCTCTGCCCAAGCCCCAGGCCTCACCCAGAGCCTAAGATAATGACTTTCTCAGAGTCCTTACCAGATAGACACTGGCCAGATGAATGAAAGTATTCATTAATCAATGTGACAGAAAGAATTTGAATAAATGAGTCCTATTTTCCTCAGTCTAATAGGAAAGAAGCAACCTGATAAAAACATGTGTAAGTTTGATAGAATTCGTGAATTCTCTTGAGTTTTTAGAAATCTGCAATTTCATTTCCCAGACCCAAAGAGTATATTATGGCTTAGCATCAGATTTTTTGTGCAGTTAGGTACTTCTGTGCATTTTCTTTGTTAACCAATTTGGAGTCCTTCTCTCTGACTTTCACTATAGTATCCATGAATTATATTGATTGAAAAAAGATTTGAAGTCAGTGAAGGAAATAAGACCCCCCCATGATGAGGCTGCGGATGGTGATGAGAATGGAGGGGAGGAGGATTACAAGACATGACTAACTATGTTTTGATTTGCAAGATGGCTCTCTAGCGTGTGACTATCTCTCTCCACTTGTGTCAACTTTGTGCTGGCAGAAGATATTCAGAGCAATGTGTGATTGGAAAATTCAGAGGTGAATGTACCAGGGGAAGAAAAGATACATTTCGATGTTGCTTTTTCACTTTTTCGATGAGGATCTGATCCTTTGGTGCTTTACTTGGTCCCATCCCACTTTTTCTGGAGCTATGGCTGAGAACTTGCCCCTAATTATAAGATTCTGGCTGTTGAAGCTGCTGTTTATGCCCGAACAACTACTCAGAATATCACTGTAATTACATGTTTGCCTTTCTGAGCTCTTCAAAAATAGAAGCATGACTTATATTTTGGGAAAGGTTAAAAAAGTGCTTAGTGCTAAAAGAAAAAAATAAAAAGGGCTAAAAACTTGCTAGTATTTCATTATAGTTCTATGTTTTAAGATTCTCTTTATTGCAGTGATAATACCTTGAATCTATAAAATTCTGTAATGTTTTCACCCTTGTCATATGTACTTTCCCCACGGGAATATGATGTAGGCTCGCTGGTTATCATTATGCTCAATTTGCAGGTAAGAAAATAGAAGGAAAGTGACTTGTCTTGCTCTCTGTCTTCTCTCTGTGTCCACAGTCTCTGTGGGAACTCTTCTGTCACTGTGGACTCCATGCTTTTATGCGTGGGTGGAAGACTGACAAATTGTTATCCTTAGCCTCGATCTCTCTTTAGGGCTCATGCCCCACGCATCCTCCTGGATATTGTCCACAGATGTTCCATAAGAATATTGAAATGAGTATTTGAAAACTGAACATGTCTTCTTAACTCAGATCTTATCTCCATTTGTCCTGGTAAATGGCCTTGCTACCCAACCAGTCACCTAAGCCAAAGTCCTGGCCTTCAGCCCTCCGCCTCCATTATTTCTCTCTAATATGTGTTTCTTCCTCCTCTTCTTCCTGCCGCTGCTTAGTTCAGCTCTTTCCAATCTCTTCCATGGACTACTGACATTATGTTCTGATTGTTCTTCCTCCTTCTAGCCTGGACTAATCCAGTACGTGGCTGCAGAGGACGAACTTTTTAAATCACTCATCTAAAATTATTACTTTCCTAATTAAAATCCTTAAACAGCTTCCCACAGCCTGTAGAACAATATCTGAATTATTTCATATGGCATATGTGATCTCGCTTTCACCCACTTCTCCAGCTTCATAAACTCCAAGCCTCTACATATGTATACCCTACCCTCTTATTTATAGTCCGCTGAAAGAGTTAGACGCTTTGATTCACATCTAGGACAGTCTGAGGCAATAAGAAACTCATATGAGTCAATTTATATAACATTCTTGAAATGACAAAATTATAGAAATGGAGACTAGGTTAGTGGTTTCCAGGGGTTAAGGAGAGGGTGGAGGCAGGAGGGAAGTGGATGTAGCTATACAACAGTAACATAAAGGATCCTTTTGGTGATGGCAATGTTTTGTATCTTGATTGCATTAATGTGAATATCCTGGTTGTGATATGGTATTATAATTTTGCAAGATGTTACCATGGGGGAAAAATGGGTAAAAAGTACATGGGATCTCTCTCTTGCTCACTCTATTATATTTTTACAGCTGCATATGAATCTACAATTGCCTCAAAATAGAAAGTTTAATGAAAAAATAACTGCCACAAATATTATAATAAACATAGGTTGGTTTGACTAAATATTTCCAGGATTATTGAAGACTAAATCTCAGTACCACTATTTACTAGCAACACCACCACTATTTATTAGGTACTGTCAATGCAAAATAATCAATAGCCATTGTCGACAAAAATAATCCATAACCAATCTATAAATGAAAATTTGGGTGAGTTTATTCTGAGCTGAAATCTGAGGACCATGGCCCGGGGCCTTTCTTACCGAAGGAAGAAAGGGAGCCAAAGAAGTGAGGTATACAGAGTGGTTGTATACCCCCAAACAGGACGTTTCACATATGATTGAAATGTCCCTCCCACAATAGTCACAAGATTGCCCTGTCGGCACAGTGCTTGATGGACACAGCAGGTAGTGGTCTGCTATCTCGGAGGGGAGGGCGTAGCAGGAGGCAAGCCTATTGTCTCCAGCTGGGTGGTCACAGGTGAGCGCAGCAATCAGTTCCTAGCCTAAGGAAAGATGCTTAATCCTTAAGGGAATGCCAATGTTGGAGGGGGAGGGAAGTTGCACCTTTATCTCAAGGGCCTTTGTTCTTGCCGTAGGGAATATCTAAAGCAGATATGCAATGCATGCTCAATAGCCACGGTCAGGCCGTTTTGGAAAGACAAGGTCAGGCCGAATTAGGTTTATACCAAATGGCTTCCTCATATTCTCCAATATATCCTATTGCTTGCCATTTTTATTTGTCACCATTCTATAGATGACAGAGACAAGGTGAGTTTTACTTGAGCCAAGGTGAGCATTATAACCCAGGAAGGCAGTTTCCGCCAAGGAAGAGAGCCTTCCAGAGAAGCATGGTTTTCAGCACAGTCTTAAACCTTTTTAGAACAAAGAACATGCATTGAACATGCCCGGGATACATATTCATCAAAGTTTCAAAGAGTTATTCAGTTGCAAATTAGCAGGTCAAGGTGACCCTGATGTCCGGGAAAGGGAACTTATCTTCAGGAGTACTAATAAGGCGTTACCCATAGTGGCGCTGTAGGAGAGGAAGTATGCATTCTTTACTCTAATAGTTAAAGCAGATGTGCAATGTATGTTTGATGTCAGGCTTCTTTAGTTCAAGCCAAATCCATTTTGAAGGAGATTAGCTACCCCCTATACCCCAATATGTGAAAATCTCTTGTCAGTACTTATGAGCAGTAGCCATAGCCTTAACTTTTCCAAGCCTCAATTCCCCTCCCATGTTTAGTGGAGGACAATAACATTTTGTAGCAAAACTTCCAACTGATGTTCTGAGGAACACTGATATCACAAATATGGGGTGGAAAAATAATTTTCCCTTTACTTTTCTAGGTTCTTGGCTAAGACCCCCACCCCCCCGTAAATAAAAGACAGATTAACAGAAGAAAAAAAAATTGTAATTGTGTATAATTAGAACTAATTATGTACTTAAGTTAATTGGATTAATTAGATTTAAATTAATTTGAACTTTTAAATTTAAAAGTAATTAATTAATTAATTATGGGAGCCCCGCTAAGATATGAGACTCCAAAGGCAGCTGGGCATCCTGGGCTAAGGAAAGGGAGAGGGGCTGGGGCTTCAAGGAGGGGAAGGCCATTCAGGAGAAGATGAGAGAGGAAATGGTTGGTGGTGACAAAGGTTGCTCTGCCCTGCAGAGAAGTCTCTCAGGTGAAAGAGCCATCTCTGGTGACAGATCTCCTCCTGGTACAGGCCCCCTGCCTCATGTAAATTCCCCTTGCAAAAGGGGGACTTCTTCAGAGCTGCTCCTGTGCCTGCAGTTTCTCAAAAGAATCAGCTCAAAATAACTCAAAATGATCCTTATGCCAAAGAGGCACGTTTTGGGGTGGCATATTCCGCGATCCTTCACAAATATGTTACAAAGATGCCAAGATATTGGCTGGAGCCTCTGGGCTGCTCACCTTTGCCTTTGGGCAGCCTTGCCTGTTTATTCAGTATGCTGAGCAACAGTTACTATTTTGCATGTGGGTCATGACCTGAAAAAGGTCATGTGTAAAAAGCCAGCAGAGGGTCTGGACTATAGAAGACATTAAGAAGCATGTTACTTACTGTTTTGTAAGTGAATGACTTTTTCTCAAAGGAAGATAATAATATCTCATATGTATTGGGCATTTACCAGGCATTAGGTACTTTAGGTACTGTACCTTGTCTCCTTTAAACCTCACAATGATTTTATGGCTAAATTCTATTATCTACGAAGAGACAAACCACAGAGAAGTTTATTAACTTCCTCAATATCTTATAGTCAGTAAATGATTAATCCAGAGGTGTTCATATCAGGGCCCAAATTCTTACTTGAGGGTCCCCACATTCTGCAAAGTCTAGTACTCCTGGTGAGTGAAAGGCTGATCTTTATACATATGGGAGAGTCTAAAGAGTGTGACTCAGAGTAGGTTGAAGACCCACAAAGGCTTCATTTGGATTGACAGATAAATACAGTTGCAAATACCTATGAGAAGTAACACTTTAGATACTGTTAGTAAATGTCTTTGGGATGAGGTGATTTTTTCATATTTTTGGGGGAAGAAACTTAAGTAACGTCAAGTCTGAGACCTCAATAATGATATCAGTTTGGTGCTTTTTGCAGCCTCACAGCAGACAGAAACAAGAAGAAGGGGAAGACAGAACTCAGAAAGAGGAGATCCAGTGCTCCTTCGCTGTTTTTCCTAGCATAGACAGAATTCTCTTTCTAGATAGAATGGGAACAGGGCGATGTGAGCACTTTGTAGATATTTAGTCAAAGGAGTTACCATTTCTTTCCATCCCTTTCAACAATCCTCACTGCCTGATACAGACTAACTGGCAGTTTTCTAAGAAATGACAGAGAATATTCTAGCTAACTTAATGGACAATATACCAAAAGGGGACAAGGAGCCCTGCACAGCCTTAAAGTGACAATAGTTAAATAAAATATAATAATCAACTTACAAATGAAAGCTTTTTTGAATTACCACAGAATGTGAGCAATTTCCGTGTATCTGATGGTTGCTTTGGATATAGAGTGACTGAGTCAGGCCTCCGGTTTCCCTGAGGGTAGAAAACATATTGCCAAGGCGGATGTTTCACTAGTGCAGAGGAGGGAGAAATACTCTTCTACCCTCTAGGTCCTTCTGGCTGGACTAAGAATTAAATTAACATAGACAGAATAATAGGAAAAAATCAAATGAAGTTTAATAACATGTACACATGGGAGAAACCCAGGAAAACTGAGTAGCATGCCAAAATGGCTGAATCCAGCACCTAAAATACTATCTTCAGCTAAAGATAAAGGAGGATATTGGAAATAGTTTGGGTCTTCAAAGGGGAGGAAGGCAATTCACGTGGAGATGGAAAAGCAAATGTTTGCCAAACAAATGTTTGCTGGGCAAACAATAGACATTGGGACCTGAGAGAGAACTTGATCAAATGGGCCTTGCTAGGTGCCTCCCCGTCTACCATACCTAGTTCATATTATACTATAATTATCTTCTTATATTGGCTCCTTCCTGCAACAGGCCTTTTATCTTAAATTCCTTTAGACAATTAGGGGGAAGTTCAAAGTTTCTTTCTGAGTCTTCTGTTCTTAAAAATAATCAAGCCAGAGAGGCACATTTTGGGGTGGCAAATTCTGGTCCCCCATGCTAGCTATCAGTGGGGTGATTTCCTTTCCTTTGCAGTGCATTCAATGCTATCCACTTTAAAACAACAAATGCTTATTGAGCACCTACCGTGTACAAGGCAATCTGGTAGACCTGAGAAGAGAAAGAAAAATAACTCTCAACACTTTCTCTCAAGAAGACAATGAAGAGGAACAATATGTGTGCAAATGTTACAATAATCTATGGTAGAATGAGTGAGTGAGCACATCTGGCCCAGGGGGAAAAGCTATGTCTCAAGTTTGAGACGACATTGGAAAGTAGGCATGATTCAAAAGACTGAGACAGGGGAAGGAATTTCCAAGAACAGAGAATAGTGCCCATCAGGATATAAGACAAATAATCTTGTAGTATTTTCAGTGAAGATGGGTAATATGGTTGACCAGAATTTAAAGGATCAGGGCCTGGTAGGGCTGGTCTGTGCCTTCAATACGGTAATCTCTAGCCACATGGGGCTACTGAGCCTTTGAAATGTGGCTTGTCCAAATAGAAACCTGCTGTAAATGTAAAATACACACCAGATGTTGAAAACTTAATTTTTAAAAATCTCATTAATATTTTTATGTTGCTTACATATTGAAATCATATTTTGGATTATAGAGGAGGAAAAAATTTTCTTTTTCCTCTACCCACTTTAGGTTCTTTTGCTGAGGCCCTACAAATTAGACTGACAAAAGACAGATTAACAAGAGTAAACAAATAGAATTTTATTAATACATGCATTGCACATACACACAGGAGTACTTGGTGATGGGTGACTCAAAGAGGTGCTTAGAACTTGGGCTTATATAGCACCTTAGCAAAGAACAGTAAGTTTGTAGACAAGCAAACAAGTGGCAGGACAAAGGAAAGAGACTTTGAGCTTCTAGGGTGGAAAATTGTGGGAAGGCAAATATATGGGGAAACTAGTGGAAGATAAGGATTGTTTTAGCAAGATTTGTTTGTGTAGATTCCTCTGGTGCTGTCTCTGGGCTGACAAGAGTCTAGAGATGTCTCCAGTGACTAAGAATCGTCCTGCCTTTCCTAGGCAGAGAGTTTTTCTTATGTCTGCTTTTTTTTGATTGCCTTCAGCCAAAATAATCCTTGTGCCAGGATGGCATACTCTGAACCCCTTAAGGATATATTGAATTAAATAAAATATATTATTAAAATTAACTGCATCTGTTTCTTTTTACTTTTTGAATATTACTCAGAAAATTTTAAGTTATATGTGTGACTAACATTATTTTTCTATAGAATAGTCCTAGGGCAAATTATGGCACACTTTGAACATCAGACAAAGTCTTTGAACGATGCTAACCCTCAGCATTGGATTTTTGACGATGTGAGGTGCATATGACACCATCAATGAGGTAGGGCATTTGCTGCTATTGTGATGATAACATGCAGCAAATAGGACTAAGAATTGGAAAAGGGCAGGAATATAACTGCTCTGTTTCAGTAGGTGGTTTTGGTTTTATTCATAATAGAAATAGATGAGAAAGGTGCTAATGATAGTGCTGCTGTGGCAGGTAAAAGGAAAGGCAGTAACTCTCAAGAAAAACTAGAGGTAATCCAGTACTGGATTTGAGCTGTTTAGATTTTGTAGAAAATACTTTATCATTGAAATTTCTGTAGGAAAAACATTCTTTACTACTAGTCTAAATATCTCTAGCCTGTAACTTCCATTTTCCCCAGAAATTATAGTTTTTAATGGAAGTTTAAAAACTGAAGGTTGCTTAGGGACCCAGTTATTGAGGGTTTTGGGGGTTTTTTTGGTGAGAAAGATTGTCCCTGAGCTAACATCTATTGCCAATCTCCCTCTTTTTGCTTGAGGAAGATTATCCCTGAGCTACATCTGTGCCAATCTTCCTCTAGTTTGTACATGAGATGCTGCCATAGCATGGCTTGATGAGCCATGTGTAGATCCATGTCTGGGATCTGAACCTGTGAACCCCAGGTGCTGACGCAGAGCATGCGAACTTAACCACTACAGCACCAGCTGGAGTTTTTAATAGCATCTGAAATTTACTTTAAGTACTTCATCATAGATAGTGTGATACGTAGGTATCCGTTTAAATTAGTTTTAATCTCTACTCACAGAGATGTCTGTTAACACCTGAAGTAAACATAAATCCACACTTGAAAAGTGGGTAGCACGTGAAAGATGCTATACTCTGGATGATATTTCTCCAAGAGCTTCAAAAATTGCTACCTGAATCTGCACTGAAGGGGATTTAATGGCATAGTATAACGGGGAAATGGATGATGTGCCACCTGAGGAGCCTGGCGGCCTAACGCCTTGGGGAAAACTCCTAGATTTGGAATTCTGTCCTGCATTTCTTCTCTTAGCGGAAGATTCTCTGTCTGACCCAATTAGGCGGTTAGCTGATCTTCAGTCAGAATGTTTTCTCATTTTGTCTGGGTGTTAGCCTTTCACACAGAGAGCTCGTTGGAATTCCTCAATGTTCGGAGAGTTAGAATTTCACTGAGCCTACAGGGCAAGAAGTGTGAGTGTTTGGGAGTTGGTTTGTAATAGATATTTGCATACTGTCTTGGTCTGAGATTTATCTTCGTGGGAGGTTATGGGAAGACCTGTAGCTCAGTAACCACACATCCTGGTTGGCCCAGGAGAGTCCCAGTTTACACTTACTGTCTAGTCCTCATTATTAATAACACTACCTTTCACTGTTAAAACTGTCTGAGTTTGAATGATAAATTATATGGTTACTCTTTTTGTGGTGTTTTTAAAATAGGTCTACAGATTCTTTGCTATTCTTCCCTTCAAGAGGTGGAACCTAGTTCTTCACCCTTTGACTATGGGCTGGATTAGTGACTGGCTTCTACAGGCTAGAATAAGGCAGAAGTGATGGTGCATGACTTTGGCATAGGTCATAAAGGCACTTACTCCTTGCTCTCATTTGGATCACTCACTCTAGGAGGAGCTAGCTGCCATGTTTTGAGCTTTTTGTAAACAAGGAATCTGAGATTTGGGTAAAGCAGCTTGCCTAAATCCCCACAGCCAGGTTGTAGTGGAGCCAGCTCTCAACCCGTGTCCGACTCCAAACCCACACTCTTAAAAGAATAAAAAGTACGCTCTACTGTCTTGCAAAAAAGAATCCACAAAAATGATGTAACGGAAATTGTGGCGAAAGTCCATAAGCAAATGCAGAAAGACTTTGTCTGAAAGGGATAGCAAACCTAAGATTGCATATGCTGTTTTTAAACCATCTTATTTTTCAAAATATATTCACACAGTTCAAAAGACATGAAATGTATTTCAGTGAAATGTCTCTCTCTTACCTCTGCTCCCAGCCGCCCTAGTGCCCCTTCCTGAGGACAACCAACATGACTAGTTTCTTGCATATCTTTCCAGAAATATCCTATGCTTGTACAAGACCATATATACATATCACCACCGCTATTTTTTTTTTACACAAATGATAGCATAGAATAAACACTGTTTGGCTACGTACCTTTTTACCTCATGATGAATTGTGGATGTCATTCAGTATCAGTACATAAAAGTATTGTTTTTATAGCTACCTTATAGTCCAGTGAATTGTGTAAAATTATTTAATGAATACTCTTTCAATAATCATTTTAGTTATTTTCAACACTTTCTCATTAAAAAAAAAAAATGCTGTGATGAATTACCATGTCCACATGTCATTTCTAGATGCGGGTTCTTAGCATCCTAGTCCACCCCACTGTCCTGACGCGCTGAAGAGTCGACCCAAGGGCATTATGGACTAAACTATTCACTAGCTCAAAGTTAAACTATTCGCTATGATGGGTACTGAAACTATTGGTTTCCTTTTCTATTATTCTGAGAGTGGGATGAGGGCAAAAGAGGAGAACTTTCTTTTATTCTCAGATAAATTCATAGACATTTATATTCTAACCCACTTTACCAGAAAATAGCTGATGCAATGATTGAAACTTGGCAGGCTTATGGGTTTTGGTATTCAACACAGTCTCAATTTTCTGTGCACCAAGGATATAGTGGATGCTTTTTATATAAATACCTTTAAGTCTTTTCTTTAAACTTCCCCCTTCCTCTCCATCCTCTCTGCCTGTTCCCTTCCTCCTCCTTTAGGTGTCCAACTGTCCAGGCCTGAAAGCTGAGATTCGTCCCTGCTTCCCCCTTCTTTCTCACCCTATATTGTAGTGCAATGGTCAGAAGAGCTGGAAGTGACCCTACGTGCTCACTCCTGGTTGCCAGGACAGTGAGCTATCTGAGATGGGAAGGAGGCTCCTTCTCAGTAGAAGAGGCTGCACTCACACCGACTACTCAGGGGCCAGTCCCCTCCTCCCACTCCTTCCTCTCACCCCATGCAACTCCCCATGGGCCCAAGGTTTCCACATCCTGGACAACTGGCCTTGCCAGGCAAGTTCTGTAAACACTAGCCTCCCACAGAGACTCCACATTATCTCCTTCCTCTTGCAACAGGCGGCTTTCCCACATTTGCCCTATAAAAAGGAAGGGTACCTATGGGGTTCAGGACACAGTACCCCAAAATATGCCACCTTGGCCTATTGAATAGTTTAAGCTAAAGGAGTTTGAGAAAATGGGAGAAGCAGGAGGGTCGCTCTGACCACCCCCCGCCCCCTTCTCTGCTGAAACAGGTCACAAAACCCTCATGTGAGTAGTGCCTTCTCTATACCTGGAGGAAAGGAGCATCCTTCTCTCTGAAGACCAGGGATGTGGAGAAGAATCCTAACAAACAGGCCTTGCTAAGTTTTCCCCAGTTTACTACACTTACCTCATTCTCCTTAAAGACTATCGTAGTTCTACACAACTGCCTACTCTTCATCAAAACCTAGCATAAAAATACTCAAGTCTGTTTCTTCAGGTGTTCAGTTCCTTATGAAACCTCCCATGTCACATAAAATTTATATTAAATAAATTTGTATACTTTTGTCCCATTAATCTTCATCAGTTTAATTTTCAGATCCAGCCAGGGACCTAAGACGGTTGAGGAAAATTTTTCCTCCCCTACAGTATCAAGGGGCCTGTTGCCTCTGTTGGAACATAGACCCATGCTGCATATTCAGCAGAGGGCCCTGCCCAGGACTCCTCTCTGTGGGATGATGGGAGAACAGCTGTCTCTTTCCTTGATGACCCACCTCAGTAACTCTTCCTTTCCTCCAGTAAAGCTTCTCCCTTAATCCATACTGTGTGGCACTGTGGAATTTGTCCTGAATGCTGACACAAGATAAGAGGTGACCACAAAGAGACCCATCTTGCATGACAGGTGACCAGTCAGTCCCCAAATCCTATAGTAGCTGGTTTGTTGAATGACATGGGCTTGGTGGGTGTAAGCAGGATGTAACATTTTTCCTTCTCACCTCCCCCTCCAAATCTGCCCTGTGGATCCACTCTAGGCCAGCTCTGCATGAAATCTTGGCAAGTTCTGTCACCTTTCTGGTCACTGTCACTTAATAAAAAGTCCAGTCCAGTTGACCAGGCTGCAGGGCTCAGGGGACACAATGGAAGTCCTTGTCATCTGAGTTGTACCTGCAGCCTCCAACCACCTTCCCACCCACCTATACACCTTCCCGCTCCCCGAGGTGGGAAAAGACTTTCAAACAGCTTCACACCTTCCAACAAAGAGTAGGAGGTGACCTACCTGACAGCAGCCTGCTACCAAAATCCTGGGGGCAATAGAAAGATATAAGGGTGAGAAGCACCTTCCTATATGGGGTAAAACCAAGCTCCATGGACCAGATCATGTCAATATGAGAAATTAGTCAGAATCGTTCAAAGCATCTAGCTGAAAGTTCATCAGCTTCTTCCTTCTGGTGAAGGGATGCTGATAATGAGTGTTGCCATGCCAATTTCTGAAGTGTACAAAAATGAGGAGGATGAAGATGGACTCCTCTCAGGAGATATTCAGCAAGAAAATGCCCTTGTAGGACTAACAAAATGCATCTGTTCTAGAATGCTTTAAACCCTTACCAAGGATAACAGGGATGTTACAGTATGTGACTGATCAATTCACCTAATCACAGGTCATCAAAGCAGCGGTGTTCCCACCTAAGAATTTTAGGAGGTGGCTTTGGTATTTCAAGCAGAAAAACTGAACTCCAAATGAGCTTTGGAAAAAGCTCAGCTTTGGAAAATCTACGTTATTTAACCTAGGCTCTCTTGTTTTCACGTTTAAAAATAAAATACTTTGCATTTTAAGTTGTCATTAAAATAGACCATGGCGTTACTTTAGTACTCTTTTTTCCCCCCGATAAGAACTTGCAATTCAAGCAGCAACTTAAAGTCATCAGAGGGACGTTGTCTTTAGGTTCACAGAAGCTGCTCACCTTTTATAGAAAGTTTCTATTCATCTAGAGAAATCTCCATAAGAGGATCTTTAAAGATAAGTTGTCAAGTGTAAGCCCCCAAAACTCATTTACCATAGTACTTGGCAACAAGCAGGATACATAGGGGTGTATAAAAAAAATCCTGACTGTGAATGGCTGTTCAAGGTCCCTGATTCCTTACAGGAAGTAGACCAAAAGTTAACTTTCTTTCAGTGCTAAGTTCTTATTTGGTTTGTTCTCTGGATAAACACACACACACAAAAATGCTGCTTAATAGGAACCTTGAAAACTTTATAATTTTGGTCTAGCTTCTAAAAAGTCCCCAGAGAAAAAAGGAGTAGCATTTCTTCTGTTTTGAGATTGTCTCTAAGAACTCAGACTAGTGCCTAATTTGGTAAACAAACAAACAGTTGTATCAGTTTCATTAGTGGTAGAAAATTTGGATTACAAAAATGAAATTTAGATGTACTCCTTTCTCTTTGTGGTTTAAAGCCGTACATAATTCATGTTTTATGTTAAGTGAGTGACTAAAATATGTATTAAAATTTTCTCACATTTTTAAGAGTACTTCAATAATCACCATTAGATGAAACAACCATCGAAATTCCCCCATTCTAAGTGCGTATCAATTATGAAGTAAATGTAGCAAAAGAGCCATATGTTCTTGAAAAATCAAGAATTGAACATCTAAGTTCAACATAGAATAAACAACTTGGTGCTTCCTGCTTCTTGCATGGGTTTACTCTTGACTGTTTTCATGGCGGTATCACAGAAGATTCACGGTAACGCCACGTTAGACTGTAGATGTAGCAGGTCAAAACTCATCCTTGTGTACTTAGGTGTTTGTGGAATACCTGTATCTCTTAGTGACAGTTATTTACTGTAATGGCAGGGAGAAGGCAATACCACTGGTATGGGCACTCAACTGACCATGACGGGATCCCCAACTTCCTGTCACTTACTCTTCCCACTCCATGCATCTGTCCACATGGCTAATATGTAATATGTATATTTTTCACATTATGTAAATTCTTTTTTTTTTAAAGATTTTTTTTTCCCTTTTTCTCCCCAAAGCCCCCTGGTACATAGTTGTATATTCTTCGTTGTGGGTCCTTCTAGTTGTGGCATGTGGGACGCTGCCTCAGTGTGGTTTGATGAGCAGTGCCATGTCCGTGCCCAGGATTCGAACCAACGAAACACTGGGCCGCCTGCAGCGGAGTGCAAGAACTTAATCACTCGGCCACGGGGCCAGCCCCTCATTATGTAAATTCTTAATCAGCCTTTTTTATTTAGATTACATACATCATTATATTTGACATTCTTATACCTACTGTGTGATCAATAAGATTCCTATAAGACATACTGCTTTAAAAAAAAAATACCATACCCAGAAGGGTGACCTAAACCCCACAAAGGTGGGTGGCCACTTTATTTATAGGAGTCTTTTTTTTTAAAGATTGGCACCTGAGCTAACATCTGTTGCCAATCTCTTCTCTTTTTTTTTCCCTTCTTTTCCCCAAAGCCCCCCAGTATGTAGTCGTATATTCTAGTTGCAGGTCCTTCTGGTTGTGCTATGTGGGACGCCGCCTCAGCATGGCCTGACAAGTGGTGCCATGTCCGCGCCCAGGATCCGAACCAGTGAAACCCAGGGCGGTGAAAGCAGAACAGGCGAACGTAACCACTTGGCCACGGGGCTGGCGCCTATTTATAGGATCTTTAAAACAAGTTTTTAATGAACTAAGGTGAATAAAGGCACAACTAACAACTCTCCAAAGAAAACAGTCCAGTCCAGGGTAACAGTGAAACTCAAAAGTCACTTCCAATTTAAAACTTTTCCCCTTGCCTCGGTCAGGCCCACTTCAGGCTGAGAAACGTGCAGCCGGGAGGATAATTTAGTTTTAGGATTCTTCTTTAGTGTTTGTTTTACCTACTTCCCAGCATTTGGATACTGTTTTTGGCCCCTTCAGCAATAGAGCACCAGAAGATTGGCAACCAGAAGGAATAGGCACAAAATATTTCAGTTGAAAGGTGCAGCTGTAATCTTGATTGGTGTCCCTGGGGCATGATGAAAGCCAGAGCTAGCGCTGTTTCATTGGTGATCCACTGGGTTTTTCAGAGACCCTCCGTCGCTGATGAGTCTCTCACCTGGCAGTTTTTGGAGGCAAGTGACACATTTTCCAGGTGTCTGCTTGTGAGCCCCTACTCAGCTCCAGGTTCCCAGAGAGAGGTTCATTCAATTCTTGGAATGACTCCCCAGTCCGCAGCCGCCCACCAGGTTGCCTATTTGGATGGGAGTTCCACTCAAAATGACCCCATCCATCTAACTCCTCACGGTCCCCAGCCCACACAACACCCTGAGTCATTCTTGCCCTGCCAAACTACAAAAGTACAGAAGTTCCTCAGCAAGCATCTCTCCTCCCACTGCTCCTGCCAGGCAGGGCTGCTGCCACCACAGGCTCCTGGCTTTAGCTTCCTAGGCAAGAGGTAGACAATGGTTCCAATGACTCTCAAACGTCAAGACAAGTTCAAGCATTCCGAAAGCGGTTTTCTCTAAGCTTCTCTCATTAGCTTAAAGTGAGGTGGAAACAGCCCCCTCTGCAACCCTGATTTGAGTAACACACCAATACCTCTCTGCAGAGAAGTCCTCACAGGAGGCTCTTCAGCCTCCCACTGGTTCTTGACCTTCTCTTTTATGGTCTGGGGGTGGGTGCTGGGCTGACGGGGGCAAAATCGTTTCACAGTCTCTTCTCATGCTCCATGTAGGTGATCCGCTACCTCGGAATGAAGGAGTACTTGGCACTTACTGTTTTGTCTTCGAAACTTGAGGCCTCTGCTGAAGTTTCAAGACAAAAAGAGGAGTCAGTTTTAACACCTTGTTACACTTTATTTTCTCAATTCTTAGATAGCGTCTTTCATAACACCAGCTATGTAATAAGAGTTTTTAGGTGCCTGGGGGGAAAGAAGCAGCGTTGTGCTCTGTGTATGATTGACAAGGAGATGCACTGCCACCTCAGGGTATCAGAGTCTAAGCAGGAAGAGTCTGCCCTTAAACACAGAAAATACTGATTTCTTACATCTCTCTACTGCTCTCCATCCTCACTGCCTCAACTGTGCTTTAGACCTCATCGTCTTTTGCCTTGAGGGGGTTAATCTCTCTAATTAGTAATCTGAGTGACTGATATTCAGCCCTTCCTTTGCTCTCACGAAATTGTTTCTCATATATTAGTGTTTTCGTTTCCTAGGGCTGCTGAAACAAATGACCACAAACTTAGTGGATTAAAACAACAGGACTTCATTGTCCCATAGTCCTGGAGGCCAGAAGTCCAAAATCAGGGTGTCAGCAGGTTTGGTTCTCTCTGGAACCTCTGAGGAAGAAACTGCCCCATGCCTTTCTCTAGCTTCTGGTGACTCCAGGAATCTTTGTCATTTCTTGGCCTGTAGACACTTCATTCCAACCTCTGTCTCCATCTTCACATGGCTTTCTCCTCTAGGTGTCTCTGTGTTTCAAATTTCCTTCCTTCTCTTACAAGGGCACCAAATCCAAAACAATCTCTTGAGATACTTAATTACATCTGCAAAGACCCTATTTCCAAATAAGGTCACATTCGTAGAAACTAGGAGTTAGGACGCGGACATATCTTTTGGGGGGACACCATTCAGCCACTACTATCACAAAAGGCTTCTCCCACACAGCATCCTCCTCTTCTACTCAATACTCACCATCTGACCTCCAAACAGAAAGGCTGAGAATGCTTTCCAAAGAATCAGATACAGGCTGCAAACTGAGTGTTTCTTCTTGCATAGACTAGGTAAATCAGAATGGGAACTGCTGAGCATGGAGTAGAGAAACCTCAGCTCTGAGGGAGGATCACAACGGAGCTGTGCAGAGGCAGGCTCAAGGAGAGCAGACAGCCACCAGCAGGCAACTTTTCCCTGAGTAAATAGCCTATGTGGGCTGATACTCACCCATACACTGGAAATCCTGCCCAGCACACACATACACCCCACACCACACATACACTGCACACACCCACACACACACATCACACACATGCATACACATACCACATTACAGCTACACACACACACCACACACATATACCACACACACACAGCACACACCACACATTCCATACCACACACCCCCCCACACATGATACCGACCCTGATAACAGTTTCCCCACATTAAACCCAGCATATATGGTGTTGAAACCAAAACACTTATTCCCTGCTCACTCTCTGGCTTCCTGGCTCCAGAATCCACTATCCTCCATGGAGACAGACACCATCAAGGACAAGCACCTGGATCATCTCCTCCCCACAAAGAGATACAGGCTGCTGGGAAAGCTGCTGACCAGCAAGGTCACGGGCTCCCTCCTCTCTGCAAGTGTCTCAAGGTCAAAGACAGGCTGGTGCAAAAGCTCGGACCAGCAAGGCCATATGCTCCCCCTTCCCTACCTAAAACCCCAAATAAAAACCCTTCCTTTTAGCTTTTCGGGGAGTTTGGGATTTCAGCGTTAGCTGCCCTCTCTCCTTGCTCAGTGCTGTGCAAAAATAAAATTCCTACTTTCTTCCACCACACCCGGTGTCAGAGATTGGCTTGCTGTGCAATGGGTGAGTGAACTCACTTCAGGTTCAGTAACAATTTGGCGACCCAGATGGGACAATGCCCCAGGTGGACCTCTTGCCTGTGGCACACCGGCCTCTGGCTAAAGGCCTCTCTTGGAAGCTGTCCTGTAGCTGCCTGAGCCCCTTGTCTCAGGGACAGCCCCAAGCTGATGACTGCTAGCCAGACATCGTTGGCCCACGGCGCTTTTGCTTTGGTGGTGGAAGAAACTAGGTTTAGGACTTAGGAAGACGTCTCTTGTAAGTAGTTGGTAGTTTTTGTCTTTGTGTTAACCTTTTCCAACAGGACAGGCCAGAAATAATGGGTACCTTGGTAGCCCTCTGGGCTGCATTTGTTTTGAAGTCGCCGTGACGCCCCAGCCAAATTTTGGTAAGTCCCCCGGGTGTGCACAACCGAGGTCCCTTGTCCTTGCTCATTTGGGAAGATCTGCGTAGCATATCTTCATTTGTTGGGCGTCCACCGAGTGTAGGACACGGACTAAGCTGGGACTGGAAGCACTTTGGTTTTGGGTTTTGGTCTTTGTTTTGGCTTCCATTTGTGGACAAGGGTTTTTGGGAATGCAAGCTTGTTTGGTATTTGTTGTTGTTTGTCTGTTCGTCTGTCCTTTTAAAAGTGTTTACATGGGAGATGCTGCATCTACTCCACCTAAGAACCCCTTGGGAAAAACTTTGTCTGATGGTCGACCTATAGCTGTAAGGCAATGTCTAAAGAGGGAAGATTTTCTTTTGTAGCACCACGTGGCCACAATATTCTTTAGACTCCAGAGAGAAAAAAATGGCCAAATGATGGATCCTCAAGCTGGGAAACTTCATAGAGAGCTCTTATGATAAACAACTGTTTTATTGGTACCTATGAAAAGACCAAATTAAGAAGAAACTATAATGACTAGTCAAGAACTTAATCAAACTTGGGGTCTCAGCTTCTCGTAGTCTTACAGATGCTAATAAAAATGTTAAGTTAACAAAGAGAAATCAGAAAGGGAAGAGTCACAGGACTCATCCCAATGGGATAAATGGAACAGATATAAATGAAGTTAAAACAAAGGTTTTAATAAAACACTGCCTAAGGTTGGATGGGCTAAAGGGACCCCCCTAGTGGCTCCCCAACATTAAAGGACATCAGACAAACCTGTTCTATTTACCCAAGTTTGAAAAATGTAAAAGGTCAGGAGGCAAAAATCAGAGTGAGAAACCTGACTAGCAATTGTTTGGGGGCAACATTTAGGCCACTAAGATTAATAAGACTATAAAGATTGAAGTGTTTAAGCTAATATTATATGAAGAGGTTATGTCAACTTTGCCTGGATGTTTTCTTTGGGAATAAATGTTATGTCTAACTGGGAATGCTTCCCCTGAGCAATACTGTAATAACAAAACTTGCTAAGAGAATTCTAATGTAAGTTATAATTAAAAGTATAAGGGTTAGTAAAAGTAAGATAAAGTTTTGTAAAAATTGATGTACTTAAACAGGCCAATTTCGGTTCACCCAAACTGATGTATGCAATCGGAAAAGCCAGCTGCAACAACAGGAAGCCTGTTTTAATCTTTTGAGGCTTCTAAATAAAATTAGAAATACTTTACCACCTCTTTAAGAGAAAATAATTAAATAATTAAACATGCCAGCAGCCGAACCCAAATCTGCTGCTTTTGTCTACTCTCTTGCTGAGCTGGTCCCAGCAAGCTGAGCTTCACTTCAACTCCCCCAAAATTCCTGATCTAAAATTGAACAAGTAAAAATAAGTAAACTTTTGAGGTAATTTGTATTGTAATGGCCATTCTGAAAACCTGTTTCAGAAGAAGATTCAAAATCTCTCATAATGGAATGCAGTCTTTAATGAATATGCAAAAACTTCTAAGAGACAAAGTTATTTAACATGATGTAAAATGATCTTTGATGAATGAAAGCCTGTTTAAGTTTGCTGGTTTCATTTAAAATGAACATGTCCTCAAAGTTATCAGCATTGGCTATGATGCAGACATACAGCCTGGGTTTACTGGTCAAATGAGCTCATGTCATCTATGTTACAAAATTCATCAGCAAAACTCATAACTCAGTATAATAGCTAATTTTGTTTAACGTCTCATGGAGTTTTTGTAGATGATCTAAATATAATTGTTAAGAACAGGTAAACTAAATAAATCTAAAAAAATAAAAGTTCTTGGAAAAACTTTTTAATGATAATTATATGTATAATTATATGAATCATAATTATATTATGATATATGTACTTAAAACAACTGAGGGTGATAGTTAACTGCTGTAATGTCACATGAAATTTTTAAGAGTAATTGTTAAAACTGGGTAAGAGTTTTAAG